>NC_056736.1:98849982-98987482 GCF_019279795.1 Protopterus annectens
GCAAAGAAATGCATCATCATTCCCTTTGACAGAAACAATGTCCCTTCACACTATTAAATCAATAGCAATAACCTAAGTACCCATGAAGTGGTAAGAGACATGGGATCACAGGTTGACCGTAACCTTAACTTCAACCACCACATATCTATTGTTGTAAGGAAAGTTTTCCACGTAGCTCAATTGAATAGTAAAGACATTACCTCGAGAGCAAAAAAAGTTATAACCCCCCCCTATACTTGGCACTTATTCACCTCATAATTGGAGTATAATGCCCCATTCGGTATGTACTGCACTAAGCATATACAGCAATTAGAGAGACCGCAGAGGTTTCTAACAAAGAAGATTAAGGGCCCTCCGCATGTGCCTTACATGGAATGACTAAAATCCCTGTCACTATACGCTGTACCATATAGACTTCTTAGGGGAGACTTATGCCTGGCCTACAGAGCAACTCAAAACCCAACCCCAAACCTAATGAACTTGTTGCATATCTGTAAATCAAATGGGTCTAGCGCTACCAATTCCAGGGACTTAAATATGGCCTGTGATTTAAATAGAACATGCTGGAGGGACAGATTTATCTCCCAGTGATTTCCACATCTACCAATTCATGTGAAA
Organism: Protopterus annectens; assembly: GCF_019279795.1. NCBI lineage: Eukaryota > Metazoa > Chordata > Ceratodontiformes > Protopteridae > Protopterus > Protopterus annectens. Next base: position 98,850,601 of record NC_056736.1, read on the forward strand.
CAAAGTACCTCTATGATTCTGTTCAAGAGGAACCTGGATGAGTGGATGGCGCACAGTAAATTCTTACTTAGGATAGTGCCCACAACCCTCCTGGACATGGGCAGTCATCGCTTAATGCAATCTTGGGTACTGATTAGTACCATTATGGTGTTATATTGGGTTGAAACAGCTAGGCTTAAAATGACCTCCGGGTCGATCACCTAATAATCTCCTATGATCCTATGATCATATATATATATATATATATATATATATATATATATATATATATATATATATATATATATCATCAGGGTATCGTGTTAACTGTCGCCAACTCTCAATTCAGTGCCACACTCCTGCCATCTTCAACACTCATCCCTGACCATTGCAGATCTTCTTTCACACAATCCATCCACCTCTTTGTTGGACTTCCTTGCTTCCTCTTACCTTCTTCCTGTCTGTCCCAAATCTTCCTCACCAGATTGTCTTCTGCTTTTCTACACATGTGACCAAACCACCGTAATCTGTTCTCTTTGATCTTTCCTGCAATTGGAGCTACTATGGCTTCTGCTCTTATGTCCTCATTTCTTCATCTGTCCCACAATGTGCATCCAACCACCTTTCTCAGGCACTTATTTTCCATCACCTCTAGCTTTTTCAACTGTTCTGCCTTTACTGCCCATGTTTCTGTACCATACAGTAGTACTGGTCGCACCACTGTCTTGTACACCTTAATTTTCAGCTTCTTTGGCATTCTTCTGTCATAGACTACACCTGATACTCTATGCCAGTTGGCTGCAGTTCCTCTGATTCTAGCTTTGACGCTTCATTCAGACTACCCTTCTCCTCAACTACCCCTCCCAGATACTTGAAGCTGTTTACCTCTTCCATTATCTTCCCTTCCATCTCTATTCTCAGCTTCTTTTGATTTCCCCCATTTGCTGCCACTACCACCATCTTATCTCTGCTTAGTTTCATCCCTTGTGTCTTCAGATTTGCATTCCATTCTCCTATCCTTTACTGAAGTTGTAGCTCAGAGTCTACCTGCACTGCCTCATCATCTACATACAGCAGCTTTCTTGAACTGTCCCCTCCAACCTGTTTGCTAATGTAGTCCATCACCACTATGAACAGCAGTGGGCTCAGAGCTGAACCCTGATATACACCCACTCCCACTGGGAACCCCTCTGTGAGGCTGAACACTGTTCTTACTTGAGTCATTGGGTCCTTGTACATTGCCTGCACTAATTCTACCAATGTTTCTTCGACTTCAAACCACTGCAGTACTGCCCAGATCAGCTTTCTTGGGACGTTGTCATATGCTTTCTCCAAGTCTAGGAATGCCCAGTTGGACTCTCTCCTCATCTCTAGCTTCTTCTCATGTATCTGTCTCAATGCAAACATTGGCTCAATTGTGCTGCATCCTGATCTGAATCCAAACTGCTCATCTTCCATCTTACATTCTACTACTCTGTGTATCCATTTATCAATCTCCCTCTCCTGAACTTTTATGCAATGTGATAGAGGTTTGATGCTTCTGTACTGCTCACAGTTGTGGATGTCCCCTTTGTTCTTCTACACTGGCATGAGTATGATTCTCCAGTCATCTGGGATATGCCTCTGTCTCCACACTGCTATTAGTACCCTCAGGAGCCATTTCTCCCCTATTTCACCCATCATCTTTATCATATCTGCTGTGACCTCATTTGAGCTGCTGCTTTCCCTGACTTCATCTTCTTTAGTGCTGTTCTTACTTCTTCTAGGGTGGGTTCCTCCACTTCTCTTATCATAGGCTGTTTCTGGGCCTGTACAGGTTCTGTGGGATTTTCTTCATTCAGAAGCTGCTGGAAATACTCCTTCCGTCTGCCTTTGATGTTCTCTGGACTGGTGAGTAGGTTGTTGCTTGCATCCCTTATTGACTATCTTCTTTATCTTTCTGTCTTTGCCTTGCAACCTGATATAGTTTCTTTGTGCCCCTTACTGAGTCACTTTCTAAAAGTTGGTACAGTACCTCCAATGCCCTATTCTTTGCTATTGCAATTTCTTTCTTAGCTTCTTTGTTAGTCAACCAGTAGTCTTTCCTAGCTTGGTCAGTCTTTTCTGTCTCCCACTTCTTCCTGCACTCCTTTCTTTTGATGACTTCCTGGACTCCTGCATTCCACCACCAGCTTTCCTTATGTATCTTATTTCCATACCTGGCTCGGACACATATCTTTGCTGTAGTCCTAACACATGCTGTTTTAGGCACTGCCATTCTTCTGCAACTCCATCTATTTTCCTCCTCTTCTTGGGGTGCTAGAGCCCTCAGTAATTCCTTGAACTGTTGTACTTTCTCTCCAGTCAACTTCCAAGTCTTCAGCCTGGTCTCTGTTGACCTTAGAGCTTTCTCTGACCACTGCTTGCAGCTGATTGTGGAAACTAGTGGTTTATGCTGTGGGCCGACTGTTTCACTGGGGATGACTTTGCAATCATGGATTCTACCCCAGTGTCTTTTCCTTACTATATAATATAAAATATGTATATATACACATATATACACTCACACACACACACACACACACACACACACACACATATATATATATATATATATATATATATATATATATATGTCATATATATATATATATATATATATATATATATATATATATATACATACATACATACATGCATACATATACTCTAACTCCATATTTCTTAGCAGCTGGGTAAACACTGCAGAAACTCTTAAAAGTAGAGTTCAGTGGTTTCTTGCAACCTCTAAACTTTACCATATATGATTAGACAGTTATGTTAAGATGTTGTAATCAAATGCTTATTGCAGAAACATATGGTACACCATCTCTTCTGAGGTGGAATGGCTGTTTAGCAGGTCTGCAGGTCTTGTTTCTACAAGGAGCATCTAGCGCCTCATTTATGGGCACTCTTTTCTGCCAAATAAAGCTTTGCATAGCATGTTCTTCCTTTTTTATTCAGTGAAAGGCTTATTTTAATGATACTACCATGACATTCCATGTAAAGGCAGTGTCTGATTACCGCAGTGTTTCCCCTGAGCATGGTACAATGCAGGTACAGCTGTGAATACTGGCAGACGTTTAATGCTGTCATAACAAATGTGCATTTGTGTGAAGTAATCACAATGTTTAATGATATCATACCATATTCTGCATTATTTAGGATACAGTTTTACCCCCGACAATGGTGACGAGTGGGTGCCCACTCATGAGAAATAATATATTTTCAGTTTTCAATTTCTTAAATTCATAAGAATGTTTAATTATATTGCTGTTGTCATTGGACAGATGTTTAGAGACTAAAATCATCAAATCTGAAATGTGTTCTTCTGCCAAGGTCTTTATTTTGGACTCTATTTTCATGGCGGCCGGCCTATTGCCAGCTGTTGTAGTTATGTGAGCGATCAAGAAGCGTGAGGAAGGAAAAGAGTGAGAGTAGCTCTGGCCTGTTATTGTCATACCATCGCTGTCGTTAGTATTAAATCAATAAGGTCGTTACCAGACACATGATTATTAGGATATTGATTTCCAATATGAGGGACAGTATCAGACTTTTATGACCAAATAACAAACAAACAAACAAACAAACAAACAAACAAACAAAAAAAAAAACAGTATACACAACCACTAGACAACTTTTGCTAAATGTTTAGTGTTGGCATGGCTATAAGAAGGAGCAAAAGAGTGTGACCTCATAACAGTACTGTTTGTGCATCCATATGTATGAGAATTCAATTTTTTTAAAAGGAGAATTAGTTTTTGAACTTGTCTGAATGCTGGGTATATTTTGTTTGGATTTTTTAGTCTTGGACATCAATCTAATGTTATTTGTTTGATTATAAAGTTAGTGCTATGTTTGTCATTTTTATTTGGAAAGTTTATCCTTGTCCAATACACGGCATCAATGTGTTTTAATTTTTTTTTTAATTACTCACTTTATGTACATGTGACATTGTTTGAGTTTGTACGTTTTTGTAAATTTCTTACTTTAAATAATCACTAAAATATACTTGAACTTGAATTTAGGTGCACTATGGTTTTATCCTTGTTTTAGCAACAGGAATATCATTTGCTGTGCTGAAAGTGTAGTGACTGGACACCAAGACATGTAGATTTGTAAGATTAGCTGTCAAGCTTAGACTGCCATGACTACATGTTTGCAATCTATTACAAATAAATACATCTATCTAGACATATCAATATCTGCATCTTTATGTTATCCTAATATTTAATATTTCAGTAAGACTATGAATTCAGTACTGTAAGTTTTATATGGGTATGCTACAAATGAATGTTTTCAGTATTCATGCTTTGATCTCATCCCACATTTGTTACATAATGGATGCTTAATTGCTCTATTTCCCTTCTACTATGTAAATTATAACACAATTTTGTACGGTATGCTATTATATCATATAACAGGCAATTAACTGATTTTAGAAATGGATGGAAAGACTGTCCTATTTACATATATTTGCATTCCAGTGTAGAGGGATATACATATCAAAAACCAACATCTTAACCACTTGGAAGTCACTCTTGGTTCCAAACATATCATAATAGGACCTGGTTTATTTCAACATTTACTCTAGCAGCTGTCTTACAAAGATTCCTTCTTATAATAAACCAGTAAATTATATGAGCATATCTATTTTCATTAAAGTAACTTCCTTATACATCTAATTTTTTATGATTTATTTTGCTTCAATATGCCTTTTGCTCTTTCTTCTCTCATACTAGAGTTTTATATGGAAAATAAACTAATTCTTTTATGGTGGGTCATGAACTTTGCCACACAAGTTTTAGTCCACACACACACACACACACACACACACACACACACACACACACACACACACACACACACACACACACACACACATGCATGCAAGCAGGTGCACAGTTCTCTATCTTTCTTTGTGGCATATTTCATATGAGTAAGCATAAGACGTTAGTATGAATGGTTGGTTTATTCAAATGGAGGAAAACTATGTTATGATGGGATCCCTGTCTGAATGATGAGGGGGTTAGAAACAATGCATGCAGTATTAGGCACTTGATAAAGGCTCATTCAGAGGCACTAGAGCAAAATCTCTGTGACTCCAGTAAAAAGTAACACATCACTGGTGTGCTCCTGTTATCTAGTGAAACACTGCATGAACATACTTAAGGGATTACAAGTTCTGTAGAAAGATCAACTGTAGCACAGGAGATGGCAATCTACTGCCTGTAACTCTAAGAAAACAAATATATATATTTTTTATTTTTAAAATGTGAAAAAAATAATTGTATATTAGAATATGCCATAAAGAGCAATGCAGATGGACTTTGGAGAAAGAGGGGATGCGGGCTTATGGAATTCATGTTGCGTAATCAAAGGTAATTTTGCCGAACGAAAAAAAAAATGAAAACTGTTTGCCAAAACCACCTTTGACAACTCAACAATTTTGTTTTTGCAAAAGGGCAAGTCCTCCTGCACACCAATGTGGGGAGGACACACTCCACACCCCAGGACTTATATATACTATATCTGAGGTCATACAACAGTGGAGAAAAAAAACAAACTCCACTGTCAGCAAAATAACTTCAGTGAACAACATTCATTTTTTCTGCATTTGACAAAATTATGAAGACATGCTCCTGTGCTTTTGTGTGTTAGTGTAAACGTGTTTGCCTGTATGTGTGCACATGTGCATGTGTTTGTGTATTTGATATTTGTTTATGAGAGGGCTCAGCAGTGTGAAAGTGAAGTATACAGACTGAAATTTCTGACTACATTACTCGAGGTCTGATACCATATTGCATTCCTGTGATGAAAAACAGCTCTGAAGTTACACCAGCTTTATTACTGTGGTTAGGGCTGTCTCAGCACTTTACTGGAAAGCAAACTATTTATAGAGATTTTTTTTCAGGTCTCAGATTTTGCATTATTGTTGTAAAGGAAAAAAAAGCATATGACCATTATAGGAAAACAGCACTTGCAAGCTGTCTTTACAGACACTAAATACAAAATTACAAATTAAAAAAAAGGAATAATGAAAACTTTAAATGGTTGGCATCTGTGCTGCTCTCACACTTCTGTCCCATGACATTCCAGTTTCTTGCTGGTAGCTCAGATGATTGCACCTGCTGATGTTCAACACCTTAGAAGTAAGACGTGTGTTGCACACAATGTGGCAAGTAATGCCAGTTTACTAGGCATAAAACTTTTCTTTCTTTTATACTGCAGAATAAATATATACATGACATGGGTTTGGATATGACTCTCACCTGAATCAGAAAACCATTTTGATATACATAGGTTTTGCAGTTTCTAATACAACTCCAAATTCTAACTTAAAAAAAAAAAAGCCTCCCATACCTTTTTCAAAATGACTTTCTTGGATGTAGACTTCTCATGTTAGATGAGATGAGGCTGCCTTGAAATTCGATGGCACTAGCAGGTGAAACACAAAAGGTGGGTGAAGTAACAGAATGAAGTTTACATACTCAGAAAGGCAGCTTTTTAAATTCACATACAGTAATACATTTCCACATCAGATGTTCATTACGATTTTATATCCAGTGTGCAATGAAATCACAGTTATTCATGACTCTGATTTGCTGACTGACTGGAACAAAGACATACTATTTGTGAACAACACCAGATTTCTTGCTTCATTGATCTCTGAGGCACAACACGACTGATAAAAAAGGTAGTTTGAACTCTTGTATGCAAGTGTGTGTGTGTGTGTGTCTGGGTGTGTGTGAGAATGTTTATGTAATTGCGCTGCTATATTGGCATTCAGCAGCAACTGGTTTGTGGATCCTCATAGTCCCACAGCATTTATTTGGTATGACAAATAAAGAAACATAGCTCCAGTTTAAGTAAATCAGAATCACTAGTGTGATAAGGGAGTATGTCTTAACTAAGATGGCTATTCTTGAAGTGAAAATTAGTAATGAACAGTCAGAAAATAATAATTTGTGTACCACTGCACTTAGGGAAATGGAAAAAAAATAAGTTAATAAGAGAACAGTTAGCTCAAACTTTTTTAAAAGTGCACTACATAGATACACACACACACACACACACACACACACACACACACACACACACACACACACACACAAAACAAGCACAACTTTAGATAGTGGGACTTTGCCGGTTGCTTCTATGAATTTTAACACTTTTTTTTATTTTTTACTTTTATTATCATTCTTAGTTGTGGAGTCATGACTATTGATTGGTCCATTAAAAAAAAAAAAAAAACAACTCCAGTGACTGGTCATTAGTTCTAGAGTTCATCAGGCCAGATAAATCTGCTTGCCCTGGCTTTGGGATCAATCTCCCATTCAGGGCTGCTTCTATGGCTTTCCATAGTTTTATTTTGACTGTTGTTTTTTATGTATTCTGAGGGTAGTTTTAAGGTTATTTATTAGTTATCCCTTTGTGTTCTACATTGAATCACTGTTGCACTAGCCATAACCACATGGGAGGTATCCTGACAAGGATCAGATGTCTGAAAAGTCTACAAAGCTAGCATGTCCTTCATCACCCACTGTACCATCTCCTTTTCATTAGGGTATGTGCTGGTATGACAAGGACATACAGGGCCACAAATATGAGAACTTTCTGCCATTCGTTATACTTAAGTAGACTTCCTGTCAGCTCAGCATTGTAAGATCAGTGGTCAGGTTCTGCTACAAATTGGACAGATACATATCCCTGCTGGGAACACTTTATTTTTCTAAAGAAAAGTTTATTTAAATTTACTCATGTCTGTCTTTAAGGGTAAATGTTTGCATGGTAGACAGATTCCCTAGAAGGGCACCCATACCACTTGTGTTTTTGTTTTGGTGATTAAAGCAATAACAAGTTATGTCAGATTTGTCTTTGGTTTATTCACAAAATCTTAAGAATTAAGCAAAAATAGTTAAATTATTTCTAGAGAATATGCAACTTAAATAGCTGACAGATATGACCTAGGTGACTGTATATCTTATACAGGCTTTCCTCCCTTCTTTTGAAAAAAGAAAAGAATTGACAAAGGTGTCCAAAGAATACTGGACGTTATCCTCTGTTCTGTAGTCTGGGTCTGGTTTCTTCTCTGAGGTGTTTTTGTAGTGCTTCCAATTTTTTTTTGGCCCCTTAAACACAAACTCTCAGGAGACCACTATGACCTATATATTAAACTTGTCCATTCAGACCATATGACAGACTTTAGCAAAGTTAGCATGAGATCATAATCTCTGAGTATGAGGGAGATATTCATCAGGTATTGACGAGGAAGGACATTGCCGGATCTTTGATGGTCGTTAGTCTTTGGATTCTCCTCCCAAGACCTTAATGCTAGAGACTCCTATAAAGAGGAATCAAAAGACAAAACATATGTCACTTCCTTCTATCCCTTCTACCCAGAAAATATCTCAAGAAGATGAAAATAATTTTGACCGAGGCCTGTTTAGGCAGTTTAGCCTCTTCGCCCTTCACTTCCATTTCCTGCATTAGTTAAAAGGAAGAGATTCCTCTCTTTCTCAGATGGACAGGTTATTTCAGCAGCAGATATTGAAGTTTTTCAGTATGCCATTCAGTTATCCTTCCCTACTTCCTGTGATTCTGAGTTACAAGATATATTCTCCTAAGACTCCTGTCTTGACACAGTTTCTTTTGTGGATACAATTTCAAACATGCAGGCATATTTTAAATGGGAAAGTAGGGAAGTGTCAGCATTTCAGGAGAGATATTATAGATTATTGGGTATGGATTGTCCTAATCCAGTAGCCATTCCCCCAGTTTCAGGAGCCTTGGATGGTACATTTCCTTCTGACTATGTTTGCTCTGATTACCAACTGCCTGCCCCTAAGAAGTGTACCTGAAATACATACAGACAGTCATTAGGTCTATATGTCATCTACTCTAGATTTTAGATCTGTTAATTAATAAACCCAAATGTCCAAGTTTCTTTTATGTACTTTAGCTAACATGCAGCAAGCCATGTATTATCTTCCTAACTCTGACACTAAATATTCCTTGATAGAATGTTAAACTATGCCTCTCAGGTCACTTAGCCTACTACCAAGTGTCCTTATGATGCAGAATATGCTGTGTACAGGGCTGCTGCTAATGATACTGTAATGTGCCAAAATACATGGACAAGATTATAGAATATTCCTGAATATGTTAAACCTCAGTTGGTTAATGCACATGTTGACCAGAACTTATGCAGGAAAGCGACAAGTTGATACAAGGAATCAAACAAGAGTTTTGTCTCCTATTCAGAAATATCAAAGAAATTACCTATTTTATTTTTTATTTTTTTTTTGTGAAAATCATTTAAAGCCCCTCAGCAAAAGCCATTTAGACAACAATGTAAGAAGTAATAGCAAGGTGATTAAAAAAATGATCCCAAAGACTCTACTTTCAAAAGAAAGCCAGTCACTACCTATGCCTCCTCATTTTCTGTCCTAAGTCTGAATATTCTTCTCAAATTGCAGACAATCCCCCCTCCCCTGTTGCCTTCATTTCTGGAGAAAGATAACTTCAGATACTTAGGTTCTAAAAATAATCAAGGATGGTTTCAGACTCCAGTGGACACGCCCTTCCAACTCGATCAGGTTCTGTCAGATTTGTTTTTCTCAAGGTGTAATAGAACCAGTGCCTCCAACCCAAAGGGAAAAAAAGTTTTATTCCATAATGTTTCTATTTCCCAGAGAGGAAGACAGACTGTGGCTAAGTTTGGACCTTCCAAGGTTAAATACCTTTCTGTTAGTTATAAAATTTAAGATGCTCACTTTACAAACTCTTTTACCTTTTGTGTTTCCCAAAAGTCTTTTCTAGTAACCTTAGATACTTATTGTTACTTTCCAATCCTCTTTCAGCTTACATATTGTTCTTTTAATCATTTTATTACTCCAGGAATCTCCAGTCATGACCTTTTGCAGACTTCAAGACATCCATATATTTTCATATTTGGATGATTAACCTTAACTCAATTCCATCAGTTGAAGACACCTTTGTTTCTGCTCAGTTTACCATAAATATTTACAGTAGACTAGCGTTCAAGCTGAATCTGAATAAAGTCATGCTTTAACCACTCTCACAAGTTAATGTTTCTAGGGTACCTCCTAGAAAACTACTTCTCCATTGCATATTTTCCTCCAGGCAAAAATCTTCTTATCAAGCTCTCTTTCTAAATCTGGCCCATCAGTGTATGTCCACTGAAAGAGAGTTTGTCAAAATTCTGGGTTTCATGAAGTCCTCCATTGTAATGGTTCCATCTTCCAGACTACACATGAGAAAAATCCAGTGGTATCTAAAATCATAGGATCATAAGAGGTTACTTGGTTAACAGCTCTATGACCTTTTTCAGCCTAGCTATTTATGCCGCATATTTCCCAGTTATCAATGTCCATGGCCTAGAAGAGTTTTGATATATATGCCTGGACTTAGGTCATCTACAAATTGCCCCATCTATAAGGGCCACAGGTGACAAGCCAGTGATGAATTTGCAATTTCTCATCATCATTTTTGATCCAGCATCTTCATCCATTATCTTCCTTGGTTCCAGTGTTTGATCTCTTCAAGAAGTAACTCCTAAGTTGGGGCAATCAATTCTTGATAAACCTGGAACTCCCCCTTTCTCCCCTTCTTTCTAATTAGTCAGCCATGTCTTTTGCTTCAGACTTTACAAGGAAGGGCAATGCCCCATGGCATTAAGGTTCAGAGCATGTGGGGGTTTATTTCAGTAACAAGCATATAAATCTCAAAGAGATGATGGCTCTGATAAAAGCTAGCAAAACCTTAAGTTAGATTTGAGTCTCTGGGCCCCTGTTAGTGATAACAAGCAACACCACAGTGATTCTGGTACAACACCGCAGTGATTCTGGTACATAAACAAACAAGAGAGAGAACAAATTCATACTCCCTCAGCAGACTACCCACAGTTGCTGGGGAAATGGCAATAACAACCTAACTCTGCAGGCTACATACATTCCATCAGACAAAAGCATAATAGTAGAGAATTTAGGAAGATCCAGGATAGACAGTCACAGGTGGATGTTACACTAACATGCTTTCCAAACATTGTACGCACATAGATCTTTCTGCCTCTTTTCTCAACAGGCAAATTAAACCAATTCTTTTTTCTGCACATTTTGCAAAAAGGTCTGGAAAGCAGATGTATTTTCTTTCACATGGTTGGAAATGTTCCTCATTGTTTTTTCCCCTTTACTATGACACCAAAAGTTCTTTAACAGATCAGGATGGACTTTCCAAAGATTCTCCTGGTAACCCTTTTTGGCTCAGACATTTGCTCTCCCTTCTTGTGCATCTGGGCAAGGGCAATTACCAAACATTGCCTCAGACAGTGGTTCTTCTTATACAAGACTGTGGATATTCAGTCCACCACATCCTTCAGAATCTCTATCAAACTGATTGAATGGTAGAATTTTGATCCCATTTAGTCACCTTTTTTCTCAAGATATACAGCAGGTATTAAAGGGGGTTAGTAAACCTGCTACTAGGAAATCATATTTAGCAAAATGGAAATGGTTTTCTAGATATGCAGCTGGTATTAAAGGGGATGAAAAAAAAACTGCCACCAGGAAATCATACTTAGCAACTTGGAATAGATTTTCTATTTGCTATCATAGAAGAGAAAAAGATCCATCAGTACCTGTGTGAATTGCTCAGTTCTAGTCTAAGATACACTTCTGTGAAGTTATATCCTTTGGCCATTTCTGTGTATCTGCCTTTGGATCTCCCTTTCTTCTTCATGTCAAATAAAAAGCATTTGAAAGGCTATTTTACATATTAGGCCACCTAGAAAAGAAGTGGCAACTCTTTGGTATCAAAACCAAATGTAGTAGCTATGCAGACAAAATAACTCAACACCACAAATATATGAAGATATGGCTAAAGCCACAAAATGCTGGAACACAAGTCAGAAAGCCAAGAAAATGTATCAGATGCTTTAATATCCAAGATAAATTAGTTTAGAACCATATCATTGTTCAGTACTTTCATTTGAAAGACTTCGTCAGAACTAAATGTTTTACAATCAAAACTATTATATAACATAATAATTAAGAACATCACATGACTTTTAATAGACTCTAATTACACTTATTAAGTGAATAAATAATCAAGTAAACCACTAAAAACCTTTTGTTAAACCCTCTGTAAAATTTTAAGACCTTAATGATTTTTATAAAATGACTTTTAATTTGAAAAAGATTTATTTTAATCCTAGGTAAATCTTTTTATGAAGATAAGAAGTGTAAGGTACTGCAGAAATGAAATAAGCATTTTATCTGTGCAGTAAATTGCCATTATACTTCTAGCTGATTCAACATATAAGGGAAGGAATCTATGTTTCTAATATTTATTGAATATGTTCATTTTTTGGCAAATACTTAATTCACTTTTTTAGATACAGGCATTTCTGAGCTTAGAATTTTTTTCTTACATTATATTATTCAAGTAAGCACTAGAAAGGTTGTGTTATCACCCTGTGATGAAAACTTGCATTTTAGCAGTCTGACATTTCAAGTGCTACATGGTGTTGCAATAGATATGTTAAGATAGAACTACTAAGTAAAGGAACACAAGGTTGGGAGAATCTAGACCTTTTGCATTTTGGCTTTGTCATGCGTAGCTTGTGTCTGATAATACACGTTTTCTTGGATTTAAAAATGTAAGCAGTCATGTATTTCATTTGAAGTTCACACTTTATAAATGTTTTGAGAACATATAATTGTTTACTGTAATATACACTTGTTTATTGTTGCTATGTCACTGTTCCTTACAAGTTGAGTTATCTTCCCATAGACCAGAACTATGTATTGCAGCAGCTGTTTTAAAAGGAAAGACAAATTGTATTCATGTTTGAACGAAGTCTGTTTTCCGAGGGGTGTACTGGACCACACCTAGTACTCTCCTTTTCTTTCTTTTTTGTCTGGAACTTTTGTTTGGAATAGGGAAATTCTGACTTTATTGGATTATGGACTAGTTTAATGCTATTTTCAACCTGATGCTTCAGTCAGTCATCTACAATAAATAACTGGAAATAACAACAGATGCAGATAGAGAGGTTTCTTCTATCAAACATTCTGTATGAAATATATTTCCCTCTGTGCATCTGTATTGTCTTGCAAGTATAGTCATATGATTAACATACAGTTCATTTGTAAAAGTTCACAATTAGTATGCTATTTTATTAATAGCAGAAGCCTCGCAGCACTGGTATTATGACTGTTGATATCCAGCCCGTTTGAAGGGATAACATTTATCAATCAATTGTTATACTTTAGTGCTAGTTGGATCACTGAAATTATGGCCAACAACTGACCTCTTGGTATCAGATTAGTAAATTAACTAAGGAAGCTTGCTGTGAATACAGCAGAGGGTATACATACTGGAAAGGTATCAGTAATCCCTCCTGTGACATACCACAAATATGAGTGTGTGTGTGTGTGTGTGTGTGTGTGTGTGTGTGTGTGTGTGTGTGTGTGTGTGTGTGTGTGTTTGTGTACGCATGCACCCACACAAGAATATGAAGGGCAGTTTGGCTAAGACTCGTTTGCAGTTTGCAAGTTTACTGTACAAGGAACTGGGCTCAGACTGACGTCTGTGTGCAATCTTGAGGAGTCAGTGATTAAAAGCCTGCTCTTTAGCTAATACTGTAAAGCTTATTTCTGTGTGGCAGGTATTGATTATTGTACAAGGCAGTAAATGCTTGTGATTTTAAGGTGACTAACTCTCTGGCATGCATATTTGGTGGCAGTGCTATAAGTCTGCATAAGGATGACCTAATGGCCACCCTGTGTACAGTTCACTCTACTGGGCATGGAAACAGCCTATAAGGGACTGAAGCTGTGCCATGTATGGCTAAAGAACTACCCACTGTGCCACATGATGGTCCAAAGATCCAGCTGGAATTAAACAGACTGTAGTTGGAGTTGAGATGCATAGAAACTGAAGCAGTCAATAAAACAAAACAGATTAAGTTGCACAAAGAGAAAGCAAGATAAAAAAGTACAAAGTAACAGATTAGGATAGGAAACATTAGCCACAGTACAAAAGAGGGAAAAGGGGTGTGAAGAAGAGAGAAGAAATGACAACATGAGATAGTAATATTGAATCTTTTCCAAGGACACATAAGTGGGGAGGGGCGGGGACTTGGCTCTAGATGCAAAGGACAGTAGTAAATTATTTCTCTGTATAAAGAGGCAGCTCACCTTCAGAGTTTTATTCTGGCATTTGACAAGAGTGCTTAATCAGAATCAAAATGATTAAGTGCAATGCTTCTTTGCTCACAAGTAAAACCGTTTGCTTTTAGTAATTTATTAGACTCTAATTGTTTTGACTATAGTAAAGCCTGTCATTTTGCAAATATTAAGCTCATACCTCAAATCATACCTCTCAACTGTCCAGACTTTTTAAGAATGTCCAAATTTTTGCCTTATATGTTTGGTCTGTTCCTCATAAAATCTGTGATATGTTTTGCAAATCATTGAGGAATGAAATCACTAAATAATAACAGACATTTGAGTTTCAGATTCCATATCCATCAGAAAATGTGTGCTAACAAAACATCTTTTATTCTATCAACTTTCTAAGCTTATAAGAGCAATATTTAAAAATTGTCCCTATTTTTTTTTACCTTTGTCCAGCCATTATATTTGGCTTTGTCCAGATTTCTCATGCTAACAGGTTGCAAGGTATGCCTCAACTTTATAGAAAAAATATTTAGATAATATAGGAGAAAGCAAAAAGACAGTGTCAGTGATTTTACTGCCAAAAATAAGCACTTAGCTTCATAGATGAGAAATGCTGGTAGACCTTACATTCAGAGAATGTGTATTTGGCATTTTTACCTAAATATTTGAGGATCTGATTGACAGACTGAAAACGCACTTCAGATGAAGAGGTGGACAAAACTTTAACCTCTATTTGGTGAACAACAGATGCTTACTTAGAGCTATAAATTGATATAATATAACTGACATGGATAGCCAAATCATTACAGCAGCTTCCACAGACAAAAAAGAGGCCACTGGTTTCAGTGTACCTAAAGTTCTAGTGATATATGTTTCCACTGAAATCAAGAAGGGAGGTGGAGAAGTTCATAAGTATGGTTACAGCTTTCTTACTAAAAGACTATCAAGAAACACTTATTCTACTAAGTAAGGTTGAAAATCAAATTTCTAAAAATTTGTCAAGATTAATTTTAAATTAATGCAAATTATTTAGTGATCTAATCCCAAGAGGATATAGGTTCATAGGTTAGTACTAAGCTAATTGCCCTTGAGAGCCATTTTAAGCCTAGTCAACTATCTCTTGTGCAACTCAAACCCTGCACCTTGTGTTTGTAAGGCAAACACCTTAACTATTAGGTCACCCTGCCACCCTCCCATTTCTTCCAAAGAGTTGAAATCTTAAAGCAATGAAGGTTTGCCTAAACCTAATATTTAATTAATCCATATACAATATAAATTATTGTGCTATTAGGAAACTGTACTTTGATATACATTTATATTCAAATTTATTTGCAGAACAGGTAATGGAGCACCGTTTGCAATGAATATTTTACTTGTTATATAACTATAAGATATATAAGTTTAAGAGTGTGCATCTTTGTTATGATTCATATGACTTATGCATAAATATATATATATATATATATATATATATATATAGTAGAACCTCCATAGTTGAAGACCTCCTTAAGTTGACCTAATTTTCATAGACCGGACATGCACCACATGTACTCTATGGAAGACTGACCAAGTTGTATCTTATCCACTTGGACTGTGACACACAGTATTAATTTATCCTCTATAACTTGACCAGTTGATTCCACTCTACACCAAGGTGTAGAAGGTGCGGGCTTTGCCCCTTAGTTTTATTATTTTTTTTCTTTAGTATAAGTTCTTTTTTCATGTTTTATTATTACCACATATTGGATTAGGCCTAAACGTCCTATTGTTTATAATATGTTGCTGAAGATTTTTTCAGCATGATGGACTGGTCTGAATTGTAAATACATCCTACAATTACTAACAAATTTTGCAGTTAATTGAGACATGATGGCCCAAAGGAAAGAACTTAAAGAGCTGGCACTGAAGGAAAAGGTTGATCTTCTATATTTTCTGGAAAGAAGCAGCCAAAGAAAGACGGTGGAATATTAATGTGTTAGCAAGACAACAGTTAGCAACATCCAAAATCGTAAACATGAGTACTTGGAGAGATATGGTAAGGTAAGTGAAGACCTATAGCAGAAAAGGAGGAAAACTTCCCTCAATTAAGTCAATAAAGACACATTAAGCTGGCTCAAACAAATGAGGGCAGTTAACACCCAAATCTCAGGGCCGATGATCCAAGAAATTGCTAAACAATTTGCACAGGAATTCAGGGTGGCAGATTTCCAAGCATCAAGTGGTTGGCTTGAGAAATTTAAACTGCAACATGAATTCTCCCAGAATAGTCTTATGTGGTGAATCCAATGAAGCTCCAGTAGAAGTTGTGGAAGAGTTCATCAGAAAGTTCCTGGACTTCACCAGAGGCTTCAAAGATGACGACATCTTTAACACTGACAAGTGCAGGCTCTTTTAAGGCGATGCCTGGCAGGAGCCTTGTCATGAAGGGTGACAAATGTAAGAGCAGAAAACTTCCCAAAGAATGTTTCACAGTTCTTTGTGCTAGCTCAACTGGAGAAAAACGAAAGCACTTGGTGATTGGTAAATTGGCAAAGCCATGCGCATTCAAAAACCTGAAGCCAGAACAACTCCCTGTCACCTGGAGATCAAACCAATGCACATGGAAGACTGGTACCCTATTTGAAGAGTTGGTAAGGGGTATCACCGAGGAAATGAAGAAGAAAAAGAAGAAGAAGAAAGTCTATTCTACTGACAGTAGACAACTGTCCTGGCCACCCGCAACTGAATCATCTCACAAACGTGACACTGAAATTTCTGCCTCCAAACACAACTTTAAAAATCCAAGCTCTTGACCAAGGTATCATAAAAATATTTAAAATATACTACCAAGCCCAGCTCCTGCATTGGGTCATTACTAAAACACAAGCCTGTGGTCCGCATGTGGATGCAACCTTATCCAATGCATCAGTTAATGCTCTGGATGCTGTCCTCTGGATCAGTTCTACTTCGAATAAAGTTCAGCCAGAAATGATACAGAAGTGTTTCAAGAAAGTTGGATTTGTCACAACTGAAGAGCATGATGTTTTTGCCCCATCAGACACTCCATCTTCCATGACAGAATTCGAAGGAGTAGATTTTGAAGGTTTTGTTACAATGGATGATCAGGTGGCAACCTGAAATGAACCTGACCCAGAAGCAATTTTCCAATTCATATTGACTGAAGTACAGACCAGCATAAAAGTGCATGAAGCATCTGAGGAAGTGGAAGAAACATGTGTGCATGACACAGAAATTGCAGAGACTCCAAAAGAAGAGGATGTCAGGCATCTGATAATGCAGTTGAAGTCATTTGCTGTTAAAAAAATGCACAGGTATGTGGTGTAGCCAGCATTCACAGTGCTTTCTCCACTTAACTTTGTAATAAGAATAAGAAACAGACCACGACTGACTATGTTTTCAGAAAGAATGATTAAACCATGAGAAAACAGTAAATGTATTGATTTTGTATGATACTGTATGTATGATTTTACTGTGTTTTGGTTATGTATGATTTTGTATGATATTTTGTAATAAAAGCTGTAGAAGAAAGTAAAGTGCATGTACACATCAGTACAGCAGGCCTAGTTCCTTATGTTGACCACATCTGTATGTTGACCAGTTTGTTTTAGTCCCTTGGGTGGTCAACTTACAGAGGTTCTACTGTATATATATATATATATATATATATATATATATATATATATATATATATATATATATATTGTTAAATTGCACACTTTCAACACTTTAAGATGACTCTTATTAACAATACAAAATGCATTGGTATACTCAGGGGTGGGTCTAATATAATTATCATGCAACAGAGTCAGACATCTACTGTCTTGAATATTAACTCATTCACTCTACTGGAGCTCATGAAATTTGTGCTGTAACTTCCAATGGGTGGAGCCTAAGCCTTTTGACAAAATCAAATTATGTCTTCACATTTCAAACAAATGTTCATATCTGTAGAACCATAGGGGTTATGAAAGAAGTATAAATGACAAACTCTTCAGCACAAACTATGTTTATAGTGGCAGTATTCTTTAGGCTCTAGGCCTTAAACTGAATTTTAGAAGTCACAGTAAAAACAGTAACTATTATATTTGTAATATGTTGTAAACAATTTAGAATATTTCAACAACTCAAGTTACACAGATACTGCTAGCAGCATTTTATTCATCTAGGTGAGAGCTTTCATATGAGCCTAAGTAGTCCTGTCTGTGCTACTTGGTTGTTGAGATATTTGAAAAAATGTGAAAATAATATCTGTATAAATTATTATCATGAAAACAACAGTTAATATTTATGTTCCTGTACTAGACAGAAGTCAATTATTAATGCAGTTGAGTTTGCCAATGTGCAAAAGATGAAATATTTTTAAGCTGTGTACATAGCGTGGGTTTTGTAATTATTGCTGCAAATATGAACAAGAAATATTTGACATTTATAGGTGTCAGTAGGTTGTAACTGCAGATCCAGCTGGAGGCATCTCTCGGATGTAATGAGTTACAATTCTTAATCATAGCTCCAAGTTGTCAAATATGTTTACATTATATTGCATCAGCATATTTTCCAAATGAGAAATGCTTAGTAATCAAGACTCCCAAGTCCTTAAGAAGCTTAATTGCTTTTAAGGTTGATAATACAAGACAAATCAAGTGACAAACATTTGGTTTCTCAACATAGATTTATCTGTACTAAATTTTAGAGTAATGGCATCACCCTAAGTACTAATTTAGGACCTATAATTATTAATAATTAAGGCATTTTCTTTATCAATGGTCACAAAATCAGTCATTAGATCATCTGCACTCCTCCTGATATAATAGGGGTTATATTTTCGAAAAGTTGCATTAGACCCAAGACAGATCCTGTGGAACACAAACACTGATGGGAAGAAAATCAGAATTTCTGCCATGGATAGCAACTGATTGCAGTCTTCCAGATAGCCAAGATATTATCAATCATTTAATGACTGGATTAATGTTAACATTAACTATTGCTCTGCATATAACTAAATGAGGTAAGGAATCGAACCTAGGCCTATTTAAGTAGTCCTGTTGTTACATCTTCATCTAAGTCCTAAGAAATCTGTTCATGGAATTCAATTAGATTGGTCAACATTGATTTCCCTTTTAGAAATCTGTGTTAGAAAATCTGTAGTAATTCAGTGTTGCTGTCTGTATTATTAATATCAATAATACATCTCTTGAAACATTTACCAATAACAGAAATCAAAGTTGTGGGGTGATAATTCTTGATTTCATCTTTGTTTTCAATTTTATGCATGGAAGTATACAGGAAACATTTCAAAGACTTGGAACTATTTCTATATGTAAGAAGTTGTTGAATATAGGTCTCAGTATTGGTAGTATAATCTCACAAATGTTATATAGTAATATCAATGGAATTTTATCTGCTCTCCTACATATATTGTTTAACACTATACAATACCTTCTTTATAATATCACTGCTGAGAAAGGGTTGTGGAATATCTGCTTCAATAGATTTCCATAAGTCTTTCCTATCAGAAATTAAGTGATTACACACATAACCAAAGAACTGATTAAATAAATGTGCTACTGATAGAGGACTATATATATCACCATATTGTTCACATTTACTAAATTAATATTTTGCTGTCCAGTGTTTCTATTAATGTACTGATAGTAATTATTCTTGATTGATTTATCTTCATCTATTATTCTTAAGAAGAACAGAGTTCAGCAAATTTAGTTTTTAAATATTTGCTGACACTATTCAGTCATTTATGTTACATTGAATAGGATATGTCTTACATATATATTCTTATATATTCTTTTTTAACTCTTTTCAAGTCATGGGACCACAAATATGGGACATTAGCTGTGGTTTTGTTTTGCTTCACAGATGCAGTAGATACTGCACTCTGTTTTAATATATTTCTATGGTAGAGTAACTATAATTTCTAGCTGCACAGAGACATTCAAGTGATCAGTCATCATTGTCTAATACCTGATGACCTAATGGATAGTTAGCCTTAATATAATTCAATATTTTAATACATGCTGGTGAGAAAAGAAAAAAAAAAGTTTTGTTATCTCAAAGATTACAGAATGATGGTCAGAAGAGCCTAATGGATGAGTAATTGACACATTTTGGATTATGCTTGTGATATTTGTAACAAAAATACCGAATATATTATTGTCTCAATTATTACTGTGTACTAATTGATATAGTCAATGAAAAGATACACTTAAAAACTGCCTTGAGCACATGCTTTTTGCTGAAAGGGTATTACATTTTATATTTGGGGTACTTGAAATCCCCCTTTAACAACTGATTTTTTGTCCCTGTCAAGATTATCATATCTTATCTGTTTAAATTGTTCCAATGTTTTGTGCTATTAGTACTAGGATGTAAACAACATAACATAATCATTCAGGAGATTTCAAGGTTGTCATCATGAAGATCAACTGCTAAACACTCTAGTAATTTACCAGTAGTTATAAATAAATATATAATACACTCATGTTTTGCAAAGCCATGAAAATATAGAACTCTTGGGATGCAAGATTCAGTGATTGTTATAATGTTGCAATTTTTAACATTTAATATATTTTTAAGTTAGTGGTGTTTATATATCAGACTTTGCGTATTGCAAAGATAACACTTGGAATCATTATTAAATCTGCTAAGATACTGCGAGGAACCTCCCTGTCTCTTCTACTGCTCAAAAAGGCTTAATTACCTCAATGATTTTTCCAGAGATACAGCCAGCACCATATTCACACAAATAAAGTTTATCTTTGTGTACATCCTGTAGTACATGTACCCATTTCTTCCAATGGGTAATAAGTCTAATGTTATAAACCATTTAAGTTGTCTTAGCCACAAATTAAATAGGTAAGCCTTACTGCATATAATTATTCCACTGAGAAGAAATGATAATTTCACTTCAGATCAGGTCAGTTAATTCAGTTATTAGGATGGCATTCTTCTTGTGATTTGAAGGTATTGTATGCAAGTCATTTTCCCTGCATCTATTAAAACATTATTTACTTTGGGTTTACTTTTAGTAATTTATAAAACTGTTTCTAGATATCTGTTAATTTTAATCCTGGTAATACACTAACTGGAACCTTATTTTTTATTAACTCATACCATACATTTCGGTCACAGAACCCGGAAATACAAAAGGCGGGGGTGTATCCATATTCATCAAGGATACCCACACCTCCAGCTTAGTGGCACAGCACGATGCTTCAGAGATCATCCATGTGCAACTAACAATGGGCAAAACTGCATTTCAAACTGTAGCTTGCTACAGATCACCCACCATGTCCCAAGACCCCCATTCCACTTTTCTGGAAACACTGGGAAACATAAAGGTCCTACCAAACACCCTAATATTGGGTGATTTCAATTACCCAAACATCAACTGGGAGAACTACTCAAGTACTAACTCCCTTGCCCAACATTTCCTCGAATTTATAAACTCAAATGCCCTGGATCAACTAGTCAACACTCCCACCAGAGGTGACAACATATTGGACCTGGTCATCACCAACATGGGTGACCGGTGTTCCACACCGGAGGTCAACCCTTCGCTGTTAGATCTGACCATAAACAAATCACTTTGGATATCCACATTCTGCCTCCATCCCTGGACAAGGAAACCACCGTGAAAAACTTTTCAAAAGCAAACTTCACGTTACTTAGGACTGAGGTGGAATGTTTCAAAGCCCCCATGATAAAGGATAACGCTGTCCAAGCTGCAAAATCCTTTATTAATACATTCTACGAGCACGTACAAGAATGCATGGATCATGCTATCCCAAGCAAAACCAAGACTCACTCCTCCAAGAAAAGGAAACCAGTCTGGTGGACCCCTGCCATAAACAAGCTATGCAATAGAAGGAGGAAACTAGTACAGAAAATAGTAAAATCCCAAGAAGGGAAGACATCCCAGATCAGTATCATCAAGAAACTATGATCCCTCATAACATCATTCAAGGCGAGCTTCGAAAGAAAAATTGCCAAGGACTCCAAAGATAACCACAAGGCATTCTTTAGCAATGTCAAGAATCTAAGTGGCAATGCTCAGATCTGCTCAGAGTTAGTGCAGAATGGCACAAAATACACTGAACCAACCGATATTGCCAACATCCTGGCAGACAGGTTCAGTGCAAACTTCACCCACCTCTCACCCAGAAAAGGGTCCATAACCATACAAGAAGAATGTAGAGCCCCTGAAATCACAAACACTTAGGTTGAAACAGCCTTCTCCAAAGCCAAAAACACAGCATCAATGGGACTGGACAGTGTCCCAGGATGCATCCTACATGAGCTCAAAGATGAACTAACCCCGCACCTAAACACACTGTTCAAACTCAGCCACTCCACAGGCTACGTACCCATAGAGTGGCACACAGCAATGGTTATTCCGCTCCACAAAGGTGAAGCCACAACAGACCCCGGGATCTATCACCCTATAAGCCTGACTAGCTTGGTCTGCAAGGCTATGGAGCACATCATCATGGAACACATTAACAGAGAAATTGGGAACCTTCAAACACTGGACCTACCCAGTTCTTCTTTGTTAAGGGCAGAGCATGCCTCCTATACCTGGTGGATTTCTTTGAGACAGTTACCAAGGCTATAGACGAGGGAAAGGTGGTACATACAGCCTACCTAGACCTCGCAAAGGCCTTCAACACCATTCCCCATTCTGGTATTATAGACACGCTCACCAGCCTGAACATAAACCTCTATGTCACAAGATGGGTTGCCAACTGGCTCATGGACAGAACCCACATGGTGAGAGTTGTGGGAGCTAGGTCTGACTCTAAACTGGTTACAAGTGGTGTTCCCCAGGGCTCAGTCCTAGGACCCCTCCTGTTCGGCATAAACTTACCAGAGGTACAGGCAAGCACAGGAGGACTATGGCTAACCAAGTTCGCAGATGACTACAAACTAGGGACTATAATTGACTCTCCGGATGACATACACATCCTCCAAAAGGGTCTTACTGAGACAGATACCTGGTGTCAAAATCTTGGCCTCAAGCTAAATGCCAAAAAGTGCATAGTCACCCCCTTTGGAAAAAACAAAGTACCCACAAACTACCACATAGGTGGTAGTCCTCTAAATGCAGAAAACATAATAAGGGATCTGGGGACCCAAGTAGATAGTAATCGCTCCTTTGATAATCTCATTGCCAAAGTGGTTAGAAAATCCTTCTATGTGGCCCACCTAATCACAAAAGGGTTTGCATCCAAATCAAAAAAGGTCATTGTGCCCCTCTACTCATCACTCATCAGACCCATCATAGAGTACATTGCTCCATTTGGGATGTACCTTACAAGACACCTGCAACAGCTGGTAAGACCACAGAAGTATCTCACCAAGAGGATCACTGGCCTCAAACAGATGCCCTATGCAGCTCGACTGAAGAAACTCCAGCTGTACTCGGTTGCATACAGTCTACTCAGAGGTGATCTCTGCCTGACATACAAGGCCATGTCTAACTTAGAATTGATGGGCATGGTCCACCTAAAGAAAACCTTAACCCCTCGAGCCACATGCTCTAGGGATCTAAACCTCACCACAACAATAAATAGGACATGCTGGAGGGATAGATTCCTGTCCCAGAGACTTCCCATGCTTTGGAACAAGATTCCAATCTACATTAGGCAAAGCTCCTTGCTAACACTCTTCAAGAGAAACCTTGATGAGTGGATGGGAAACAGAAAGTTTACCCTTCAGTGGCTCTGCTGGACAGAGGCACAGGGAACTAATCTAAGGGGGCAGCGAAAGCCAACACATTCTGGCTAGGCTTATAAATGCTTTCGGGCAGATAGCCTAGTACCTACCTATGAAACTATGAACCTATGAACCTAGTGTACTCAAGCTATGCACAGAAAGTCTGAGGATATAATTTCATAGGATTAAGATCTCACAGTCTTTATTGTTCACAGTTGCATCTGAGTTAGGCAAAATGTCATTATTTTTCGTTGAAGTGGAAATCAGCAATTCAATATCATTATACACTACAGCTTTCTCTGATGAACACACTTTCCCCCAGATTCTGCAAGCCTTGCAAGATGTGCAGGATTAGTGCAGGAGCTCTAGCAGGCAATATGTCTGCCGTGCGATCCAGGAATAGCCTGTAGGGGCGTGCATGAGTGCTCCTGCACTAGTCCTGCATGGACTCAATCCCTGTATGCAAATTACCCCATTTCCAGGAGAAATCCATGCAAATGATGTGAATTTGCGATCCAGGAAGCTGGAAACAGGGCGTGCAGCACTAGTGTAATGTGCAGAAATGTAATCCGCCAGTAACACAGTACATGTCTGCAAATTCCAAAACGGAGCCATGACTGCTCCAAATAAAGGATGCATATCATCTAGGAAGCATGCCAATGGCAATTATAAGGCCATTGGCATAGAAAACAGGTGAAAAAATAAAAAATCAACTTTTATTTTTTTTAGCTGATCTCGGCTGTTTAAGTACAGGGCAGTGGCGGGCAAATGGGATCGGATGGAAAATAAGAAAAGAAACCTAAAATAAGCATTCTAACTAAAATCACTATTCTGCCATTACAGTCAATGGCAGGCAGAAGACAACATGGCCAGTGAGTAGTGGTTGCTAAGGGGGGAGGCTCAGTCTGAGACCTGTAAATATGCATTAGCAGGCAATCCTATGCAAATTAGGGAAATGATACTGAATCCCAGATTTCTCCAGCATCAGCTCCCGACAGTATAAGAGCAGGAATAGCTTGGTGCAAGCCCAGGAGTCAGCTAACATCATGGGGGGGGGGGGGTTGTCAGGCATACTGTAAGTGACCTGGAGCCCTGTGGCTCAGGTTTGCTTGTAGCTTAGCACAGCCAGGCAAGAGGCTATGTCTGAAGTTGCCTAACACTCTTTATATTGCCTAAGTGGGTGTGCTCGCACCGGGTTTTAAAGAAAAACAAAAAGTAAACCAGGAAATACCAGCTCTGTGCACATTTGAGCACTGTGCTTGCGCGGCGTGACCCCAGGATTAAATAGGAAGGCAATGGGAAGGGAAAACTGCAGTAGGAAGGTAATCTAAGAGAATTAGCATAGCTGGCAGGTGAAATGTATCAGAATCAGCCAATTACACAGGCAGTAGACCAGCCCAGCCCAGAACACTACTATAAACTATACAAACACCTTCCCTCTGGTTTTTCCCATACTCTACACCAGTGGTGTATACAAGCAGGGAAGTTTTAACAGACAAAACAACAAAATGATAGGGGCTGCAATAGCTATCATACAACAACTTGTGGAAGATGCTGAGGGTGGTGAGGATATGAATGCTGTTGACTAACCCACAGTGAGGAGACAGAGAAGAGTGTACAGACCCAGGGTAACCTACCAGGGGCTACACAACCTGGAGATAGTGGAGCGCTATAGGGTGGACAGGGACCTCCTACAGCAAATTCTTGAGCTGTGCCAGCCATGCCTGACATACAGAACTAACAGAGGGGAACCCATCCCAGTGAACACCAAGGTATGTCTAGGCCTAAGAATACTAGCTACAGCTACCTTCCAAAGGCCAACTGGGGATATGATGGGGATCTCACAGGCATCAGCATCCAAGGTACTCCACCAGTTCCTGGATGCCATGTCAGCACATGCCAGTGAGCATGTATATTTCCCCAACACCCATTAGGCGTTGGCCAGCAATATGCAACTGTTTCACCAAATAGCAGAATACTCTGAGGTAGTGGGTGCTATAGACTGCACAGACATATGCATCAAAAAGCACCACCCAGTGAGTGGGGTAGGGTCTACATCAATTGCAAGGGCTTTCCTTCCATAAACTGCCAGGTCATGTGCGATGCCCAGGGTATAATAATGAATGTGTGTGCTGGCTGCCTTGAAAACTATCATGATTCCCACATTTGGCATCTGATGCAGCTGTACCACAGATTTGCCAATGGGGACATCCCTGATGGTCACCTAGTTGGGGATGCTGGATACGCACTGGAGCTGTGGCTGATGACACCCTGAACAAGAACTCCATAATGAGGCACATGCACAGACCAGAATTATAGTAGATCATGTGTTTGGGATACTCAAGTCATGGTTCCGGTGCCTGGACATGTTCGGTTGAGCCTTGCAGTACTCACCAGCTACAAGTACCCAAATTGTCATCGTATGTGCCATGCTACACAATATGATCCTGCTGAAACAGCTGCAGCATGAACAGCATGGGGCAGGGTCAAACAGCCCCCCACCATTGCCAAGGCCTGCACAGGCACAGAGTGACTCAGAGGAGGAACAACCTGAGCCTGCCCCAGTAGGCAGAAGGAGACATGCCTAGTATGCCCTGGCCTTGGCAAAGAGGCAACGCATAGCACATACACTGACACAGGAGGGACCCAGTGAATAACACCTCTCTCTGACTCACATACAGTAAAAGGGATGCCAAACATGACACAAGCTGTGCTCAACCATGTGTAGGAAGTGTACCGAGTGCATGCGACATAGGCCGCCCTGCAGCACCACCCTCAGTACTGGGACACCCACAAGGTAAGTGACTCACACATGCCAGTCAGGGAGGTTCACATACCCAACAACAGTCTCAGCCAGCAGGACAGGTGTAGACAAACACAAACAAAGGCTGTGCTATGGCCTCTGAATGATGCCTATGGGTAACCCCCCCCCCGGCCTACACAGACTGACTACAGCAGATTAGGCAGTGGGATCTTAGTTCTGAAGGGTAGCAAGTCAGAAACTAATATGTAGGCCAATCATAGCTAAGACCTGTAGTACACTGATATGCCTCTAGTGACTAGTCAGCATGATAGGTTAGAATACAGAATGAAAAGGAGTACCTGACATACCAGTACAGTCATAGCAAATGTGTACAAGTGTCAGGTGTGCCCCCCCCCATCCTAAGTAAAAATGTAGTAACAGTCAGGTGTGCCCCCCTCAATCCTGTGTAGAAATGTAGAAACAGCCAAGTGTGCCCCCCACAATCTTGTGTAGAAATGTAGTAATAGTCAGGTGTGGCCCCACCAATCCTGTGTAGAAATGTAGAAACAGTCAGGTGTGCCCCCCCAGTCCTGTGAAGACATGTAGAAATAGTCAGGTGTGCCCCCCAATCCTGTGTAGGAATGTAGAAACAGTCAGGTGAGCTCCCCCCAACCCTACTTAGAAATGTAGTAATGGTATGGTGTGCCCTCCCAATCCAATGTACACACATCGTAACAGTCAGGTGTGCCCCACACAACCCTATGTAGAAATGTAGTAACATGTATGTGTAGGTATAATACCAGTGGAGCACAGATGCACAGAGGTTGCCAAGGTAGCAAGATAGGTTGCATCATCTGCACAATATGCAGGTATGTGTGTGTTAGGTTGGTGTGTGTGTCATATTGTGTGAGAGTGGTCGGTATGTATGCATGTTGAGGTAAGACCTGGTGGCCATTGCCCACTATCGCTGATAACAGGGACAAGTCCTCACAGCTGCAGTGCCAAAAACAACACCCACCAGTATAGCACAAGCTAGCAGTAAGCCTTTGCAAATGTATGGTGGTAATGTGTGTCACCATCTGAAAGACTGACATGGCATGGCTGTTGGGCTAGATATACAAGCAGTACACAGGGGAAGTACCCCAGACATACAGTATATATTGTGTCACTGTGAAATGGACATACCCTTGGAATAGTACATACAGGTATGCATCACATTATCTGGTCCTGTAGTAGGGGATACCGGTGTTGCCTGCCCAAACACTCACAGATCACAAAGGAGGTAGGACTGATGTATTGGGAAACAGCTGATGTACCAGCACATGCAAGCATAACTGGAATGCCCAGTGCATATCTGTGTGTCAAATGCAAGTAGTTTCCATAGCACACATGCACCCAGCTCACACAAACACCACCCACAGGTACCTCTCTGGTTGTACCCCTGCTGTGGGGAATGGGTACAATATGACCCCACCTGTATATGGCAATAGCGAAAGAATGCAGCATGCAGTACAGATGTCCCATGCAGGTGTGTCACCAGCTGTAGGTAGCACCCTGCCAGCATCCACACCACCTGATCAAGACTGATAGAAGGTATTGGCATGAACACCTAGCACACCTACCTGTCAACACAGGGGAATATACTGTATGGCGGTCTGAGACTGTAGGACTGACAGAATGCAACGGCCTGCCACATCTGGCCTGCATCAACACATAATGGCCCACAGACCTCTGTCAATGGCCTGTGTCTCACATGTACTGCCAATGCATGTTATGTTATGGACACCCAAATAACAACACAACACACTCCACATATGCCATATGCAAGGCCATGTAGACAAACCACAGTAACATGACCACTATGTCCCACTGCATGAAATGTGGGCCAACACCAACACACAGCCGTGATGGGGTGATAACCATATTGAAAGTATCAGAGTATGCATGCATAATGTATGGAAGAGGAGAGAATAACAGAGGGGGGTAGAAGCGTGGGCAGCATGGAATGTGCAAGGTCTGACACAAAGCTGTGTGCACACACTATCCCTGGCTGTAAACACATAAATGGGTGGCTACACACCTGCCCATACACCACAATAGGGATAATGTCCTGACTCATAGCCCCTGCCTCTGGGTAACCTGTGTGAATCTGTACAGCTGTGAGGTATTGCCATAGCGATATAAGGCCATACTGTCATGTTGATGGATGTACAAGTATGGGATCCCCTAAAAGCACTGTACCAAGGTGCTGAACCGGATACACAGACCCAACAGCAAGTGTCTGCAGCACCCCCTCCAGGATGGCATAATCTACCATGAATATGTAGGCATCTGCCCACAATACCACACACAGCTGCAGTTACCCTTGTCCCCCAAGACATCAATGTGAGCAGGAATGTCCACCTGACAGTACATGAGGACAGAAAACATTCCAGTGTATAACAGTACACATCTCTGAATATCTCTGCTAACAGCAGTACCATGTAGCTGAAGCAGCACAGACACAATCACCTACAGTAGACACTATCCCCTGCACACTTTGTCCCCATATTGCCAAATGATCGACGGATACCCTGCAGAAACAGTTTGCTATCTGTGTACAGCACAAAGGTCTGCACTGGAGTACAAACTACATGGAATCAATCCACACATTCAATACTGAGGGGCATACTGGGCATGCTCACACACACAGAGAAATGAAGGCAATATCAGACAACAACATACTGAAAGGTCATACTGGACATGCTAACACACTTACACACATGAAGCCCATGTCTGCAAACAACATATCTGGCAGTTGAAGATGTTAGTGCAGACACTCCTCAGTGTGCACCACTCATGCTTTGCACACACAGTGGATAGGAATACAAACATATATCCAAAGAAAACAAACTATAATAAGCCAAAAGTAGACATACATTGATGTGTGGAAGAGAGTGACTGTGACAAGGACCCATTCAGGCTTGTCCCACCCAGAACACAGTCAAATGGCTACAACCACATGAGGTTCAGATGTCACTCACTGTAGATACTAGCCACCGGTATCTGTCAGCATTACAGACTATGTGGTGCAAGTGCTAGCTGTGCAACATGACTGTATAAGGAAGTAGTCATCTAGCAGCTGTATACACGTATCTGTGGAATATAACCCTGCGTGCGCCCACATGTGGTGTGTCAACCTCTAGATTAATGGGTTATATCCCATGCACACAAACTGCCCTCCCCATAGCACTACTATGACAGGCCTGATGAGGTCATCCACTGTGAAATACACCTTTGGGAAAGTTGTAGACCAGTAATGCATGTCCTATAGCTGCGTACTGCTGTAGTGTGATAAACTAGTTAGGTAGGAGTTCTAATCCAAAACTGGGCAACTGTGTGTGTGTATGTGTCTGTCTGTGTAGAGAGCAATGCTTTTTAGGCTAGTCACCCTCCCTGCAATTCAAATGCCCAACCTTGGCAAGGCTACTGATGTCATCCATCTTGAAGTATGCCTTTGGGAAAGTTGTACCCCAGTAATTTCCGTGGTGCATCATATAACTGCACACTGCTGAAGTGTGATAAACTAGTTAGGTAGGAGTTCTAATTCCAGACTTGACAACTGTGTGTGTGTGTCTGTCTTTGTGTAGGGAGCAATGCTTTTTAGGCTACTCACAATCCCTACAATTTAAATGCCCTACTTTGGCAAGGCTGCTGATGTCATCCACCTTGAAATACACCTCTGGGAAAGTTGTAGCCCAGTAATCTCTGTGGCACATCCTATAACTGCATACTGCTGTAGTGTGATAAACTAGTCAGGTAGGAGTTCTAATCCCAGACTTGGCAACTGCGTGTGTGTTCCTGTCTCTCTCTGTGTAGGGAGCAATGCTTTTTAGGCTAGTCACACTCCCTACAATTCAAATGCCCTACTTTGACAAGGCTGCTGATGTCATTCACTGTGCAATACACCTTTCAGAAAGTCATAGCCCAGTAATCTCTGTTGCACGTCCTATAACTGTGTACTGCTGTAGTGTGATAAAATAGTTAGGTAGGAGTTCTAATCCCAGACTTGGCAACTGTGTGTGTGTGTGTGTGTGTGTGTGTGTGTGTGTGTGTGTGTGTGTGTGTGTGTGTGTGTGTGTGTGTGTGTGTGTGTCTGTCTGTGTGGAGAGCAATTCTTTTTAAGCCAGTCACACTCACACTTCAAATGCCCTACTTTGGCAATCCTGCTATCATTCACTGTGAAATACACCTTTGGGGAAGGAGTACTTCAATTATCCCCATGGTGTGTCCTATAACTGCTTCATGCTGTAGTATGATATAGAACTCTGGTATGGGGTTCTATCCCCCCACATGGCAGTTGTGGATGTTTTGTGTGTGTTTCTATGTCTGTGTAGGGATCAATGTGTTTTAGGCTAGTCACACTCACTATACTTCAAATGCCCTACATTGGCAATCCTGCTGATGTCATTCACTGTGAAATACACCTTTGGGGAAGGAGTACTCCAGTAATCACTGTGGCGCATCCTATAACTGCGTAATGCTGTAGTGTAATAAACTCATTATGTAGGAGTTCTTATCTCATACATGACAGGTGTGTGTGTGTGTCTGTGTTTGTAATTTGTATTCTGTATGGAGGTGGATGTGAGTGTGTAACAACTGGACTCAATGGGGAGCAGGTTTTGCAAATTTCTTATATGGTGGCCCTAGTATATATATCACAATGTCCACTGTACAGGGATAACAGATGTGAAATAGCCAAGTGGCTGGGGTGCAAAGCCATACCCCTACATGTGACAGGAAGGCCAGGTGAACAAAGTGAGCAACCCTAGTATTACCCAGAGAACACTCCCAACCCATGTCTCATACACACGCGCACACACTTGCCTAGCCAACAGCTGCTATGTTGGTAGTACCCTGGCATATTGCCCACTGATAGTAACCATGGTGTGATTGCAGTGGGCTACAGTGGTCATGGCACCCTGACCATCAGTCCAATAGGCATGTACATCTGTGGTGCCATCAAATGTGACCCACAAAGGACATACCATGCCTGAAAACATGCCCTGTATGGACAGATGCAATTGACACCAGGGAATACTGGTATCATGCTATCAATGTAGGTGTTGTGTCAACCTGCTGCCCATTAACAGTTCCTGCCACATGAGGCCAGGACTGGCACATCTGATGACAATCTGTGTACACAACATGGGCCAGATCCCCCAGGTACAGTCCCACATGTCACTGTACATGCATGTGGGAGGTGTGCACATCCCAGACACCATCCATGTCATGGACTAAGGAACACAGCATTGGCCACACACAATAGTCACCCAGGTGACTGGATTGTGACTACAATACCCACCTGTATAGTCAAATCCAGACACTACATTCCTGAGCAACAATGCGGACTATTGTCATGTAGCCTGATGCCAAGGTATACCCATCACCTAGCCTTTTATAGCCATCTGGCATAGTCGACCTCTACACACCCATGAAGCAATGCACCCATGCATGTCAGTACTGGCACCCTGTGTCTGTGTGTGTGTGTTGTATGATGTGTATGACGAAATTCACACTCACTACAACCCCCACTGGCATACTGAAGCATGCTGTCTTATGTCAGACACCTCCACATACCCTTTGCCCATATAACCTCCATATGACCCCTGTGGTGCATGTGATACCCGCACAGTAATGTGTTGTGGCAATACAACTAGTGATGAGTTGTATTCCTGGCCCTTCCAAGTGTATCATTGTGTGTGCGTCCTTATGAGAGTGTGGCTGTGTTGACACCGACACCTGTTCATGAGGACAGGCACGTGTACTACACCTGCCATATAGCTACCATATCCCTGTTGTAGATGTCACTCACCATCACATATACATTTTGAGGGCTCTTCAACATGTAATCTATGTGGCACATCCAATAACTACATAGACATGTGATAGCACTACATAGTCGTCAGGGGTTTGATACCCTGTGCTGGTAGGTGTATGACACAGACATGCTTATGTTTTACTCTCCCACCCCTCCCTGACTTTTCTTTGCCTCTGTCTGCCTCTCTCACTAACTCTATGGTGGATGTGTAGACTTACACCTGCTTTGCTTAGGCAGCAGCATGTGTATTTTAAGTGTTGCTCATGATCAACTGATGGCCTCTGCACGAATTTCAGCCCTCCTCTAGCTGATTGCATGCAGAACAGCTGTGGTAACATTCCCATAGCCAATTGCATGGAACCACACTCCAATATCTAGGAACATCATGTTGGTGTTGGGCCTTTACATTCACTGTGAGCAGGAACTCAATCTGTTGTTTGGCAAACAGCATCTCAAATGGATTGGGGATCTACCTCTAACAACATACGCTGTGGACACAGGGCAACACACAGGAGGGGGGTGTGCCTGACCTGACTGCAGACTATAAGTGCTGCTATACTGCATGTGGAGTAATGTTGGTTTAACAGGGTCTGTGTGGATATGGCTGTCCTACATGTTTTAATAGCTGCCATGTCAGTGCTATGTTAATGAGGAAACATCCATCTCTAAGGTCATCTGCAGACTGGGCAGTGTGTGGTGCCTTTTGTTTCATGTGTTACCCACAGAGCACCTATCTGTAAACTGCAGAAGGTAGTGTGAGGATTGCAGTCTGTAGATGGTGACAGCCGTGAGAATTACTGACTTCATATCCCTCATAGGACATATGTTGCAACACACCGTTACAACAGTAAATGTATGAGGGTATCACAGCAACTTGTCAATATTGGCCCTAAGTATGTGCCTCCAGCCACAACTCTGTCAACCTTTGTATATATGTCATGCAGTAAGAGGTGCATATGTGCTGTACACCATGATTAGTGTCATCATATCTGATAACAAGTAATCATATCTGATAATCCAGTGAGATATCTGACTGCTACACATGTTATGTGTAGTAGGGGTTATATTTTATTACATAACCTGGACATTCTGCGGTTGTGTGTACAGTACTGAGGTCTGTGTACTCTTTGTGATTGTTAACACTGTGTGTTTTGTTAATATGTACTTTGGCCTGTGTACAAACTGTGGTAGATGTCATTGTTCTTGGTCCTGTTCTATCTGATGTTACAAGCTGCTCCACTGTATGTTACTCTGTTGGCTTACATGTTTGTGGGGCCATACACACACTTGTCCCATACCACAGACAGGCATTGGACCACACTGTGTAGCGGCCCAGTATATGTAGGGTTAGTGTGTGAGTGGCACATATGAGGATGGTGTTGAACGGATAGTCCATATACTGTAATATTACGCTAGCTTACCATATGTGGCTGTGGCTGTGTTCACATTGGTTGCGGTTATGCACTTTCACACAGGTGTATCATAGTCTGTGCTGTGACATGCCTGTAGAGCCTGCTATACATGCTGGTACATGTGCATTCCCCCATAGGAAATGTAGGCCAGTGTTGAGCCAGTCTGCCTGTAGCCTGCACAGTGCTTTGTTACATGCCTAGCAGCTTAGTGTAGTTAACCAGTGAGATGTCATGTCCAGATACTTGCCAGATGTACTGCTGCCAGGCCACCATAACAGTCATGTATGTCAGGCAGAGCAGTGAGATGCTGTACAGATATATGTCAATATCCAGTGGCTAGTATGTGGCCATGGCAACTCTGTACCAGCGGTTATCGTGTGTCAGGACAGACAGGGGTGTGTGAATGCATAACCTATGGGGGCAAATTTATACCAGTAGTTACGTGTTATACCCATCTACATGGCTGTTAACATCCACAATGTCAGGCTTGGTCCATATATCTTTCACTAAGTGGTTCTTTGTATACCTCTAGACTGTCCAGAGTGTGTCAGACTGTCCACATATATTGGCCAATATCTCTGCTGTGGTCCACAGGAGCATTACGTGCTAGCAGTGGTACTGTACTATGATTCCTTAGGATGTCTGTCAGTAGCCAATGGTGAACATGTTAAAAGCAGATGTGACCTCCCACACACACCATGTCTACGCTGCCTTAAGGTATCTGGATGTACATTACCATACAATCCACCTTGGGTAAATGCAGGCCTACTGACTCCTGCCATACAGACTGTTCTGTTTGTCAGTGTGCTTGTGATGGTGTCAATTATGCCTTGTTATGTTATATCCCATTGTGTCATCTGAGGTCTTTACCACCTAAGGATTGTGTACAGAGTGTAGACAGAGGCTGCTGAATGATACATCTGCATTACTTACTGTTGATTGTTTGGTATCCTGTGGCCCAGTCTGTCTTTACTATTGTACTACTTGAAAGTATCAGCCTGGACAGCCACATCTATAAACCTTTCCAGACTACTGTATTAGTATAACTGTTTCACAGTTGCATTACTCTGTTTATATGGATGTCAGTGTCTAAACAGCTATGTGACATGGCATATACAACTGTAATAGTACACAAATAAAGCTTTCCCATTTATGCAAACCTGTGTGTGGTGTTATATCCTTTGACCTCTCTGTGGGTATATGTTGCAGGCAATGATTGTCATTTGTATGGGTGGCTCATACAGTGTCCAGTTGTTACGGTGGTAACTGTAGGCATAGTGGCTGCTCCATATTGTGTGCACCTTCTACATATGTATCTTATGATACATATCTCTGCATGCATATGTGTAGTTACATATATATATCTATATATATGCATATATATATATATATATATATATATATATATATATACATATATATATATATGGGAGCGTTTATAATCTTGAAATACTGAAATGTCGAATTTCAGTATCTCGAGACTATAAAGCTGAATGTTTACAATAGCGAAAGTTCATAATCGCAAATTTGAATATCCCAAATTCGTGGTTATGACCTTACGCTATGTAATATCCAGGATTGTGTGTTGATTGTGCACGGTGCCGTGTGTGGATCTAGGTGTTATGTCAGGTAAGTGAGTGTTTTGTAAGGGTTTTGAGTGGGAGGTATGTGAGTGTGCTGATATGTTTGATGTGTGTGTGAGGGACTGGAGAATGTGCGTGTGTGAATTTGCTTTTGTTTCCTGTTTATGCGATCTTAGAGCTAGTATATATAAGTAGAGAGGTGTGGGGGCACAGCCCCCACATAGAAGTGCAGGGGACTTGCCCCCTGCTTATCTTGTATGAGTTGTGTATGTGTGTAGTTTTGTTTGTTTATGTTGTGATGTGGGTGTTGTGGTGTATGTATGGTGTAGTGTGTGCAGATTGTTCGGTGTTTTGAATTTCATGGTTTTGTTGTTTCAGTGTTTTGTGGATTCGGTTTCATGGGCTCGAGATACTGAAATTCGATATTTCAATATTTCGAGATTATGAAGTGAATATATATATATATATATATATATATATATATATATATATATATACGTGTGTATCTGCATATATGTGTCTGTGTATATGTATCCTAGCGATGTTGATAATTTTCACATTGTACATTCCCTATGGGAGCCAGACTGTACTGTGTGATATGTTACTGATACCAGCCTGACATCATGCAGGTATGATGGAGTACTTTTAACATCTTGTGCCCATGTCATGTCAGGTCCTGGTTATGGGATTTGCAACAGTTGGTAGTGTATTACATGGCAGACATGTTTGGCTGTGGGGGAGTATACCTCTTCGTATAAGACTTGTGCTAATTGGGGCCTCTCAACCCCATTAACGGTGCATGTGGACATATATGTTTTTTTTATGTTCCCATTATCTACAGATGTATGTCCGTATATACCTATATAGATATATATATATATATATATATATATATATATATATATATATATATATATATATTTGCTTACATATATATATATATATATATATATATATATATATATATATATAACATGCTCTATCTATCTATATATATATAAATATATATATATATATATATATATATATATATATATATATGGTTCTACCTGACATAGTCGAAACCACACAACACCGACAACCACATCACCGACACCACATATTCGACAGTCCATAAACACGAAACCACACATAACCGACAACGAAATAACAGACGGTACACAAACACGAAACCCCATACACTGCACACACCACAATAACAATTGAAAACAAAACACATCCCCATTCCACAAACCACACACACAACACAAGCACACCAAAATCCTTACAAGCCCACACTAAACCTTACCTAACCCTAAGGTCCGTCACTATCGCACTTACCTACCGCTCCCTAACCTAACTCACTTAACCGCTATCGCTCCCTAACCCTAACTCACTTAACCACCCCTATCGCTCCTAACCCTAACTCACTTAACCCACCCCTATCGCTCCCTAACCCTAACTCACTTAACCCACCCCTATCTCCCTAACCTAACTCACTTAACCCACCCCTATCCCCACAGACCGTCAATCTCCACACTTACCTGCCTCGCACCCTAACGTCCGTCACTACCGCATACTCACACAGCCTTTCCCCATGTCGGCATCCTCGGCGTTGGTGTTGTCATCCGTCGTGTCGGTCTTCTGCATTGTCGATGTTCTGCCACTCGCGATTCGCGTCGGTCTTCTTCACTTTCGATCTTCTGGAGCTCAGTTCGATGTCGGTCTTCTGCGCTGTCGACGAAGTCAGGTAGAACCATATATATATATATATGTGTGTGTGTGTGTGTGTGTGTGTGTGTGTGTGTGTGTGTGTGTGTGTGTGTGTGTGTGTGTGTGTGTGTGTGTGTGTGTGTGTGTGTGTGTAGATATATAGATGTAGACATATATAGCTATAGATGTATGGATTTGTATGTGTATATGTTTATATTTACATATATATATATATATATATATATATATATATATATATATATATATATTTCTATATTATATCTATATCTACATATATAGATATGTGATATCTATTTAGATATTAATATATATACACATACACATACATCTACATGTTGGAATACGTCGCCTGTACTATGAATGACTGGGCTGGATGATATGTTTGTGAAAACATCAGGGTTATAAATAGCTGACATAGCTTAGTGGTAAATCGCTTTGGCTATAGTTTTCAGGGTCCTGGGTTTGAGCCTTGCAGAGGCTGTTTATTTTATTGCAGAACAAGAGCTGTTGGATGCAGAGTGATTAAGGTACTTTTGAGCAGTTGTAAGTGGGTTTGAGCGGAGGTAAGCACTGCTAACTTCCGGTTACAGTTTTTTATACTGAGTTAGCTTCTAAATTGTTTAACCAGTGTAGGTTCATAGGTTCATAGGTTCATAGGTTCATACTAGGCTATCTGCCCTGGGGCATTTATAAGCCTAGCCTGATTGTGTTTGGCTTACGCCACCCCTTGATTTGAGTATATTGTGCCCTTTTTAAAGTTTAGTTTACTGTGCCTCTGTCTAATAGTGACACGGAAGTAATCCCCGGGACAATCCTATGATCCCCCATCCACTCATCAAGATTCTTCTTGAAGAGAGTCGGTGAGGTGCTCTGCCTAACATGAATTGGAATTCTATTCCAGAGTGAAGGGAGCCTCTGGGTTATGAATCTGTCCCTCCAGCATGTTCTATTTATTTCTGTGCTGAGGTTCAAGTCCCTCGAGCGCGTGGCTCTAAGGGATTTTGATTTACTGAGGTGGAGCATGTCCATTAATTCTGGGTTGGACATAGCTTTATATGTCAGAGATAGATCACCTCGAAGTAGGCGGTATGCAGCTGAGTAGAGCTGGAGTTTTTTTAACCGAGCAGCATATGGCATCTGTTTGAGTCCCTTGATCCTCCTAGTGAGGTACTTTTGGGGTATTTATAATTGCTGCAGGTGTCGGGTAAGGTACATCCCAAAGGGGGCATTGTATTCTATGATGGGTCTGATGAGGGATGAATAAAGGGGCACGATTACCTCTCTTGATCTAGATGTGAATCCTTTCATGATGAGGTGGGCTGTGTAGAAGGTCTTTCTAACCACTTTGGCAATGTGGTTGTCAAAGGAGAGATTGCTATCAACTTGGGTCCCCAGATCCCTAATTACTTTCTCTGTACTTAATGGGATACCACCTATGTGGTAATTTGTGGGCACATTGTTTTTACCAAAGGGTATGACTATACACTTTTTGGCATTTAGCTTTAGACCATGGCTCTGGCACCAGTTATCCGTCTCTGCGAGACCTTTT
The DNA here is from genome assembly GCF_019279795.1 of Protopterus annectens. NCBI lineage: Eukaryota > Metazoa > Chordata > Ceratodontiformes > Protopteridae > Protopterus > Protopterus annectens. The sequence goes on from NC_056736.1 coordinate 98,889,388, forward strand.
TGAAGGATGTTTGTGTCAGCTGGAGAGTTGATTATGGCGCCCAGTTTGCAGTCATCTGCGAACTTGGTGAACCATAGTCCTCCCACATTGGCCTGTACCTCAGAAAAGTAAATACTGAACAAAAGAGGTCCCAGGACAGAACCTTGTGGGACGCCACTTGTGACCGGTTTCGAGTCTGACATGGTTCAAGCAACTCTGACTCTGTGGGTTCTGTCTTTGAGCCAGTTTGTGACCCATCTTGTGACATAGGGGTTTATATTTAGGCTGGATAGCTTATCTATGATGCCCGAGTGGGGTATTGTGTCAAATGCCTTTGCAAGGTCCAGATAGGCTGTGTGGACTACCTTCCCTTCATCTATGGCCTTGGTGACTGTTTCGAAGAAGTCGACCAGGTTCAAAAGGCAGGATCTGCCCTTGATGAAGCCAAATTGGGTAGGATCTAGTGTCTGTAGGTCCCCAATCTCTTTGTTTATGAGTTCCATGATGATCCTCTCCATAGCCTTGCAGACTAGGCTAGTCAGGCTTATGGGGCGATAGTTTCCAGGGTCCGCAGAAGCACCACCTTTGTGGAGTGGGGCCACTTTTGATGTACGCCATTCTTTGGGCACATATCCTGTAGTGAGGCTGAGATTGTACAGCAGTTTTACTTTAGGGATTAGTTCTTCTTGGAGTTCATGTAGGATGCAACCTGGGACGCCATCTGGTCCCATGGAAGCAGTGTTTTTTGCTTTGGAGTGGGTGGCCTTCACCTGAGCATCAGAAATGTTTGGGAGGCTGCACTCTGCCGGGATAGATACTTGCTCTTTTTGGGGGGGGGGGGAGTTTGCACTGAACCTGTCTGCCAGGATATTGGAGATGTCTGTGGGTTCAGTGTATTTTATGTCGCTTAGAATCAACTCAGAACAAGTCTGGGAGTTGCATCACAGGTTCCTAACATAACTGAAAAAAGCCTTATGATTGTCTTTAGTGTCCTGTGCAATTTTTCTCTCGAAGCTGACCTTGGAGGATTTTATGAGGGATCGTAATTTTTTGCTAGTACTGATCAGAGATGCCTTCCCTTTTAGGGATTTTGCTCTATCATGTAGTAGCTTCCTCCTTCTGTTGTACAGTTTATTTATGGATGGGGTCCACCAGATTGGACGCCTGCCTTTGGATGATTGGGTCTTGATTTTGTTTGGGATAGCATGATCCATGCATTCCTGGAGATGTCTGTAGAATGCGTTTATATAGGATTCTGCAGTTTGGGCCATAGTTTCCACTGGCCCTGGGGCTTGGAAGGATTCCACTTCAGTTTTGAGAAGTGTGAAGTTCGCTTTTGAGAAGTTCTTCACTGTGGTTTTCTGGGCTGGGGGTGGGGTCGGGATGTGGATATCCAGTGAAATTAATTTATGGTCTGATCTTACCAATGAGGGATATACTTCTGGTATGGAGCATAGAGTCCCCATGTTGGTAATGATCAGGTCTAGTATGTTTTCCCCTCTTGTGGGAGTGGTGACTAGTTGTTCCATAGCATTTGAGTTTACAAATTCCAGGAACCTTTGGGCTAAGGTGCTGGGGCTTGAGTAATGCTCCCAGTCTATGTTTGGGTAGTTGAAGTCGCCCAATATAATGGTGTTCGGAGAGATCTTCATGTTCTCCAATGTTTTCAGGAAAGCCAAGTGGGATTCCTGACTTTGAGAGGGTGGTCTGTAGGATGCTATAAACTGAAAAGCAGTCTTGCCCACTGTCAGTTGCACATGGATGGTCTCCAATACTTCGTGCAATGCCACTAACCTGGAGGTGTGGATATCCTTGATAAATATGGAGACTCCCCCTTCTTTTGTGGTTCGGTCTGGGTTTTGGGTCCGAAAAGCATGATATGAGGTATAACCTGGTAGTGCTGGGGTGCTCTCTGGAGCCTAGAACCAGGTTTCTGTCACTGCACAGATATCGATGTTCTCCATACTGAGGAGAGCTTCGAGTGCATGCATCTTGAGGTATTGCTTACCCCCATGCAAACAGGCTTAAACCTGCTTACTGCTCCTTAAAAGTGCTTACTCCTGCTTACCCCAGTGCTAATTTCTTTAAAAGAATAGAAAGAAGGGTTGATAGGAAAGTGGTGAAAATGGGGCTCAAAGGGGGAAAGACAGTATGAAAATAGCTAGGGATGTGCAGGAAGGGTGTGGCGAAGGTGCATAGCTGTCCATTTCTTCTACAGCAACAGCTGTGCATATACACTGAATTTGGAGGTAGGTTTGGACACTCAAACCCATGGGAGAGGGGTGAGGACAACAATAATATGTTGTGATGCCAATTAGACCAGATTACATGTGTCCAGTGGACATGTGTGTGACATGGACAGCTATGTATGTGGTGGGATATTTTCTTTGGGAACAGATTGCCCTTTTTTATTTTGTTTTTCAGGTGAGAGTGGGATTTTAGGGATGGATATTAGGTATATTTGGGGAGATAGGTTGGGTAGGTTAACAGACAAGACAAACAAGACACTAACAGGGGTGGTATGTGACACATGTTGGTGGTAAACACCTTGATAGGGATGGGTGTTGGGAAATCAGAAGCTCATGAGCCCCCTAGTGGAAACAGTGGGACTGAGGTCCCCACCCATGGGCAGTCACCACTGCACCTTCACAGCCCCGAAGGTGGCTGTGCTAGGAGCTGAGTTGCAGAGCCAGGCTGACCCTCTAGTTGCAACACATGGCCCTTGAGCTGGCGTAGCAGATCACCAAACTGCTGGTTGAGCTCACTATGCACCACGACCCAGACCTGGCAACGGGTGACAGATTCCTGTCCGTGCCTGCTTTGGGGGGTTGGTGTTCCCCATCCCTTGTGGTGGTTCCACCTGAAGGTGGTGTAGGACCAACAGACAGGGAGGTCCCAGGTTGGGTGCCAGACATGCTGGTGCCTGGTGCAATGGCCAGCTGAGGTGGGACAGGTGGGTCCGCTGGGACTGGCCTTCACAAGAGTGCTATAGTGTTTAGATTTTATCATCATATGTGGGTTAGTAATAGTCAACACATTCCAGGGTTAGGTATAACAGCATGCATAGATATTCCCATTAACCCAGACACCAGATACAGAACAGTTGCATAGCAAACAGAACACATGCATATATGGGACTACAGTGGTAATAAGAACAGCATGCAGGTACATTGATGGCACCATGCCACCGATGTTGGAATAATTCAATATAGCACATGCATGGGAACAATTAAAATATTTATTAAACAATAGGACATTATCAGAACATTGGAGTCATAACATACTGGTTGGGGTGGGTATGTTGTTTAATGTTGGAGATATGGTGGGGTGGGGAGATGTCAATTTACAACTAGTATATTCCTGTAGTCCACTCCACATTACTTTCTTAGTCAGCGCTGTTATCTGTACCTTACAAGTCTTTCTACACTACCCTATAGCCTTAGTTTGGACAGTGATATGGCTGTCATCATCATTATACATGAACTGGTTTTACCTGCAGTACACACCTCTTACCTGGTATACCTGTGGAGGAAATGTTTGTTAACACTAACTGTTTCTACATATACTCCCAGATTGCAGGTTGATGTTGCTCACATAGCTATCCAACTCTTTCTGCACAGACTCTGACCATGTCTTGACCACATGCAGGTGTGCTAGGACATATCTAGACTATTGCCCTCTTCAACCTTTAGTGACTTGACACACACATATACATGCTTTCCTATATAGTTATATTATATATCACAGTGCGGGTGACAGTGATCAGTGATACACACACAATTCCCTACATTACCAGGGTAAACAGTACCAGTACAGGGTATAATGAGTTTTATTTCTCAGCACAGTGTTCATATTTGACGTACCTGTGGAAGCAATGCTTTTTAGTTTGTTACATACATACTATATGAGTCTCTTCCTTCCATATTATCCGGTGTATGCAGTACTTGCCTTAAACAATACAGGTTTTATATAGGCAATAAATTTACTAATACTTTTAGATTTATTTCCTATGACAGTACATGCAAGAGTATTACTGACCTGCCTCGCATCACAACCTCTCTAGGTGACTTCCATGGGCCTCCTAGTTCACTGCCCACTCAATTGCAGCTGTGGAGGACATATGAGGAATATTTAGCCATACCTATCCATGATATTCATGAGCTGGCAATTATTACACACATAGTGGGTGATACTTACACTCAGCTGAGACATCCCTTGCCGTTCTAGCCTCTTGGATCCACTGCTCCAAGAGGTCCCCCTTATGCTGCTTCAGGCTGGCATAGTGATGCCTGATCTGCTCACCAGTTCGGGGTATGCCAGTGGCACTGGTGAGGTCACGGGTGAGACAGTCACAGGCTTCTGACTTATATTGGGAACCATGGTACTGGCCCTGCAACAGTCTCTGCTAATGGTCTTTGACAAAGAGTCCGGACATGACTCTGGACTCCTGGATGCACCAGCACTGGGCCCAAAAGCGCACACCTTCACCTCTTCCTGACATGGTGCCTGCAAGGGAAGCTACAACCACATATGAGATGTATTCCCGCCTGTTGAGTTTAAGTAGGGCCGATTTCCCACATTTTTTGCGATTGGCCAGTTTTGAAAAGGCTAAGCTATGGGTAAACCTGCTTACCTAAGGTTGGCATTGTTTAAAGGGATATAACACTGGGCACATTGAGTTAGCTGGCCTACACATTGCTTACACCTCCTAAGCTGGCCTGTGCAATGCTTAGTGTTGCTTACATTAGACTTTGCATTATATTTTCTGTTTGGCATTGATTTATTATTCATTACATCTTATATGTATGCCTGGTATTCATGATTCATGTGTACGTACATTGTATGGGGTCCTTGTGTTTTACTGGGGACTTCAACACTCTATTATAATTACACCTGACTTTTGGGCTTACTGCTGTACTCCCAGTTCACATATTTATGTTATGTAGTGGGTTATGGAACATATGACTGTATACTGATTCCTTTCACAGGTTCAGTTTGATTTTACTATAGTGAAGACTTGATTGCTAATACCTCATTCTTCTGTACTGCTCTGATGGCTTGGTGGTTAACTACTGTGACTATATTGTATAGGGTCTTGGGTTTAAGACCTGCAAGGTTGTTTATTTTGTTGTTGGGCAGAACAAGGGCGATTGGATACAGAGTGATTAAGGCACTTTTGAGCAGTTGTAAGCGGGTTTGCGCAAGGGTAAGCTCTGCTAACCTCCGATTAATGATGCTTACAGAGAGTTAGCTTCTATATTGCTTAACCCGTGTGCGCATTGCGTACCCCCACGCAAATGGGGGAAACCCGCTTAGTAGTGCTTACGTATGCTTACTACTGCTTACTGGTGCTTAAACTTGCTTACTAGTGCTTTATTCATTATGACACTGACACCTCACATGTGCATTCAATGCAGTACTCCAGTTTACAAATATATGTTATTTAGCGGGTTATGCAACAAAAATATTGGTCATAACGTGCTTTGCCATGGAAAATGGAATGTGCTGCAGTGGGACTAGAACTGAGAATGCCTGCTCATAAGGCAACTACTCTGCCTACTACACTATTGCTATGCTGCTTCATTTGCATATATCGTCCTTGTTATCCTCTTCAGCCATTTAAGCTACATTAACCATAGCTAAGGGATGGACACACCCGCACACCTATGGTTAGCTTTAATCAGAGTTTTAATAAAAAAAAAATAAACAAAAAAGGTTTGTTCATTTTATTTGTATTTACTTTCTATTGTACATGAGGGGGAATGTTGGTGCGGATATGCAGACACCTATGAGCGGTCTCACTTATTTCTTAGGCCTCTCTGCTGTTCTTCATTGCGGGTACTTGTATATTCTGAGAGCTCTGCTCTCAGACATGCCCCCTGCACTCTTACATGCTTCATGTAAGATTAGGAACTCAGGCAGCTCATCTCATTAATATGCATGACGCGCTGCCATTCTGCTCCTAAATGGCCGCTTCCATGCAGGACTAAGCTAGTCCTGCATGGAAGATTAGTAAATCCAGGGGGTTTACTTTTTTATTTATAATATGTAATGTGTGTCCAAGTAGTACTCCACATTATGAATTCTGTCCCTTTTTTACTTTTAGAATTAAGAAATAACCCTGGTTTAGTTGACTGTGGTACAGATGAAGGAATACTATGTTGAATAGGGACACCCTGTTATAAAGCAATATGACTGAAATCACCATTTGCTTTAAAATGATGTGTGATAGTCTTACATTTAACAAACTCTTCAACATTAAACACTTTATTTCAACAACTGCACTAAGTATTTATAATACATAGTAATAATCAAGGGAATAATATATTGGGTATTGTTGCTACAAATATCACAAGCATAATCCATAATGTATCGATTACTCCTCCACTGGGCTCTATAATAACTGCAATCTTGTGGGAGGAGAGGCTAGATTCTGCCCTTCTGAGCTGAGAATTTCTGGTTAAAGGCTTATTGCGCATGCTTACTTGAACTGTTTCTTTCTGAAATTAGTACGCCTTGTTTGCTGTAGCATAGACTAGATTCAGGCCGGCTGGATCTAGCTTTGTTTGTATAACTTGTGCACTGATCCAGGCCATCTTTTTTGGAGAAGGTTTCTTTGTACCCTAGTGGCAGGACTGTGCAGTTAGAACTTGTCTGATTGAAGACTGCTGGAACAGGGCTCAGTTTTAAGCTTTTTAACTGGTTAATTGGGTAACGTGTTGTTTTGATTGTATCTGCTCTATTTTCTGGAATATATATATATATATATATATATATATATATATATATATATATATATATATATATATATATATATATATTTATATATATATATATGTATATATATATATATATATACATATATATATATATATATATACTTGTTTCTCACCTTTCTGAACTAGTATAGTCCAGTTTTCAGGTTATTGCTGAATCCAGGGCTGTGCTACAAGTTTCTGTGTTGCCATACCTTACTTGGATAGAAGGAAGTTTCTCTGTTCACCTGTGAAAGAGGGGAGCTTTGAGCAGGCTATCTGTCCCTGGAGGAGTGGTTTCAGCCCAGAAGTTTGTAGCTTATTGGCCATTTTGGGCTAATTTTGATTGTATCTGCTCTATTGTCTGAAAAAAAATACTTGTTTCCCACCTTTCTGAACTAGTATAGTCCAGTTTTCAGGTTATTGCTGAATCCAGGGCTGTGTTACAAGTTTCTGTGTTGCCCATATCTTACTTGGATAGAAGGAAGTTTCTCTGTTCACCTGTGAGAGAGGGGAGCTTTGAGCAGCCTATCTGTCCCTGGAGGAGTGGTTTCATCCCAGAAGATAGTAGTTTATTGGCCATTTTGGGCTAATTTCTATCTCTTTCACTTCCCTGCTATAAAAACCTCATTTGCACACACAGTTTTATGCTTGTATTCCACTCAGCAAGTGCCTTCCAGCTGTTCTGCAGAGTCTACAGCAGCAGAGAGACAAAAGAGTGACTTTGGAGTGATTATCACTTTTCTGCTTTTCTTGCTGTCTTAACTAATTCCGCCTAAAACACCAGTTTTTTTTTAGCAAATCTGTGATTTAAAAGGTTTGTTATTGCTACATATTGTACTTATTTGCTGCCTGCACTTGAATTAAGTAATTTTTGTGTTTAAATAATCTGTTTAACTGTTGTAGGCTACACACTAAAGTATGATAGCCTTTTCTGTGCATTTAAAGTGTTGCTTTGATTGTATCTACTCTATTTTCTGAAAACAAAATATATACTTCCATATACTTCCACTTTCTGCCATAAACAAACTCTACAACAGAAGAAAGAAACTGTTGCAAAAAAGAGTAAAATCCCATGACTGGAGGCACTCCCTGGTCAACCTCAGTAAGAAGCTGAGATCCCTCATAAAATCCTCCAAAGCTAGTTACGAAAACAAAATTGCCACTGACTCTAAAGACAACCACAAAGCATTCTATAGCTATGTCAAGAATCTAAATGGGAACACTCAGATCTGCTCGGAGTTACAGCATAATGGCACTAAATATACAGAACCAACTGATATTGCCAGCATCCTAGCAGATAGGTTCAGTGCTAACTTTACCCCTCTCTCACCCCCTAGAGGGCCCATCTCTATAACGGAAGAATGCAAAGTTCCTATAATCACGGCTGCACAGGTAAAAAACACACTCTCCAAAGCCAAGAACACAGCATCCATAGGACCTGACAATATCCCAGGCTGCGTTCTACATGAACTACAGAATGAACTGGCACCCTACCTAAGCACCATGTTCAATCATAGCCTCACCTCAGGCTTTGTACCCACTGAATGGCGCACCATGACAGTTATCCCACTCCACAAAGGGGGAGCCACGACAGACCCCGGGAACTACCGCCCCATTAGCCTGACGAGCCTGGTCTGCAAGGCCATGGAACATATCATCATGGAACTCATAAACAAAGACATTGGTAATCTCCAAATTCTGGACCCTACTCAGTTTGGATTTGTAAAAGGCAGATCATGTCTCCTAAACCTGATTGACTTCTTTGAAGCAGTCACCAAAGCCATAGATGAGGGTAAAATGGTTCACACAGCTTATCTAGATCTCGCCAAGGCTTTCGACACCATCCCCCACTCTGGAATTATAGATAAGCTCACTAAACTAGGTATAAATCCCTATGTCACAAGATGGGTTGCCAACTGCCTCACGGACAGAACCCGCACTGTGAAAGTAGCGGATTGAAAATCCGACATCAGACCAGTGACAAGTGGAGTACCACAGGGTTCAGTCCTGGGTCCTCTCCTGTTTGGTATCTACTTGTCTGAAGTGCAGGCCAACACAGAAGGTATTTGGCTAACAAAGTTCACAGATGACTGCAAACTAGGAGCCATAATCAAAACTCCTAACGATGTGGACAAACTACAAAAGGGCCTCACTGAGACAGATACCTGGTGTCAAAGTCATGGCCTGAAGCTCAATGCCAAAAAGTGTATTGTCATCCCCTTTGGTAAAAACTCTGTACCCATGAACTACCACATAGCTGGTAGTCTACTTAATGCCAAAAATGTGATAAGAGACCTTGGGACACAGGTGGACAGTAGTCTCTCCTTTGATAATCACATCGCCACAGTGGTCAGGAAATCCTTCTACGTGGCTCATCTCATCACAAAAGGATTCTCATCCAGAAAAAGAGGTCATTGTTCCCCTCTACTCATCACTCATTAGACCCATTATAGAGTACAACACCCCTTTTGTTATGTACCTCACAAGACATCTACAACAACTGGAAAGACCACAGAAATACCTCACAAAGAGGATTACTGGCATCAAACAGATGCCCTATGCAGACCGTCTCAAAAAGCTACAGCTTTACTCCATCGCATATCGCCTACTCAGGGGCGATCTCTGCCTAACATACAAAGCTATGTCAAACCCAGAGCTGCTGGACATGCTCCACTTAAAGAAATCCCAATCCCTCCGAGCTACACGCTCTAGGGACCTTAACCTTGTCACCACCATAAACAGAACATGCTGGAGGGATAGATTCTTGTCCCAGAGACTTCCCATACTCTGGAACAGACTACCTATCTATGTCAAACAGAGCTCCTCATTAGCACTCTTCAAGAAAAATCTTGATGATTGGGTGGGAAATGGGAAATTCACCCCAGGGATCACTTCTGTGGCTCTGCTCGACAGTGGCACAGGAAAATAATTTTCTTGGGTGGCGAAAGACAGGGTACATTTATTGGCTAGGCTTGTATGGCCCCTAGGGCCGATAGCTTAGTACCTACCTATGAACCTATGAACTTGTTACCCACCTTTCTGAACTAGTATAGTTGAGTTTTCAGGTTATTGCTGAATCCAGGGCTGAGTTACAAGTTTCTGTGTTGCCCATATCTTACTTGGATAGAAGGAAGTTTCTTTGTTCACCTGTGAGAGAGGGGAGCTTTGAACAGCCTATCTGTCCCTGGAGGAGTGGTTTCAGCCCAGAATTTAGTAGTTTATCAGCCATTTTCTATGTCTTTCACTTCCCTGCTATAAAAAACGCATTTGTGCTGTTTTGTGCATCGGGCAGCACCATTTAGCTAAAGTTAAAATATTCTCGGCTCCACAAAGTCTACTCTTCAATTTTTCCCTTGGAACTAGACAAACCTTAAACTTTAGCACTCAAACCATTAATTTCGCAGTCAAGCACTTGCTTAAAACTCATAGCAAGCACTAATTAACCCTAGCACTAGACCCCCCTATACTGTCCAGAAGGATAAGGCTCTCTATTCGTCCCCACCAGCCAATCAGAAAAACAGCTTACTCTACCTATTCAGGCATGTCCAAATGGCAGTTTCCGGTGTACTCTCCAGTCCATCTGGTGAATCTGGGCATTTTGAGGCAATGTTACAACTGCCTCATGTACACAGACAATCCTCTCCTTCTACCACCAAACACTAATATATGCAAGAGATGCAATTATACAGCTAAACTGGAGGCAAAGCTGTCTCAACCCAAAACTGGAATTGACAGTCAAGAGGAGAACTGTAATACTTGCAACACACCACCAGTCTCACATAGACCTAATAAACCAACACCGGCAAATAACACACATGAATACATGAAAACATACTCTGAGGTTCTAAATAAAAATCTGCAAAAGCAACAGAGACCTCCAAAGCAGACATCCAAGCAATCTCCACACCCCATCACCAACCATGAAACACATACTTCACATAATCAGTGTGCCACACACTCACAGTCCTTAACGCAAAATAACATACCCAACACACTAGTAATAGGCAACTCTATAGTCAGGCATACTGATGTCCCACTAACTAGGCTGGACAAGGAGAAGGTTACAGTTAACTGCCTGTCAGGTGCCAGGATCCGCCACATAACACAAGCACTCAGGTCACTCCAGAACAAGTACAAATACAACTCTGTCATTGTCCATGTTGGTGTAAATGACCTGAGATGTACCTCCCTGAACTACATGAAAAGTGACATGGAAGAGCTCTCTGATCATGTAGTCCAGGCGGTATGACCCTGACCCTGAGTAGCATCCTGCCCTCACCAAGAATGATACCACAGTATAAAGAAAAAATGATCAGTTTCAACAATTGGCTAAGTTTCTGGTGTCACTCAAAGGGGATCCAGTATCTGTCCACCTGGGATGACATACTCGACAAGCCACGTTGCTTTGCAAGAGATGGCTTGCACCTGTCACCCTTAGGCTTGTGAATACTGGCCAAGGCTCTTGCCGCCCCCATAGTGCCTTTTTTAGGTAAGGCTCAAAAGACAAACCCACCACCATAAATAGCACAAGTAACCAAAAACTGAGGGTAATGCTACTCAACGCCAGAAGCCTAAACATCAAATTGCACGCACTCAAGGCACTCCTCAGTATGGAGAACATCAACATCTGTGCAGTAACAGAAACCTGGTTTAAGGCTCCTGAGAGCACCCCAGCACTACTAGGCTATAACTCATACCATGCCTTTTGGCCACAGAGCCAGGACCGAAACACAAAAGGTGGGGGTGTATCCATATTCATCAAGGATACCCACACCTCCAGGTTAGTGGTGCAGCACAATGCATCAGAGATCATCCATGTGCAACTAACAATGGGCAAAACTGCAATCCAAATTGCAGCTTGCTACAGATCACCCACCATGGCCCTGGACCCCCATTCCGCATTTCTGGAGACACTGGGAAATATGAAGGTCCTACCAAACACCTTAATACTGGGTGATTTCAATTACCCAAACATAAACTGGGAGAACTACTCAAGTACTAACTCCCTTGCCCAACTCTTCCTAGAATTTATAAACTCAAACGCCCTGGATCAACTGGTCAACACCCCCACCAGAGGGAACAACATATTGGACCTGGTCATCACCAACATGGGCAACCGGTGTTCCACACCGGAGGTCAACCCCTCGCTGGTTAGATCAGACCATAGACTAATCGCTCTGGATATCCACATTTCACCCCCACCCCCAATCAAGGAAACCACCATGAAAAATTTTCAAAAGCAAACTTCACGTTACTTAAGGCCAAGGTGGAAAGGTTCACAGCCCCCATGCTAAAGGACAATGCTGTCCAAGCTGCTGAAACCTTTACAAAGGCACTCTATGAGCATCTCCAGGAATGCATGGATCGTGCTATCCCAAGTAAAACCAAGACTCACTCCTCCAAGAAAAGGAAACCAGTCTGATGGACCCCTGCCATAAACAAGCTATACAACAGAAGGAGGAAACTAGTACAGAAAAGAGTAAATTCCCAAGAAGGAAAGACATCCCTGATCAGTATCAGCAAGAAACTATGATCCCTCATTAAATCATCCAAGGCTAGTTTTGAAAGAAAAATTGCCAATGACTCCAAAGATAACCACAAAGTGTTCTTTAGCTATGTCAAGAACCTAAGTGGAAACTCTCAGATCTGCTCTGAGTTAGTGCAGAATGGCACAAAATACACTGAACCGACTGATATTGCAAACATTCTGGCAGACAGGTTTAGTGCAAACTTCACCCCCCTCTCACTCCCTAAAGGGCCCATAAGCATACCAGAAGAATGTATGGCCCTGTCAATCATTGATGCACAGGTTAAAACAGCCCTATCCAAAGCCAAAAACACAGCTTCAATGGGAATGGACGGGGTCCCAGGCTGTGTCTTACAAGAGCTCCAAAATGAACTAACCCCTCACCTAAACACACTGTTCAAACTCAGCCTCTCTACAGGCTACATACCCAGACAGTGGCGCACAGCAACAGTTATCCCACTCCACAAAGGTGGAGTCACAACGGACCCCGAGAACTATCTCCCTATAAGCCTGACTAGCCTGGTCTGCAAGGCTATGGAATGCATCATCATGGAACTCATTAACAGAGACATTAAGAACCTCCAAACCTTGGACCCTACCCAGTTTGGTTTTGTTAAGGGCAGATCATGCCTCCTAAACTTGGTGGACTTCTTTGAGATGGATACCAAGGCATTAGACAAGGGAAAGGAGGTCCACACAGCCTACCTAGACCTCACAAAGGCTTTCAACACCATTCCCTATTCGAGTATTATAGACAAGCTCACCAGCTTGAACATAAACCCCTACGTCATGAGATGGGTTGCCAACTGGCTCATGGATAGAACCCACATGGTGAGCATTGCAGGCTCTATGTCCGACTCTAAACTGTTTACAAGTGGCATCTCCCAGGGCTCAGTCCAAGGACCCCTCCTGTTTGGTATATACTTCTCAGAGGTACAGGCAAGCATAGGAGGACTATGGCTGACCAAGTTCACAGTCGACTGCAAACTAGGGGCCATAATTGATTCTCCGGCTGATACAGACACCCTTCAGATGGGTCTCATTGAGACAGATACCTGGTGTCAAAATCATGGCCTCAAGCTAAATGCCAAAAAGTGCATAGTCATCCCCTTTGGAAAAACCAAAATACCCGTGAACTACCACATAGGTGGTAGTCCCCTAAATACAGAAAATGTAATAAGGGATCTGGGGACCCAAGTAGATAGCAATCTCCCCTTTGATAATCATATTGCCAAGGTGGTTAGAAAATCCTTCTATGTGGCCCACCTAATCACAAAAGGGTTCGCATCTAGAACAAAAGAGGTTATTGTGCCTCTCTACTCATCACTCATTAGACCCACCATAGAATACAACGCCCCATTTGGGATGTACCTTACAAGACACCTGCAACAGCTGGAAAGGCCACAAAAGTACCTCACCAAGAGGATTACTGGCCTCAAATAGATGCCCTATGCAGCCCAACTCAATAAACTCCAGCTGTACTCAGTTGCATACCGCTTACTCAGAGGTGATCTCTGCCTGACATACAAGGCCATGTCCAACCCAGAATTGATGGACATGCTCTACCTAAAAATAAAAAACAAATCCCAGAGAGCCACATGCTCTAGAGATATAAACCTCACCACAATGATAAATAGGACATGCTGGAGGGATAGATTCCTATCCCAGAGACTCCCCATGCTTTGGAACAGGATTCCAATATACATCAGGCAGAGCCCCTCACTAACACTCTTCAAGAGAAACCTTGACGGGTGGATGGAAAACAGAAAATTTACCCCAGGATCACTGTACTGGCTCTGATGGACAGTGGTGCAGGGAACTAATGGCTCTGCTGGACAGAGGCACTGGGAACTAATCTAAGGGGATGGTGAAAGCCAACACATTCTGGCTAGGCTTATAAATGCCCTTGGGCAGATAGCTTAGTAATTACTTATGAACCTATGAACCTATGAATAGCCATATTATTGATCTCTCACTTATCTGATTCAAAACAACAGACTGAAGTTTCCCTTTGTCATCATTACCACTGTCAGAGTCATATAGGTCTCTTAAATTCACTTGAGTCAGTTCTTCACTACTGTTTTTATACTTATGTTTAGATTTTTTTTATTTTGTTGTTATGTAACTTCCTTTCCATTTTCTTCTTTTTAGAAGAACTAGGGTTAATACTAATAATAATTATTGAATTAATTTTGTTTTTCCTGTGTCTAACTTTAGCTAACTTATCCTGAGAAGTAAAAGTGGAACTTCTTTAATAAGTGATTTCCTTCCATCATATGAATGGTAGTATCCCTGTTTTTGCTGACACTTATGCATTTGGGGTCAATGAAAATGTTAGCATTACAGGCTTCATTTATAATAACCAGCTTGTTATTTTCAAGCCAGTTAGATACTAATTTTATTACAGTCCTGAGTGCTATTCCATTGGTACTTAGACAATTAAATTTGCTACATAGTTGTTTTATGTCTAAAATAAATGAAATTTCTGTATTTTGTGCAGTTAGTACAGATCCTATCAAAAGACTGATAAGTAATCACTACAAAAACATGGCATAAGAATTATTTTACCAAATAATTATTCTTCAATACGTCATCAAATATATATGAATATAGATCATCAATATCTAGTATAGTAATAAAACATAAATTTTAGTTAAGTAATGATGCTAACTCTAAAGTAAGTAGCATTAGCATTTTTAGAAAAACAGAATAAGAATCACTGTGGCCTTTTACAATTGCACACAAATGCTAGAGATATATCAGTTATTCAATATTCTCAACAACAAAGCTGCCTCAAGTATCAGTACTGACTGAACACAAACACTGCATATTAAGTGCCCACGTAACATATGAGACCATCCACATCCAGGAAAACAAAAAATATGATTCCAATTGATTTCAAAATGTGCTCAATAGTGTTAAACTCAATCAGAACATATTGGGCAGGATTCACAAAGCCTCCGTGTAAGAGTTATAACTCATACACGGAGGCTGCAGTTAAACGGAGTGATGTCAGCATGCTCTGCATATTCATGAGAGCATGCTGAATCACACCTAAGTCTAACACGGTCCGTGTAAGACATTTGGGGGCGTGTCCGTAGGCTGAGAACTGCAAGCGGACACGCCCCCATAAGTGTAAAGGTGTCCAAAGTAGACACCCACAACAGAGTCCACGGAAATGTGAATAAACACAACACAACACATGCCCCTACAGACTATTAAACATAAAAGAAATCTAAATGAACATGTCATATTTTTCTTAAATAGTAAAAATGTTTAACCGTGAGTGCGCTCGTTTGCGCGAGCGTGCCGTAAGCAGCTACAGTTAGCAGTCAATGGGAAAGCATATAAGAACTAAATATGCAAAATAAGCCAGGAAGCAATAGCGTAGCGGTAGAGATGCCGGCTGCAGAGCAGGCATTCATGGTTCAAGCCCCCACAACACCATTTTTTTTTTTTTGCAAAATAAGCAGGAAAAAAGTCCCTGACACATATGTACACATAAAACCAGAATATATGTAAAATGCAATGAAATAGCCCATTTATATTGAATAAATGTGAGCTAAGAAATGAATAGAAACTGCCAGATGTGCCTATAGCTGAGCTACAGTTCAACAGAGTGAGTGTATGTGCCCGTAGATAAGCATTGGTCCAACTGGTGCAAACTGAGTGCCCGTAGCTGAGCAGTGGTTTACCATGCTAAATATATGTGCCCCTAACTGAGCTGAGCGGAATATGTGTGCCGATAGCCAAATGAGGCTTAAAGCAGTGTACCCCGTTTGCGCGGAGCTGCGCACCGCGCAAACAAGCTAACCGACGGGCAACGTTGAGCAAGCCGTATCAAAACTGCCTTTACACAGACACACCCCTCAACATGTCTAGACAGTCATGAAAAATAAAAAGCAGTGGCCAGGTTCGAACCCAGGATACTATACACCATAGTCAAGGTACAGAACCACTAAGCCATGACAGCAGTACCTAGAAATGCAATAATAGCTCATATATAGGCATGAATACAAACTACAGCATGACAATGCAGGTTTACTGAAGTTGATACAATTCCAAAATGGCCAATCACAGATATGTGCGGGAAAAACGGACTATATAAGCCCCATAGACGGGAATACACAGCATAAACGATTGTAGAACAGACCTGCAGGCAGCATGTCAGGTGTAGGAGAGGGTAGTCGCTTTCGAGTGCAGAGGTGGGGTGTTGAGGAGTCCAGGTACATGGCCTGGCTCCTAGTCCACAACCATGAGGCCCAACTCATGCAGGGCCAGGTCCTCTGGGGAGCGTACATGGCTGAGGCGTGGGACCAGTTGGCTCATGAACTCACCAGTGCCACAGGAATTCCAAGGACAGGTGAGCAGGTCCGTCACCACTATGCGGACCTGAAGAGACGCAAGCAGGACCAACTGAACCTTTGGATCCAGGAGGCCCGGCAATCACCCAACGCCCCACCACTGAGTAAGTAACAATTAATTATGTATGTAGAAAGTTAAACTACCTGAAATTATGGAGATGTGTATTCCAATATTACTTCATTTATATTACAGCTGCAGGTGTCCGTTCTGCGAACCGCAGAGCCTATGCCGATAGGCTGGTGCGGTTGCCACCAGGCAGGTCAGTAATCCACTACCAGTAACTGTAAAGATATATAAATGTATGACAGTCAGCAAAAGAGTGCAGTGTAGCCAGGAAGGAATTAAATCTGCAAGTAACAGTGTGAAAGTGTATGCAAGTATTGCTTGATTACAACAGTTCCCAGCCTGAAAGTGTAAACTAAACATGAAACTGTCCAACATATATTTTGAAATAAAAATGCCCTGCCTGTAAGAAAATAGTACACAACCTGCAGCAGCATGTAAAGTATAGCTGCAGAAGAGGATGAAATCACATGTGTGAAATATATCCCTGTGGAAATACTGAAACATGACAGAAGTGAGACTGCTGGAAAGAACTGCAATAACCACTGTTAAAACATGTCAATAAAGCCTAGACGTACCAGTCTGAATAGTAACATGAAAGCAAATGAGAGAGTGTGAGAAAGTGTCAGGAATACAGCAATACAGTAGTAATAACCCCTGAATAAACTATACTGCAGTCAGGACATTATTAAATGCATGTGAGACTCAGAACCAAACAGCAAAATCTGTTCAAAGTGTTGCTGCATGTGGAATGTGTACCCCAAAATCTGGATATGTTGCTCCCAGTCTGAAATACGCAGATAGGATGATTGTCTGATATACCAAACATCCACACTTGTCTACAAGTATATAAAGCAAAAGTAACAGGATGATGTATCTGAACAAAGCTTGATATGAATGTGTATGAACAGCAATAAAATGTAGA
The DNA here is from genome assembly GCF_019279795.1 of Protopterus annectens. Classification (NCBI taxonomy): domain Eukaryota; kingdom Metazoa; phylum Chordata; order Ceratodontiformes; family Protopteridae; genus Protopterus; species Protopterus annectens. Next base: position 98,907,005 of record NC_056736.1, read on the forward strand.
TTGATGTTGCAGTAACAGTCCCATCTGCAAGGTGAAGTAGTTAACATATAGGACACTGTAGTTAGAACAGTAGTGTGTATATAACTGTAGCTATTAGAAATGTACAGCATATGTATTTGTATTCGAAGGTGTTAATATTACTTTATTTACCCCACCCTCTAACCACCTATAACCCATTCCACGTGAAAATGGTATGTGCAATCACAATTAACACCCCTGGACGTTTGTCCTGTTGGGTCATATATATTTGCATGTCTGTTGATGCATCCGCCCTGTTCATACATCCACATCTGATGGCCTGTTGCCATCAATCAACCCTGCATGTTGTTGGACTGTGTATTACTGTTCAAATTATGCATGTGTTTTGCACGCTGTTCAATGGTGTGAATATCTGGGTGTTTGGTTAATGGGAATACTAATGCATGCTGTTACAACTAACTGTGAATGGTATTATATGTCACTAACCCAAACTGTCATGACATAATGCAAAACATAGAACGACAGGGAAGGCGGGTTCCAGCGGACCCACCTCTCCCACCTCAGCTGGTGAGTGCACCTGGCACTAGTGCCGAGTCCGGACCCTCCTCCGGTGGCCCTGTGCCACCTGTGGGTGGAAGCGCTGCAGGGGATGGGGCTCGCCCCCCCTCTGCAAGTGTGGCCGGAGGAGATCCACCACTCACCCTCCGTAGTGTCCGGACTGTGGTGCGTAGGGAGATTCGGGACTCTGTCCTTGAGCCCCTACGCCAGCTCGAGGCATGGGTGGCGCAACTAACGGGCATGCCCCGCCTACACAGCCCCCAGCACAGCCCCGTCCTGGGCAGTGAAGGGACAGTGGCAACTGCCTATGGGTGGGGATATCAGTTCCACTGTTGCCATCTGTGGGCTCATGGGCTCTGGATATCCAAACCTCCGTCCCCGTCATTTGTGTAACCCCCCCACACATGTCATACAGCGCCCCTGTATGCGTCTTGTTTGTCTTGTCTGTTTACCTACCCAGCCTACCTCCCCATCTGAACCAACTTCCTTCACCTGACATACCACTCTTACCTGAAAAAAAAAAAAAGGGCACTCTGTACCCACAAAAAATTTACGCCCCATACATAGCTGCCCATTCCGCACACATGTCCACTGGACATGGACCCTATCAATTACAATTGCCTGTACAACAAGTATTGTTGTTGTCCTGACACCTCTCCCAGGGGTGGAAGGTTTCAAATGTCACATCAAATTACATACATATGCACAGCTGTTGCTGATGAAGAAATGGGCAGCTATGGGCCTTACCTACATCCCTCCTGCACATCCCAAGCTTGTTCCCTACTGTCTTACCCTCTTTGTGACCCCTTTTTCACCACTTTCCTGTCTCCCCATTTTCTTTTCTTTCAAAGAAAATAGCGTGGGTGTGCGCCAGAGTAAGCACCGTTAAGCAGTTGTAAGCGGGTGTGCGCGTAGCTAACTGCCAGTGCGCATGCATGAGCTCCGCGCAAACCAGTGCTAGCCCGGTTACAACTGCTTAAAAGTGCCTTAGTCACTGTGATTGACAGGTCCTGTACTCAGTTCAAAAGAAAAATAAACTCCCACTGTCAGTCCCGAACCCAGGACCTTGGAAACACTAGTCTGTACACCCTACCACTAAGCCATGACTCTTATACAAACACATTGTGCTAAAATAAATATAACATGTAAAAGTAGGGATGAATGTAAAGGGAATATAGGATGTGTAGTACACAAAGCATGCCATTTAAAATAAATGTCACAAACAATGGATATCCATAATAGTAGTGTGTGAAAAGAAACAGCCATGCTAGTTGGCAGCCTGTAGATAATAAGGTCAGTTAAAGTACATAGGTATATGTATGCATATGTACATATATATATATATATATATATATATATATATATATATATATATATATATATATATGTATATATATAAATATATCTAGATATACTTGTAGGAGAGAAAGTGCATACACACTTGCTACAGGGAACATGAAAGAGGAATGGAGAACTGTGAATATACAGCACAGCCTGAAGCATGAGAGAGATACTAACCTTTACAATCACAGAACACTGTCCACAGCATACCAGCATGGTCCCCGCCCACACAATCGGAAAGGGCAACGCCTAGCACGCATACCGTTTTATAGCACTGACCTGAAATCACAGTGAGAACTGCAATCAGTACACAACCAGCTGTATGCAATTAGCAAATGCTGGCCCTCAATTGGTGCAGAGGCCATCACATGGACCTATGCAAATACCTACAAAGCATCCAGTGCTAACACTCCCCACATGCAATAAATTAATTGCATTGTCTGGAAGCAGACAGAGAGAGGCCGAGAAGTGGAAGAGAGAGAGAGAGAGAGAGAGAGAGAGAGCACCAAAATAAAAAAAAAAACACTGTGACTCTCCCTACCCTGAAGCTGTCAGCACTGACAGGGATAGCAGCGGCAAGCAGAAGCTGTGGAATGCAACCAGCTGCGACATACAGAGGTAATGCAAAGAAGCAGGTTAACAGTGTGCATACTGTGAACCCTCCAAATGTGTCATAGGTCTGTATCCATAGGTATGTCCATGTGATAATTTGTGTGTACGTAGTTCCAACAAAAGGGGATGACCACACATCACATGTCAAGCAGGCATAGGCCAGGACCCTGGTAGCATGTGTCTGTGCGTTGGCCTAGCAATGGCTATAGTGACTGTTTTGAAATGTCAGCCAGGCCCCAAGCCAGGATCAGCCCATCCCAAAGGCACACTGGCTGGGAACAAGTGTCTGCAGGTACCTGATGTCACTGCACATGCATCCCATACTGCAGTACCCCATAGCGTAGCAGACCAGGCCCATTATGCATATGATGTGGTAATTCCCAGGGTCAGTCGAGGTGTCCCCTTAGTGTTGTGGGACCACTACTGCTGTATGCCACTGTCCAGGTACATATCCTGTAGCACGGCCAAGATAAACTATCACTGTTACATGCGGTGGTATGTCCCCCAGAGTGCTGGTAGCACACATCCAGGGGGACCACGAGGTCACAGTGATGCTGTGTGTTCTCCTCCGCTGAGGGCAGCCCTCACCTGGACATGTGCGATGATAGGGAGGTTACACCCAGCTGTGATAAATATCCGAAAGGTGAGGGAGAGGGAGGGGGGATATGTGCACCGAACATGTCTGCAGGAATGTTGCCAATATGCGTGTGTTTGGTGAATGTTAAGTAGGTGTGGACTAACACAGAGCATATCCGAGGCATGTGGTCGGTATGTGTAAGATAACTGAAGAAGGCCTTGTGGTCATCCACAGTGTTTGTGTCTATTACCCTCCCAGAGTAGGCTGTGGCTGTTGTTATGACGGACTGTAGCGTAGTACCAGAGCTGACCACAGATGCCTACCCTTAATGTGAATGTGCTCTGTCCTGCAGTAGCCCCCTGCTATTGTTATGCAATCTGCCTCTGTCTGGGGTCCACTGGACAGGATGCCTAACCGTTGTGCATAGGGTCCGGGTTAGACATGTGTGTGCAAGTGACATGCAATCCACAGCATGTCTGTGGTAAGCATTTGCAAAGGGGTCAGCAGTGTGGCTTGTGGCTTCCACTGGCCCAGTGTGCTGCATGGATACCATCCCAGTCCCAGCAAGTGAATAACTGTCTAACCACATACATATCAATGTAGTCTACTGCACTGGTGGTGGTAGTTGGATATGTATATCCAGGCCATGTAATGTCTGTCCACAGCAGAGTAGTGGATGGTGTCCCACATACAGTACCTTGGGATGGACCCCCAGAGTGAGGTTGTGCATAGCACCGGTCAGTGTGTGCTGACCGATGGGGCATGCTACTACGTAGTGTGGAATGTGGCAGGTATTGTTGCACAGGTATTGGCTGAGCACTGATATCTGGCCATGTACCTGTGTATCCACCACGACACACACACATGCAACATATGGGAGTAGTAGTATATCACTACACATGCATAACATGTATAGTATGTGTGCCATACATTGCTGACATGGTCTGCTGTTATCCTGTCTGTGTTCTCTTCCAGGGAGATGGCGCGACAGCGTAACCCTGCCTACTCCGTTGCAGAGGATGAGGAGATCCACCAGAGCCTGGTGCAGGAGTATGACATCCTGTTTTCCCGCACCAGTCAGAACCAGCAGGAGAGGGCCGCACTGTGGCAAGACCTGGTCCGTAGGGTAAATGAAACTGGCACGCATAACAGGACATATGAGCAGGTACGACATCACTGCAGTGATTGAATCTGAAGTGTCTGGCAGCGTGCAGCAGATATCCACAGGCAACAGGTCGCCACAGGAGGTGGGGTGGCCACACATCCCCCCCTCACCAGACTGGAGGGGCTACTCCTAAGTGTTGTGGCTCCAGCCCCGGAACACCAACAGCAGTACACCTGCATTATGATGGAGGCTGGTTCCACACAGCAGCACGACATGGAGCGTGCAGGTAATATGCCATATGTACACCCGACTGTTCTGTACACTGTATCATATGCAATATCAATGGGACTGATGTGCCCACTAAAGTTAATCTCATCCTTTCTGCAGATCCCTCCAGGGTTACAGAGAGACAGGCCATCCATGCTGGTGAGTGTGTTTAACATAACCTATAATAGTCCTGATAACGCTAGTAACAGTAGTGTAACTCAGTAGTGCTCTGTGTGTATACTGCAGGGTGTGCATGTGTGCATGTGTGCAGGTGTGTCAGTACCCATGTGTGCACATGTGCAGGTGTGCCTGTGTCCAAGTGTGCATGTGTGCCTGTGTCCATGTGTGCATGTGTGCATGTGTGCCTGTGTCCACGTGTGCATGTGTGCATGTGTGCCTGTGTCCACGTGAGCATGTGTGCATGTGTGCCCGTGTCCATGTGTCCATTTGTGCATGTGTGCATGTGTGCATGTGCACCTGTGTGCATGTGTCCATGTGTGCATGTGTGCATGTGTCCATGTGTGCATGTGTCCACGTGTGCATGTGTCCACATGTGCATGTGTGCATGTGTGCCCGTGTGCATGTGTCCACGTGTGCATGTGTCCACGTGTGCATGTGTGCATGTGTGCCCGTGTGCATGTGTCCATGTGTGCATGTGTGTACAAGTGCATCACTGGTAACAATGTCTGGAGAATGTAAACTGTGTTTCCTGTCTCCATCCCACAGGTTCTGGGGCTGCTCTGGTGACCTGCAGCAGGGAACCTGAATCCTGTGCCATGGCTACTGGTAATGATGATATATGTGTAATGGTACAGGAAGGTGTGTCAGGGTCTGCCATTGGTCAGCCAATTGACAGTACACAGCTGTCAACCCCATCATTGCGCACAGTCATCCTGCCTATACATCCTATGTCACCATTGTCCCTAGGTGATGGGCAGGATACAGCGGGCATAGACCAGGGTAATGTGGTACCTGTGGCACATGCGTCCCCACACAGCAGCCATGGGCAGGGTCCTCCGATGGTACCACACAGACAGTTGCCCATGGGTTCTCGTGGGAGCATCCATGGGCGTACTCCCTATGGCCGATGCGCCCAACGAGGTCTGTCAACCTCAGCGATGTTTCGGACTGTCATGCAGGCTCAGTCATGTATGGAAAGGTACACCAGACAGGGTCTGAGGGAGCTCAGAGCATGCCGCACAGCCATGACAGACAGTATGCGTGACATTGCGGATGCTATCCGTAACTTCACCGATGTCATAGACAGACGTTGTGGGGACATCTTACAGCAGTTCCACAACCAGATGTCCATGAGCCAGGGCAGTGGTGGGCGTCTGCGGCATCGACGTGGCCGTATGCCGGCAGCGGCAGCAGCTGGCAGTCGGCGCGGACGGCAACAGGCTTGTGCACGCCCCCATAGTGCCAGCAGCAGCCCCAGCAATGCTGGGTCTGTGCTGTCATCGGAACGCCCCAGGAGACCACGTGCGCATGGCTCTGGACAGTCCCAACAGGGACATGTGTCCAGTCAACACACTCCCGCTTCTGATGACAGTACCCAGTCAGGCGTTGTACTGGATACGGTCCGTAGCACCCCTGCCAGGCACAGGTACCATGTCCGTGCACACAGACACTGATCTGTATGGCCTGCCAGGTGCAGTCTGTGGCTGTCCACAAACCCCTGTATATGGCAGCCATGAGGTGGAACTGTGTGAGTGCATACACACATGCGGAATGTCAAAACTTAGGGCAACCACATACACGCACACACTGCAGCAACACTGGCCCACCCTGTACTGCTGCCCCTCACCAACACACATACACACACATGTCAATTGGTGGTATCAGTGGCTGACTCAGGCATACCTAATCCACACCCTGTGCATATGATGACACTGTGCCACCTCCTGCAATCTCCAACATCATTGCGGGAACAGGTAAACATGTTGCTGATGCACAGGGTGACTACATAGACGTGTATTATTAGTATCATGTTGGTAACAGTACAGTGTGCTGCTATGACTGTGTGTGTACCCCAGCATGCCTGCTGTAGTAACTGTATGAATGTCATGAATTGTTATCTGCACCCATAGTACATACCAAAGCATAACAGCTGCACATAATTGCATGCCGGTGGTAAGGTTGTCAACAGATAGCCGCATACATGGGTAGCACAGGGGGAATGCTAACGCAAGTAGTGATATGCAATGGTGGACATGTACAGTAATGGTGTCAAGATGCCCACAACAACTATGCCATGTGTATGTTCACGCATCTAGATATGTGTGCAGTACCAATGTTGTCCAGACCACAAATAAGTATGACATAATATCGGTTCCACCATGGCCATCTGTGCTGCGTATTCATGGGTACATGTTGACAGTGCCTACATATATGCATTGTGAATTACTGTTATTGTTACCCCTTCTTCGTTGTATGATGCAGTACTTGTAGCCCTGTGTACTGTAGCCTTGTATGCATGCTTGTTCACCTGGGGTCACCTGGAACACTGCTTACACCTGCAATGCAGGGTTACAGTGCTTCTGTAGACTGCTACTGACATCTGTATAGCGTACCATATGTATGTCAACCTTACACATGACAGAACGGCACTGTCTGTCCTGTGCACATGTAAGTAGCCTGTGACACATTGCACACGTCTTACCCGGCATATACCCACGTGTGCAGTCATATATGTCAGTGCTATGAGACAGAGGCAGTCCACCCACACATACACACCTTCAGTATGTTGTTCCCCATTGGCCCTATGTGTTGGTACTCACCATGGCAATCACACTACTAGGGTGGCATGTCTAAAGGTAACCTGTGAATCGCCTCTATGGTCCAGTCATGGTTTATGTGGGTCATGTGTCATCGTCACAGCTGCCACATGTATGCAGTCAGCCATCACCCTTGGCCAGGTATATACAACACATGTGTGGGATGCCACCACACAGCCAGTCTGGGGACCGGTCTCTCTGCACCCAGTGATGCCATACCCTGTCAGGTGGCATGTCATATATACTACGTACAGGACAAACGTCAGACCCAATCCCTGCTGCTACTAATGATAATACCCCTGAAGACGTTCCTGATAGCTTTGACCAGTCCTTTACTGAGACAGTGCAGGCCCTAGCTTGCCGACTACCTCCTAGCTCCCCTGGTCCCGAAAGCAGCACCCCTAGAAAACTACGTGCGTCCAGCTGCCAACCGGTCGCCACTTCACATCTCCGTACCTCAGTTGTAACAGTGAAACCCAATACACTGTGTGCCGATCAACACCCTGCCGAGTACCTATCAACACCAGATGATGCTATTGCTTACCCCGTCTCAAAGGTAATCAAAGGTACTATGTCAGAATCTAACATTCCCACCATCTGTAAAATGTCATATGTAATCCCATTTCACACAGGAGGCAGCCCTACTGAAGTCTCCACTGATAGGCCAATAGCTATACACTCTCCACTTGCAGAGGTTATGGTGACTTTCGACATAGACAAGTCATGCACCGCCTAGTCCAACACTGCAGTATGGCAGGCACTCAGCATGGCTTACGTTCTCATCACAGCACTCCGTCAGGCCTCCTAGCCTTTACTAACACCATAAGCCATACCTGCAACAACAATGATATATCCACAGCCCTCTGTTTGGATAACTCAAAGGCATACGATATGGTTGATCACCAACTTGGACTCTGCACCCTGCACAGACTGTCTAGATACTGGAGCCTTCCAATGGTGTCAATCCTACCTGCATGGTCAACAGCAGGCCAGCCTCTGGCAGACCAAACCCTCTAACCGTCTACCAGACACCCTCAGAGTACCACAAGACTCTATCCTAAGGCCCTTGCTGTCCTCCATTGTCATTAACGACCATTATACTGTCATCCCAAATGCCAGCTGTATCCAATACGCTGTATACCCTACTCTGATCTGCTCAGCCACATCTCCAGTACAGTTATGTTCAGCTACCCAGACCACCTGTAATACAATAGCAAACTGGCTTTCTGAACGTCGTCTGATCCTACATCCCAGTCACACTGGACTGCTGTTATTCCACAAACACGTATGTCTACCATGTTCACCGTTACCATAACAACAACCGATGGCACAATACTCTACCCTGACCCATCTCAACAACTATTAGGTGTCATCATAGACAATAACCTCACATGTGACATACATGTTAACCAGATTAGCCAAGCCATCAATAGAAAGCTAGGGTCACTTTACAGAATTAAAGCCTTCCTAGCCCCTCCAGCTAGAGGTGCCATAGCTCACTCACACCGTGTTGCAGCCCTTCTGTATGCATCCCCTCTACTCTCACATATGAACAAGACTGTCCTTAACAAGCACTGGATTTGCTACAACCACATTGCCAGGCTTGCCACTGGCCTGCCTGGTAGGACACATCATTGCATCAATCTAAATCAGCTTGTTTGGCTTGCAATACCCAGCCTAATACAGTATAACCAAATGATTATGGCCTATAACATCCTGTATAATCCGGACAATACTCCTGCACTTAAATTACACTCACCCCCTATAACAATCCTAGACCGCTTCGAGCCTCTAACATTGTACTGCTTCGGACTAGCGAGTCTATTAACACAGCTGGTGATTCTGTCTTTGCAAACCCTGTACGTAGATCCTGGAACTCACTTCCAGCTGATATTACCCTAATGTCCACCTTAGTTAATTCAACAGTAGACCCAAACAACATTTGTCATGTAACTGGCTATGTCAGTGTATCAGGCCTGGCTAACTCGGATGTGTAACCTGTGTGAACCACTGTACTGTGTAAATACAATGTAATCCTGGCTTGTGCTCAGGTCTGACATTAACCTGTGGAACATGTTGGACCTGCTTACTTATGTAATCTCTGTTCATAATCTGTTTGTACTATGTCATGCTAGTATTTTCTAATGCTGTATCTGCTACCCTCGTAGCTTGTCTCCACGGGCCTACCCTGGGAATGGACATGCATCCAGTTGGGCTATCCCAGTCAACATATGTAGGACCAATAAATATATCAATACATGATATTACAGTGACAACAATACCAGGCAGACATTGCCACACACTGACAGCATGCTGAACACACTGGGGCATACATAGGGACTCAGACTAGCAGCCTGCCTGTGCATCACACACCTCCGCAGCTGGCACACAGGCATATGTTTCGTCGGAACACAGCACATGCCACACATGGCACGCACATCCCCTGTACCGCACACCCACAGCCTGTAGGGCTACACAACACACCTGCTACAGACGTGTCAGGTACCTGTCATGTGTGCTGCACTGGGGTCCCGCTCAACAGGCTGTATCTGGTGAAGGGCACAGTGATATGACTCAGGGGCACTATGGTCCACCACAGCACACATGCATACAGGTCAGACAGAGGCATGGACAGATATGACTCACTCATTGACCATGCCAGTGTGGCTGCCTGGGACATACCTCCCTGGACTACGTGATAGGGAACATAGAATGGATCTCTCAGCATTTGGCACAGGCCAGTATGAGCCTGATATTAGTTGCCAACATACTCTCCCCAGGTATTCTACCACTATATGTGGGAAAGCTGTTGTATGTCTACATTATGCTCAGTCTCCACTGTCATTCATAGGGTATCCACTGGCTGCCAATGTGTGCTTACATGCTAGGGAAGCCACATTGCTGTTCTTGGGTCATCATGCACGTGACACACATGGCCCGATGTATATTGGCAAGGCTCCTTGGTACACACATACTGCCTTATGCTGCAGGACATGGTTTACATAGTGACCTCCGTGGGTATCACACAGGTTAGGACACTGACAGTGCTGCTACACAACTACAGCAGTGTACACCAGAGGATGCATGCACTGGACACTGCCCTCAGCACGGTGAACTGCAGTGTCTGTGCAGTACCAGATGCATGAGTCATGGCTCACAGGTGTTACCCATCACTGACAGGCTATGCCCCTTACCATGCCTGTCGTCCCCTACACATGTACCACACATGGATAGGGGTGTGGTATCCCGGGTCAACACAGATACACACACCTCCAGGTTGTTGGCACAGCACAAACCATCAGGGCCTACTCAGGTGCAGCTGACAGTGTGTCGGAATGCCATCTGGTCCATAGCATGGCACACACAACCCTCACATACACAGGAAGACCAACTATCCTCCATAACAACAGCGGCAATATGACAGTCCCATGAACTGTGTTTATAAGGCCATACTGCATCCAGCCGAACATTGTGTGTGAGCATTGCTGTAGCTACAACACTCTAGTTGACAGGTTCACAGCATGTGGTCACCGAAATGCAGTGGAATGACATGTTACCACTACCACAACAGGTGGGAACATATAGCACCTGTACATTGACTACATGTACACTATATGGGCCAGACCAGATGTGTATCCCCTGCTGTAGGTCTTTCACCATAGACACCCACACTGTCTAGGGACATACCACGTGCGGACCCTGCACAGCAGGACACACAGTCATATTGGTATACATTGCTAATACCATTTATCCACACAAAGCATGTGTCAGACATGGTAACTACTGTGGCTCACAGGTATTTCTGTGTATGTGTCACACACATACATCATGTGCAATGCCATTGCTGAGTTAGGCAATGGCATGCATTGGAATGTACACACACCTGCACAAGGTCATACTGTGTGACACAACCACACGCGATAGTTGTGGGTTACCCAAACATACCTATCTGTACTCTGACGATGGTAATAGACACAGTAGCAGAGCACACTATTGGCATTACTAGCCAACTAGCCCTGTCTGGCTGTGCTGATAGTGTGGTGACATCCCCTGTGTTTACTGGTGGGGTATGCAGCATCTGGTGTACAGTATTATTTGCCAAAAGGATCTGTACCCTCACACTTGCATTTACACACACCCTACTACCCCCACACACATGCAAATGTGCCATATGCAGGATTCATTCCCCTACCTACCTATGTCATGACACGTGGGAGGGACGCATTAGCAAAGCGCACTGTTCGGTTTACTACATAGTTCCTCGTCTCCGGATATACTTAGAGGGTGCTGACAACATCAGTACTTTGAAAGGGTAATGTGCATCAGGTGGTGTGATCACCTGGTTGCCAAAACTAACATGTCTTTCATATGGACATGCACACACACACATGTATGTACAGGTTTCAAATCCCTACGTAATGACATTACGATACACAGGGGAAACACATTAGCAGAGCGCGCTATTCGCATTACTGGGAGCCTTCCCTTCTCCTGCTGTACCTATACAGTGCTGACATCATCTGTGTTAAGAAACGGGTGTGTGCATCCTGTAGTGTGTTCTCCCATCTGGCAAAAGGAACATTCCCCTCATACATACCTGCACGCACAGTCTTTCATATGGACATGCACACACACACATGTATGTACAGGTTTCAAATCCCTACGTAATGACATTACGATACACAGGGGAAACACATTAGCAGAGCACGCTATTCGCATTACTGGGAGCCTTCCCTTCTCCTGCTGTACCTATACAGTGCTGACATCATCTGTGTTAAGAAACGGGTGTGTGCATCCTGTAGTGTGTTCTCCCATCTGGCGAAAGGAACATTCCCCTCATACATACCTGCATGCACACATTCACCCCCCCCAACTCCAAACACACACACGTGGCATCTGCAGGATTCAAACCACTACCTAACTATGTTCTGACACATGTGACGGATGCATTAGCAGAGCGCGCTATTCGCATTACCGGGAGGCTTCTCTTCTCCTGCTTTACTTATAGGATGCTGACATCATCTGTGTTAAGAAAGGGGTGTGTGCATCCTGGAGTGTGTTCTCCCAGTTGGCTAAAGGAACATTTCCCTCTCACAGCCTTTCACACACACAAACCCCACTCACATACACACACACTAAGCATTTGCAAGATTCGAACCCCTACCTAACTATATTATGACACTTGAGGGCGATGCATTAGCGGAGCATGCTATTCACATTACTGGGAGGTTTCTTTTCTCCTGCTTTACTTATTGGGTGCTGATGTCATCGGTGTTTAGAAAGGGAATGTGCATCTAGTGTGTTGTCCTATTTGCCAAAAGGGACATTTCCCTCACACACACTACCCCCCTCAGACAGGCACACACACTTGCCATTTACAGGATTCAAACCCCTATCTAACTATGTTATGACACTTGAGACAGACGCATTAGCAGAGCGTGCTATTCGCATTACTGGGAGGTTTCTTTTCTCCTGCTGTACTTATTGGGTGCTGATGTCATCGGTGTTTGGAAAGGGAATGTGCATCCTGTAGTGTGTTGTCCTATTTGCCAAAAGGGACATTTCTCTCTCGCAGACTTACACACACACCAACCACACTCACACACATACACACTGAGCATTTGCAGGATTTGAAACCCCTACCTAACTATGTTATGACACTTGAGATGGACGCAGTAGCAGAGCACGCTATTCAGATTACTGGGAAGTTACTTTCCTCCTGCTGTACTTATAGGGTGCAGACATCATCTGTGTTTAGAAAGGGGAATGTGCATCCTGTGGGGAGGCAGACACCAAGCACACTCTGGCTAAGCTGTCATTCCCTAGGGCAAACGGCCTACTGTTGACCTCTACACCCATATGTTTAATTGTCAAATGCACATTATTTGTTGCTGATAGACTGTTTGCACATCTTTATTGCCATAACATTCCCTGTTTGTATGAACAACTTGTGCATCTGTGGAAGATGTTTGCATATGGGAGGGATCCACTATATCATGTATGTCTCTGTAGTCATCTAGCTGTGTGCACTGGGCAGACTGCTATAATGTGGTTGGTTCCTGGATTACAACATAACAATACCAGCTATGTGTGTCCAACTGCTACACCGAGATTTGGCCTAAGTGTGTGAGCATGCCCAGTTCAGCCTTCCCATGGCATGTTGTCAATGTGTGTGAGCATGCCCAGTGTGAGCATTCCATATGTTGGACTCTGCAGCCCACCACATTTGTGGATGGGTGTGAACTTCAACAACTATCACCCGTTTATGGTTGTGTGTTGTGTGTCATGTTGTGTAGTTACGGTACAACTGCTTTGTGTGTGAACACAACAGGGTTATACTGTGCCTGCAGTGTTTGCATGGGATACTTTGCATACAGTTGTCAACATCCTTTCACATTGACCTAACACTGTAGTACTGTATAGTGTACTGGCAGTACTTTGACTGTGGTGGGCAGTATCCCAGGCTTTACTGCTATCACTGCTTTACATTTCGATAGTGGGCACAACAGCCTGGTTACGGGCCAGTTGTGTACATCTGACCATGTTGCATTCTGTTCAGATATGAACTACTTAAACCAGGCTTGTCCGACATTGGTAGTGTATTCCACAACATAGGTGTACATTTGCAAACACTAGTGATGTGCCCTAGTCCATGTGTAATGCTAGTTGGGGAGTATGTTTGTCCTTCAACACACATTGTAAGTGGAGTTTGCCATGACATATGTCATGGTTAGTATACTGTGTCTCTGTCTACCTGTGACATGACAGTGGTACCCAGGTTAAATCTACCATCTCCCATCCACTTATCTGGATTCCTATTGAGGTAGATTGATATGTGACTCTATGGGTAGCCTGTGCTGGGGGTGGCTTCTGTGTTATGGAGCACGCAGTACAGCTTGTCCTATGTAAGTCAGTGCTGGGGTTCAGGTCTCTCATGTGCATAGCTCACTGCCATTCAGATTGTGCAAAATGCAGCATGTTTATTGATGCCAGCAACACAGGCAACACATGGCATCTGGGCAAGCTCTTTGATACTCCTGATGAGGTACTGTTGGGGACTTTACAGTTGCTGGAGGTGTCTGCTGAGGTACATCCCACAGGGGCGATTGTAGTCAATTGTACCGCTGATGATGGATGACTGCAGAGCCACAATGACCTCCCCTTATCTAGATCTGACAGCCTTCGTGATTAGGTGGGTATATGGTATGTTCCTGTAAACACTACAGCACATGTTTGTCCAATGCAGGATATCTATCACCTTGTGTCCCCAGGTCTCTCATTACATGTTGACTACATAATGGGTTAACACATATGTGGTAATTGGTGGGCACTTACTGTATATCCACGGGGGTTGACTATGCACATTTCTGCACTTAGCTTGCTGACATGGCTATGGCACCAGTTGTCTGTTTCTATATGGCCCTTTTGTGGGATGCTTGTGTCAGCTGGTGGATCATATGTGGTGAGCAATTTGTAGTCCTCTGCAACCATGTTTGGACACAGTCCTTCCATGTTTGCCTGTACCTATGGGACATATATACCAGACGGGGGAGATCCCAGGACGAAGCCTTGTGGGATGCCAGTTATATCTGGTTTGTAGTCTGACATGGCTGCAGCATGTCTGACCATGTCTGTTCTGTCCTTGGTCTGGTTTGCAACCCCTCTACTGACATGTGGGTTTATATTTAAGCTGGTGAGCCTATCTATGATGAACACGTAGGGTATTGTATAGATGCCTTTGCAAGGTCCAGATACACTGTGTGGAGCACATTGCCCTCATCAATGACCTTACTGGCTGTTTCAATTGAGTCAAACATGGTTAGGGGCAGGATCTACACTTGGGTGGGCCACACTGGGTTGGGTTCAGTGTCAGTAGGTCCCCAATATCTTTATGTCTGTGGTACATGCTGATCCTTTCCATAGCTGTGCAAACCGAGCTTCTCAGGATTCTGGGGTGGTACTGTTCAGTATCCATTCAGGCAACACCTTTGTTGAGAAGGACCACTGTTGTTGTACACTGCTCTTTGGGTACATATTCTGTGGTAAGGCTGACATTGAACAGTAGTGTGGTTTTGCATTCCATTCATCCTGGAGTCCATGTTGCACTAAGCCCAGGACAACATCTCATACCATTGCTGCTGTGTGTTTTGCTTTGTAGATATTGGCTGTTACCTCAGCATCTGCAATGTCAGGGGGCCAGCAGTCTGCTGGGATAGATATTCTGCATTCGGGGGTTGCACTGCACCTGTCAGGATGTATGTTGGCAGTATGTGTGTGTGTTTGTGATATTTGTGTGATTCAGGGCATATCTGTGAATTCCCAACATGGTTCCTACCATCAGTTGTGAAGGCCTTGGGATTATCCTTAGTGTCCTGTACAATTTGTATCTTCATAGGTTCATAGGGTCATACTAGGCTATCCACCCTGGGCATTTGTTAGCCTAGCCAGAGTGTGTGTGGCTTTTGACACCCCTTGCTATGTGCATATTATGGCCATTGATGTTTTGCTTGGCTGTGCCTCTGTCTGGACATGACACAGTGAAGACCCCCAGTGTAACTCTACAATCATCCATCCACTTGGCAAGATTCCTGTTGAAGAGTGTCAGTGAGGGGCTCTGCCTAACATGGAATGGGATTCTGGTCCAGGGTGTGGGGAGCCTCTGGAATATGTATCTGTCCCACCAGCACATCCTATTTCATTATTAGTTGAGGTTGATATCTCTCCCTCTCACAGCTCCAATGGCTTTGTGTTTTCTAGGGTGGGGCATGTCCATTACTCCTGTGTTGGGCATGGTCTCCTACAACAGGCATGCAATGCCTCTGTGTAGGCTGTATGTGACTGGATTCAGCTGGGGTGTCTACAGCCAGGCAGCATATGACATGTATTTGTGACCCTTTATCCTATTGGTGAGGTACCTTTGAGGTCTTTCTAACTGCTGCAGGTGTCAGGTAAGATACATTCCATATGAGGCATTGTACTGGATTATGGGTGTGATTGGTGAAAGGTATAGGGGCACAATGACCTCTGTTGCCGTAGATGTGACTCCTTTCCTGCTACAGTGTCACATGTAGACAGTCTTCCTAGCCACATTGGCAATGTGGGTGTCACATAACAGGTTACTGTCCACGTGTGTCCCTAGGTCCCTGGTTCCTCTTTCTATACATACTGGTTTACCACCTATGTGGTAATTTGTGGTACCTTGTTTGTTATTTGGTGGGACATTCATACTGTCCATTGTCTTCAGGACGGCTGGGTGGGGTTATTGTGTGTGAGGGTGCGGTCTGTAGCATACTACAGACTGCACAGCAGTCTTGCCTACAGTTAGTTGCACATGTGTGTACTCCAATGCCTTGTGCATTGTCAGTTACCTGGACGTATGGGTGTCTGTGCTGACTAGGATACTCACCCTCCTTTTATGTTTCATTCCAGGGTTTGGGGCCATGACACATGATACGTGGTATAACCTGGTAGTGCTGGTGTGCTGTCAGGAGGCTTGCTGCAGGATTCTGTCACTGCACAGACATCGATGTTCTCCATTCTGGGGATGGCCTCGGGAGCATGCATATTGGGGTGTACACATCTGGCATTGGTCAGCATTTCCCTTATGTTTCTTCCCACTTATGTTTTGTAGGGTGGTGGGTCAGTCTTTTCAGCCTTGCCTACAAAAGGCTCTATGGAGGTGGCAAAGGCCTTATCCAATATTCAGACGCCCAGGGGTAACAGGTGCAGGCCATCCCAAGGACAGCTGCATGGCTTGTCAAGCATGACATCCCAGGCAGACAGACACTGCATCCCCTTGGACTAACACCAGTAAGTGTGCCACTTGCTATGACTGATCATTCCGTGTTTGTACTGTGGCATTACTCTTGTAAGGGTAGGATGCTGTGAACGGTGAGTGTCATACCGGCCTGGACTACATAATCAGATAGCTCATCTATGTCTCTTTTCCTGTAGTCTAGGGTGGTACATCTCAGGTCATTCACACCAGCATGGACTATGACTGCATCATATTTCTACTTGCTTTGGAGTGACCTACATACTTCTGTTATGTGGCATATTGTGGCAGCCTACAGGCAGCTTACTGTACCCTTTCCCTTGTTCAGTCTGGTGTGCAGGACAGTGGTGTGTCTGACTATGGAGTCACCTATTACAACTGTATCAGGCATGTTGTTTCTCCTTCTGGCCTGTGACTGTTTGGCACACCAGCTTTGTGTGCTATGTGTTGCATGTGCTATGTTTGGCTGTTTGATTGGGTGTCTGCTTTAGAGGCCTCTGTTGGTGTGCTGTGTTTCTAATTTGTGCCTCTGGGAATGTTTGTCTGTGTTTATGTGTTTGGTTTGCAGTTGTGATAGGTCTATGTGGGACTGTGTTTGTGGTGTGTGTGGTTACCTTCTCCTACTGACTGGTTTTGGGAGTACTGGGTTGAGGGAGCTCAGCCTCCTGTTTGGATGGATGGTTGCATCTCTCACATATTTTGTATTTCTTGGGTGGAGTTGGGGGTTGTCTGTGTACTTGGGCCAGGTGTGACATTGCCTCGATTCACAGATTCCACTTGTTGTGGCTGGCCTTAGTGGATTGCATGTGTGGACAGATGTTATTGCCATACTACTGATCTGTGCTTACTTCATTGTTTATGTTTGCTCTATCATGTAGTAGCTTCCTCGTTCTCTTGCATGTTTTGGTTATGGGTGGTGTCCACCATGCCAGATATAGGCACTGTGTCTTGTTTTAATTTAGGACTGCATAATCCAAGCATTCCTGGCAGTGTTCATGGAATGGCTGTATTACAGGTTCTGTGGTGTGGCCCATATTTTGCACCTGCACGGGACCTTTAATGGATTCCACATCAGTTTGGAGGGGTGCAGATATTGCTTAACACATGTTTTCCACTGTGGTTTCCCAGCCAGGGACTGTGGTCAGGTTTTGGATATCCAGTGTGATTACTCTATGGTCTGGTTTTACCAGTGAGCAATACACTTCTCATCTTGACATCCAGTACCCATGTTGCTGATTATCACATCCGGTATGCTTACCCCTCTTGTGGGAGTGGTACGTTGTTCCTGGGCCTTTTGGTTTGTGGATTCTATGAACCTTTGTCCGACACTGTTGGAGCTAGTATAATGTTCCAAGTCTATATGTCTCGGTATTTGCAGTCACCCAATATAATGTGGGTTGGAGGACTTGATATATTCATGTATTCCAGCATAGGCCAGATGCAGTTCCTGGTGTTGGGACAGTAGTCTGTAGCAGGCTATAAACTGGGGGGCAGTTTTAGCCACTGTTACTTGAGCATGGTAGTCCATGCTGCTTTTTGTTGTGGTACCGACATGGGGGTGTGGTTATCCTTGCCAATTCTTGCTAGTCACCCTCCTTTTGTAGCTTGTTCCAAGTTTTGCGGCTGTACAGCACAGTATGGGGTGTAACCTGGTAGTGTTAGGGTGCTGTTGTTGGCCTTGCCTCAGTTTTCTGTTACAGCACAGTTATCAACATTCTCCATACTGGGTGAGTCCAGACTGCATGCATCTTGCTGTTTCAACTTATCCATTATCTTATTCTTATCCCTTCTGGTACCTATGGAGATAAGTTTGTCTTTTGAGCCTTACCCAGGGCACACTGTGGGTGACGACAGCCTTTGCCAGTATCCATACGGCCTGCACTGATAGGTGCACGCCAGTCCTAGCGGGTGGTGCATCATGTCATGCTCAGCATGTCATCCCAGATTGGCACACATTGGGTCCCCTTTGACTAACTGTGATACTTCAGTCAATTGTTGCACTTGATCATCTCGTTGTCATGTTGTGGCATGATGCTTGGTGAGGATAGGATGTTAGTCGGGGTCCACAGGTGTGCATATAGTACTTGGTGTTACATTACTTGACACATAGCATTCATGCCTCAGGTGGTGCAGCAGGGCTGCCTCTGTCAGATGCGCATATTACACTTCCCTGTACATGTTTGAGAGCAGGTTGTGTCATGTTAGGCATCCCTGTTACTATATGAGTGAGTCAGAGAGGGGTATCATTCCCAAGGTTCCTACTGTGCCAATGTATGTGCTATGCGTTGCCTCTTTGCCAAGGCCAGGGCATACTGGGCACGCCTCCTTCTGCCTACTGGGGCAGGCTCAGGTTGTTCCTCCTCCGAGTCACGCTTTGCCTGTGCTGGCCTTGGCAATGGTGGGGGGCTGTTTGGCCCAGCCCTATGCTGGTCCTTCTGCAGCTGTTTTCGCAAGATCATATTATGTAGCATAGCACATACCATGACAATTTGGGTACATGTAGTTGGTGTGTACTGCAAGGCTCCACCAGATGTGTCCAGACACTGGAACCGTGACTTGAGCAGCCCAAACACACGCTCTATCACATTACGTGTTTGTGCGTGTGCCTCATTATGGCGTTCCTGTTCAGGTGTGTGTGCGTTTCTGATGGGTGTCATCAGCCACGGCTCCAGTGCATAACCTGCATCCCCCACTAGGTGTCCGTGTGGGATGTCCCCATTGGCAAATGTCTGGTACAGCTGCGTAAAATGCCAGATGTGGGAATCGTGATAACTCCCAGGGCAGCCAGCACACACATTCATTATTATGCCCTGGGCGTCACGCATGACCTGGCAGTTGATGGAGGGGAAGCCCTTGCGGTTTATGTAGGCCCTACCCCGCTCTCCTGCTGGTGCTTTGATGCATATGTGCATGCAGTCTATAGCACCCAGTACCTCAGGGTATTCCGCTATTTGCTGGAAGAGACGCATATTGCTGGCCAATACCTCACGGGCATTGGGGAAATATACATGCTCACCGACATGTGCTGACATGGCATCCAGGAACTGGTGTAGTACCCTGGAGGCTGATGCCTGTGATATCCCCATCATATCGCCAGTTGGTCTCTGGAAGGTACCTGTTGCTAGTATTCTTAGGCCAACACATACCTTGGTTTCCACTGGGATGGGTTCCCCTCTGTTGGTTCTGTGTGTGAGGCGTGGCCTGCCCAGCTCAACAATCTGCTGCAGGAGCTCTCTGTCCACTCTATAGCGCTCTACTATCTCCAGCTCATGTAACCCGTGGTAGGTGACCCTGGGCCTGTACACTCTTCTCCGTCTCCTCACTGTGGGTTGTCTGGCACCATCTGCATTGTCACCACCCTCAGCAAGTCGCCTATGTCTCATTAAGACAGCTATGGCCGCCCCTAGCATTTCTGCTCTGAGTTCAGCTTTTTCAGTTTTCACTTCTATTAGCTTACTCCTGTTTTGCAGTGTCTCTTAATGACAACATCCTGCAGTACTGTTTGCAGTGTTTTAAGTGCTGGGCTGGCCTACTAATTTGCCTGTGTAATTGCCTGCTTCTAATTATTTTCACCTGCTAGCTTCAGCAGTTATCCCTGCTAGCTTCCTATTAATTCTGTTGCTTCCTTTTTTCTTTCTGTTTCCTCAGGGGGGAGCAACTTGCATACTACCTGAAACACACTCACAGTGGCTTAAACGCACACACATGTGCTTACACGGTTAAGGATCTATTTATTCAGGTTTAAACGCGCGTACACCCGCGCAAACACTGTTACACGTCTGCCAACAGCCTCCAACATACTTAGACTGTCTTACACACGCGTACACCTGCGCAAACACTGTTACACGTCTGCCAACAGCCTCCAACATACTCACACTGCCTTGCTCGCGCTTTATTGCGCGCACACGTGCGCATGCACAGCCAGCAAGAAACTTTAGTGTAGGTAACAGTGTACACCTTCCATTTCTTGTCTTTCCTTGACTTATCTAGTGGCACACCTCTTTCCATGATCTGTGCCTGTCATCTGTCATGTTACACTGGCCTCCAATGAACTGCGTTTCTTTCTACCATTCCCACCAGTGATGTCACCTATCTCCTACTCTATTCCTCCCCCTTTTGTATCTCTTACACTACTCAGGCCGTG
Source organism: Protopterus annectens (assembly GCF_019279795.1). Lineage (NCBI taxonomy): Eukaryota > Metazoa > Chordata > Ceratodontiformes > Protopteridae > Protopterus > Protopterus annectens. The sequence continues at coordinate 98,928,140 of NC_056736.1, forward strand.
CTCATTTGCTATGTGACTGTGGTATTCAGTATCCTAACCCTCATTTACATAAGATTACCTACTAATGCTTAGTTACAAGTCTTAGACTCAGCTTCCCCCCTTAGCAACCACTACACAGTGGCCATGTTGGTTTTGGTCTGCTGGTCCCTGCATTGTCATTCCATGTATTACATGAATCCCACATCTGTGGGTTTATACCCTTCTTTTTTATGCTTTTATACAGCGCAGCCCGTTTGCGCGGGGCTGCGCTGGGTTTATATTTTTAATATTTTTGCATCGGGTTATCATGCCAATGGCCACATATTTGGCCATTGGCATGCTGCCTGATTCATATGCAACCTTTTTTGGGAGCTGATATCGCTCCGTTGTGGATTTTGCAGAAATGTACTCAGTTGTCAACTGAGTACATTTCTGCAGCTGAAACGTCTCCTACACGGACTGGTTTCTGCTTCGTGGATCGCTAATATACCTCATTTGCATACCTTTCTGATGCAAGTGATTTATTTAGCTTGCCCACGCCCAGTCCGTGTAAGAGACGTTTTAGCTGGTCTCTTACACGGAGTTTAGGGCTGTTCCTGGATCGCGAGGCTTGCATGGAGTGTTGCACGTCTCTTACACTCCGTGCAAGCCTTCGTGAATCCTGCCCATTATTTATTCATTTTTATTTCACATTTGTTTACCGGGGAAGTCCAACTGGACAAGTAGACCATTTTCAGTGGATGCCCATGAGGAAAATCTCCAAGAACATGTTAACATATACATTCCCACATTATAGAATATACAGGGAATAGCTTATATGCATATTGGTGTATAGGCAACTATACAATTGATACAATGGATAACTGATGCAAGGAAAAGTTAGAGGGGGAAAGGGAGGAATTTAGGAGGGATTAGTGAGGTCATAAGAGAAAGATTATGAGAAAATTAGGGGAGAATTAAGTTAGGGGGAGAGGGGGAAAGAAGAGGTTAGACAGGTGAATTAGATTAGAGTGGGACTCTGAGAATGTGACAAAGTAATTGGTTAGGTTTACTAAGGAAGGTGGAGAGGTATAGATGTGATTATCAGAATGTAGGCATGATGCCAAAATCAGCCACAGCATGTACATTTGCAGCACCAGGTTTGAGCTAGTGAGTCTTGAGAAGTTGTTTGAATTTGGAGGGGTTTGTAGCAGTTAGGATGTGTGAGGGATGGTGTTCCAAGCCCTGGAGATACGATTAGAATAGAGTGAATCTCCAAAAGTGTTATTTGATTTTGTGACTTTCAATAGGAATTTGCCAGAAAGTCTCAGGATTCTATTATTGTAGAAGGCTTGTATAACATATTGAAGTGCTGGGCAAATATCAGGTTAGTATATCATGCCATGGGCAGTCATGAGTTGGGTGAACGAAAAAGATTGGGTAGTTCTAACCAGTTCAATTGGTGAAGAGCAATGCAGCGCTGGGATCTATATTGTGAGGTAGAGACGAATATGACAATCTTGTTGTAGCAGGCTTCAAGCTTAGTTAGGTCTGTTTTCTTAAGACTGGTGAAGATAGAAGAAGCATATAGTAGGGTAGATAGTAGGTGGATCCTGGCAATAGATTGTCTGGTGGAAATAGTGAGGTATGGATTGACTCTGTATAGGGAGCCTAGTTTTATGTGTGCCTTTTTAATGACTAGTCCTAAGTGCTTATCAAATTTCAGGCTATTATCAATAGTAACTCCAAGCAGTTTTGTGTGAGATACAGGATCAATTTTTGTATTGTTTGATGAATAGATGAGAAAGGAGGACAGATAGTCAAGAGATTTGTTACTGGGAAAAAAACATTAGTTTAGTTTTATTGGGACTGAGCATTAGTTGATACTCAGAAAGCCACGATTCTATGGCTGAGAAAGATTGTTGGGTTATTTCTTGGAGTTCTGGGAGGGAAGGTGCAGCACAGATGACAGTGGAGTCATCTGCGTATTGGATGATAGTGGTGAGGGATAGCAGTGTAGAGTTTGTTGGTGACGATAGTGAAGAGAAGTGGACCTAGGATTGAATCCTGTGGAATGCCTACCGTGACAGGTAACATGGAGGAGAGATTACATTGCCATTTGACAGCTTGCTGTTGGTTAGCTAGGTAGCTGTGAAACCATGAGAGGGCCTTTTGGCTTAGGTTTAGGGATGAGAGCTAATTGAGGAGCTTTTGGTGGGAAACTGTGTCAAATGCCTTGGACATATCTAGAAAGATGCAGGATACTAGTTGCTCATTACTTTTGAATCGGTTGATTGTGCTGATGAAACTTCTAAGGACAGTTGTCATACTATGACTGGGCCATAAGCCATGCTGGAAATTGGTAGTAGGTTATTGTATAATAGGTAATTCATAAGTTGTAACTGTATACATGTTTCTAGAATTTTAGATAGTGGTGATAATATTGCTATTGGTCTGTAGTTACAGAGTTTTTTTGAGGTTTCATCTTTATGTAGTGGAATGATGTAGGATATTTTCCAGATCTTTAGCTTGTATTGTTCTGTGATGGATCAGTTGATCAAAATAGAGACAGGGTAAGAGATAGCGTTGGCTGCTAGTTTCAGATATCTGGTAGGTAATTTATCAGCAGCTAGAGATGTGGGTTTTAGTTTATTGAGCAATTTTATGGTGCTGTTTGGACAGGCTTGAGAAAGAAGGTGATTGGTAATTTCTTCAGTTTCTATATGTATGGATAGGGGAGCATTGCTGTTATTTTTGGTTATTGATAACATGGAATTGATGAACTATGTATTGAACTGGGTAGCTATGCTGTCTGTAGTACTTATGGTGGTATGAGTTGGAGTTGATGATTGTCCAGGTTGTGATAGGTGTTTTATAGCAGCCCAGAATTTCTGAGGATTATTTCAGTGTTTTTGTTGGAGGCCAGTATAATATGTTTTTTTATGAATCTTGATCTGTTTTTTGGCTTTATTCCTTAGCTGCCAGTAGTAATCTATGGTGGCTTGTTTTTTGTTGGGCTGATATTGTATCCAAACTTTGTCTGTAAGATTGAGTAGCTGCTTGGTGTCTTTAGTTAGCCATGCTGCATAGTTTGATTTTACCCTGACACTTCTAAAAGGTGCTAGGCTGTTTAGAATATCTAGGAATTTGTTGTTAAAGAATTGTACAGCAGAATCCAGATGGAGAACTTTTAGTGGGGATCAGGCACATTACTGGAGGATGGATATAAAAGCATGGGTTTTTTTTTTTTTTGTTGTGAGCTTGTTTGTATATGGAATTTTTTCTGGTGTGTAAACATTATCTAATAAGTAGGTAGATGATTGCTGAGGCTGTCAGAGAGGCAGCCTGATTGATAGGTCAACAAGGGTGTATTGGTTAGAGTCCAGTCTAGAATTGACTGTCTATTACTGTATTTGTATATTCTAGTTGGGGATTGCATTGTTTGGGAGAATCCATACAGTATGATGAAGTTTGAGGGGTTTTCTGAGGTACAAGTGAGCAACTCGATATTGGAATCTCCCATTATTAAAGTTTCCTGATTAAATGGTGAGGATGTTTAGTGAAGAAAGTTCTCAGTTATGGAGAGGTTGTTGCCAGGAGGGATGTAAATTGCTATAAAGGTTATATACTTTTTGGGATTAACTTTGAGATGGGTAAATAATATTTCAGCATTATTAAGTACAGGGGGGGTTGGTTCTAAGCATTCAAGTTTGAGTGTATTTTTGTAAAGTACAGCCATACCTCCACCATGCTTGCGCATTCTGTCCAGTCTATGGGTGTTATAGACTGGTGTTAAAATTTCATTGTCAGTTATGTGAGGTTTTAGCCAGGTTTCAGTTATAACTATCATGCCAGGGGAGTAGAGGGAGAAGGAAGCATGAAATTCATGAAATCTGTTAGGTTGCTAAGATTTATGTTGATATGTAAAAGGTCAGACTCATTGTGGGGTAGGTTAGTAGTGATATGGGAGTGTGTATTGGGTGGTGCGTGGTGTACTGAGAGGGGTTAGGGCCTGAGTTAGGGTGGATGTCACTACTCAGTTTGAGGTGAGATATTATATGCAGGAATGGGTGTGAGTGCTTCAGTGTTAGTCTAGTATATTTACGAACTAGTAAAGCAATAAAAGCGAAAAGCCACCAACCGGAATCAAGTGGAAAATTTATTACAACGAAACGTACTTCGAACACACAAACTTTAAAAACAAAAATAACCAAATGTATATGTAAGCACTTTCGTTTAAATAATTTTAAACTTCATCAGACAATCCGTTAAAATAAATCACTTCCTTTTATAACTTTTCTTCACTTCAAAAAAACTGCACATGACTCATAAAACACACGCATGCCTAATCTTACTATTTTGACTGTTTGAAAAAATCTAACTTTCCCCCATGATAATGTTACTACAAAATGGAATTTTATGTGAATATCTAAATTTATATTAGTTAGAAAATATATGTATAGAGCAAAACAATATGTATATTATGTTCAATTGTAAAATATTAAATAGAAATGATTATAATAAATAAATACATCAGTAATATTATTCTTAAAAATTATAACTTTTATTTTTAAATATTTATATAGTATCAATATTTATTCAATTTATATTTATTATCATCCAAAAAACAACACATATTTTATAATATTAATTATCTAATGAATTATTTAAATAACATAAAAATTAATATACAGAAATTATTTATTTAGAATGGTATCAGCCTTTCTGCAATTATAAAAATAATCAATTTAGATTACCAATATGAACATAATATACATATTTTTTCACTCTATACATATATTTTCTAACTAATATAAATTTAGATATTCACATAAAACTCCATTTTGTAGTAACATTATCATGTGGGAAAGTTAGATTTTTTCAAACAGTCAAAATAGTAAGATTAGGCATGCGTGTGTTTTATAAGTCATGTGGAGTTTTTTTGAAGTGAAGAAAAGTTATAAAAGGAAGTGATGTATTTTAACGGATTGTCTGATGAAGTTTAAAATTATTTAAATGAAAGCGCTTACATATACATTTGGTTATTTTTGTTTTTAAAGTTTGTGTGTTCAAAGTACATTTCGTTGTAATAAATTTTCCACTTGATTCCGGTTGGTGGCTTTTCGCTTTTATTGCTTTACCAGTTTGTTTGTTTTGGAAAAGAAATATTTACGAACTAGATATGGAGTAGTTGGCTGACATGCATATCTCTATGCATAAAATGTTGTCCTGGTGGTATTAAATAGGTAAAGTGCTATGGTAACGTTTATGTATGTAGTGTGGGGTGGAGAGGGAAAAGCACAGGTGAGAGAGGAACATTTTGTGATTGATTGTAATAGGATGTTAGAAGGAGGAATGGAATTAGGAAAATTAGGAGAGAGGTGTGCAAGAGTAACATTGCAGGACCTAATGTGATGATAGCAGTATATCAGTTAAGGATCTTAAACTGGGATGAGCATGATGGTGTATGATTAGAGATATTTTAACCAGAGGTGATCTGTTGGGAGTGGAAGGGGGTGGAGTGATATAGCAGTGTAATAGGAGGGTAGGTATTTAGTGAGTCAGTTGGGTGTGGCTATGCAGTGGAGTTTGTGATTGGATAATTAGGTGTTGTAGGTGTGATCTGGTTAAAATAAATGTAGGTGTAGTGGGTTAGGTGGGAATTAGGGGTAGAGTAGGGGAGCAGAGTGAGACCGAGCAGAGTGAGGGCAAACAGAGCAGGCAGAACCAGATTGTAGCTAACTGCAAACACCTATCACTAGAAATGTAAGTAAAGTCTGTGAAGCAGGCATTTTACATTTATAAATATATAGTAACATAATGTACAAAGGGGATAAGTAAAAGGAAGGGAAAGCAAGGTGCTGAGGTCTAATACAGAATAGGGTCTTCTAGTAAGTACATAGCTGGCAAAGGCAAGGAAAGTGGATAAAAAGGAAAGGTATTAGGGGAGGAAAGAACAATTAAGCAGAGCCAGGAATGAACAAAAAGCGTGATAGCAAAGGCAGTGCTCGGTGATGTGCAGGGAGCCTTACAAACATGCATAAGTTGCAGGAGAGTGATAAAATGATTTGTCATACATTGACTGAATTTTGATATGCTGTAGACCTGGAGATTAAATGTGCCAAGCTGGATTGAGGTGTAACTTGAGTTCACGTCAGACTTGAAGCAGAAAGCAAGGTAATCAAAAGTAAAAATGAAGTTTTAGCAGCAAAAAACAATAAGACAAAAAAATCAGGGTTATGTACAAAAAACAAATCACTTGAATTTTTACTACATAAAACATCTCACTCTATAACTTATAAAGCCTAGTGCTTCCCAGAGGACCACAGTATTTCTAGGTAAATAAATACCAAAGCAAAGAAAAAGTTAGAATCCAAAATGGCACAGAAAAAATAGAATCACTGTAATCTGCACACTGAAATAGTTCAAATCTAGAGTTTTAGTTATCTCAACTAGTTATAGAAGCAATAATACATAGAGAAAACAACTAATTATTCTTTAAGTGTAAGTGGAAAAATAATGAACTTTACACAAAAGTATAAAACAAATTTGCTTGTTTATTAACGGTTTGTTAAAACAGCCATTAACTTGTGCAAATAAAAGATATACATTTTTAAGTAACAGTGAATTCTCTGGTTACTGCTCTTTCTCCCATCTTTGATGTGAGATGCATCCACTCAGGGCTGATCTTAGATAATCTGGTCCCCTAGGCGGAAAGACTCCCCACAGACACACACACTTTGCCTAAGCCCCTCTAGGCCTACGTACAATTCATATTACTTTTCTCATTCGCCTTTTCTCAGTGTGCCTTACTCTTCAGTTTTTTTCCTGCAATTATTCATTAATCCAACATGTTCTATCTAAGGAAGACTGCACTTTGATAACTGTGGAGGAAACAACTGATCTGAGCCAGGGGTCTGGAGGCCACAAATTCTTCAGAAGCCAAAAGTGATCTAAATGTTCTAAGGTGTATTCTAGCATTTTTGAACAACCTTTGTCATCTGATGATTGCCTGAAGAAAAACTATGCTCAAAGGAAGGAAATGTCTCATTCTTCCACTTTGTTTTAACCTGCTCATTTCAGTACATCTTAACTGACCAAGACTACACTGCAGTCCCCTAAGCTGGGGGTGTAGGGGACTGCTAGGCATCCAGAAGCTATGAGATTTTTTGATTTTCTGAGGTGCATTTTAGAATTTTTTTGCAACCTTTTGACACAATGATAGCCTGAACAAAATTCATGCTTGCAAAAAAGAAATTCAATCCCACTTAATTATTTTGAAGAAGAAATAGTTTGTTTCCAACTTTTAATGTGCAAAGCTAATGAAACGCCAGTTCACAATAAACTGAAAAAGATAAATGCTTGCAATGATACATACATCATATCTGACCTGTTAACCTAACCCCACAGCTCAAAATAAGTAGTCACTTCCTGCATCCCCCTCTGATTTTTGATTAAAATTAAGGTACAAATGTCTACAGTCATATTTCAAGCTGCTACTTTCATATTTATATAAAGCATGTATCTTTATCCTCTACCCCCCAAATTCAGCCACTTTCTGTATACCCTTCTGACGTCAGACTGAGACAAAACTGAAAAATCAAATAGAACTCTCTCAGAGATATATATTTACTTATTTACCTATGCTCCCCCAAAAGATAGCCACTTGTACATGCATCAGATGCTTATTTGTGAAGAAAATGGAAAAAAATATTTCAATAATGTTTCCATCTTCTAGAGACAGTACAGTGCTCCTGTACAAGTTATGCTGATTGTATATGTACCCTCTCAAATTTGTGAGGAAAGTTAAAGAAATAATGACCACACTGTCTGCAGCCCAACACAAGATACAATTTCTGTTGTTTGAGAGGAATGTTAAAGAAATAATGACATTGTCCCCAGTCCCACACACAAGTAAAGCGAACTTTCTGGAAAGGCATATGAGCAGGGCTAGTTGTAGATTAGGTTGGGCTTAGGGCAGATGTGATTACCAAGCCTTTGTGAAACTCCACTTATATAGCCTTGGTGTGTGGAAGCTACCAGCCCCCAGAAGTTCTGAATGTATGGGCATTCTGTGATGGATTTATTCCTTCTTTTTTGAGACACAGCTGTTAAACTGAGCAAATGAGAAAATGAGTAGTTACTATCATCCAGCAAACCTACCTAAGAGGTAACAGCCACTTCTATGCACAATTTGGGTATTTGTTTGTCAGAAACAAACTCACACGATGAAAGCATAATATCAACGAACTTTATAATAAAAGGAAACGTATCTGACCAAAAGTAAAAAGAGTAATTCCCAGAATTTTAGAGTCCATGTCACTGAAACAAACAACTCAGGAGCTAAATAAAATCCACCATAGCCAAGCATGATCCAAAGACAATCACAAGGCATTTTTATTTTAGTTATGTCCATAATCTCAAAAGCACACTGCAGAAATGTGTTGAACTGATCGTGAGCAACTCTGAGGCTAAAGATGTAGCAAACCTACTGGTCAATAAATTTAGTTCTAACTTTACCCATTATCTCGTCTTTATCTGTCCATCAAGAAACACCTGGAACTGGTTCACCTCCAGCTAACACAAAAGACCAAGTCTTAAAAGTTGTATCAAAAGCTAAAAATACTGCATAGATGGCTCCTGAGACTATCTCTGGATGCATCTTAAATAGCATGCAGTACAATCTAGGCACACCCCTAACAACACTGTTCAGTCTCAGCCTTCATACAGGTTTTGTACCAAGTGGATGCAGAACAGCTACACTCATTACCTTGCATAAGGGAGGACCTTCCACAGACCCAGGCAACTACAGACCCATAAGTCTGACCAGCCTAATATGCAAAGCCATAAAAAGACTTATCATGGAACTAATCAATCAGGACATAGGAAATCTTCAAACACTAGACCTGTCTCAGTTTGGATTCTTAAAGGGCAGATAATGCTAACTCAACCTGGTGGATTTTTCTGAAAAGGTCACGAAAGCAGTGGATGAAGACAAAATGGTACACTCAGTATACCTTGGCCAAGCCAAAACTTTTGACAATATTTGCCATTCAAGCATAGTTGAAAAGCTGAATAAACTGGGAAAAAAAACTCTATGTCACCACTGGATTGCCAACTAGCTCACAGATAGGACACATACAATCAAAATAATGGAAGGTACCTTCAGAAAGAGACCAGTGAGAAGTCCCCTATGGTTCTGTGCTGGAACCTTTACTTTTTGTCATCTACTTTTCTGAAGTAAAAGCTATTACCAAAGAGCTCTGGCTGAATACGTTTGCAGATGACTACAAGCTAGGAGCAGTCATTGAATCCCCAAATTACTTAGCCATCCTACAAGAAGGTTTGTTCCAAAGAAACAACTATTTCCAAACTCATGTACTGAAACTAAATGCTAAAACATGCATTATTATATGCTTTGGGAAGTCATCTAACACAGGGAACTACCACATCTGTAATACACACCTAAAAACTGACCTAGCTGTTCAGGATTTGGAAGCTTATGTAGACAGTGATCAAAATTTTGACTAACTTGTGTCCATTGTTGTAAGAAAGTCCTCCTATATTGCACAGCTTATAAACAAAGGGATTGTGTCTAGATCTAGAGATGTCATTGTCCCCCTTTACTCAACCGTCATTAGGAAAATCATTAAATATAATGCCTGCTTTGACATATATCTGTCCAGACTTGTGTAACAACTGGAATACCAGCAGATATACCTATTTAAGATGCAAGGCCTAAACAACATGTCCTACTTGGACCAACTTAAATCCCTGCCTCTATACTCAGTATCCTACAGACTGCTAAGAGGTGACCATTGTCTGACATACAGTGCATCTCCTGATCCATTACTCACAGATTTACCACACATCATTAAGTCAAATGGCATCAGAAATATCCAGTTTTGGGATCTAAACCTCTTCTACAATATCAGAATGGTTTTGAGGGGCAGGTATATCTCACAGAGAATAGTACTGCTCTGGAAACAGACTTCATATCCACAAAAAAAAAAAAAAAAAAGTTCATCCATGTCCATATTCAAGTGGAACTTAAATATATGGATGGGAAACAGAACATTTACCCCAGAACTGTCCCCTTTACTACAAATGGGCAGAGGCAGCTCCTAAATGCTTTATCCCATGCCTATGCATGGGTCCCCTCAAGTTATCTATGCTATGATCTCAATTATTCTCATTAGGACAATATTTAATTATCAGCCACAGGATGGGAAAGGCCAATCTATAGAGAAAATTATTTAACACAAAAAGGCATACTGGCTAGGCCTGCAAGGGCAGTTAGTCTAGTACTTACCTATGAACCTATGAAACGGCAAAACAGAATGACCATCTAATGTATTTCACCTTTGCTCCAAACAAACACTTTCCACACATTAATATATTGTATGTTGCTTCATATAATCACATTAGTCCTGCAGAGCAAAACCTAAATGCAAACAGCAGCATTTAACTGGTCGTTTTCCTTCACAGAAGATAGTCACAGCAGTTATGCCTAATCTGTTTTTACATATTAGGTATCCAGTTTGGGAGCCCATCTTACGTCTCACAAATGCATACTAGTCCTTCAAAGCCACATAAAACTATTAAAAATGAACAAATGACAACATTGCTGGTTTCTTTCATCCAGCTAGCCTCAACCCAGCCAAGCAGTTATAGCTACGATGTCTGATGGCTACATAATGTTATTTCACATCCCCAGCATACCTCTCTATTTACAGACATTGACAATAGGAACAAAGGCACCTGGAAAATAGATACAGCCAGCAAAAAATATGGACCTCTATTTATCCTTAAATTTTAAATTAAATTTGAATACCAAATAGCAGGTTAACTGTTCATGCTTCCATTAGGAATGTAGGAAACGACTCATAATCACATGTACAAAATGAGTAACAAAAGTAATGGAAAAAGATAAGCACATTATCAAAGAGTCAGTGTAAAATCTATTGACTTTAGTCAACTGTATTGATAAATTCATTCACAAAAATCATTTAGTTTTTTCTTCAGAAAAAAGAGATGCAAGATGTGTGCCTTCTTTCTTTATTGTTGCCACTACTATGCTGGTCATGTAGTCTACCTCCAAAAATAGGGCATCCTGTGTATAGGGAAAATCAGGTCCTCACAAATATCACAAATCAAGATAAATATTGTCAAAATACTTGGATGATCTCTGCCAACTTTATTATAAAAAAATAGTAATAGCATGCATCCACATTACACACAGGTTAAAGTATTCCAATCAAGTTGCCTCATTCAAATCACAAAGCCAGATAGAAACTCTCAAAATATATCTGGTTAATCACTGCCAGCATAAAAGAAACACAGTAATAATGCTCATCTCATAGTGTCATTCCTCTCATCAGCTATCTACATAAACTACAAAACAAGAAAATATTGTAAAAAGGTAATCATTGCCAGTCTCATCTCTCAGTGAAAACACTCACTTCGTCATTCTTCAAGCACTGTAGATTCCCTGATTTTGTCATGTTTTCCTGAATCCCATCTTAATTAAAAAAAAATCTACCTAGATCTGAGCATTGTGAGGTCTCTACTCCTGTGATCTTGCAACTTTAAACTTGACATGGTGTGATGGTGTGAATGTCAAGTTAAGTGTAGTAGAAAACTGCCCCCCCCACGCTGTGCTCGTTGTACTTCAAGTGCAGTTTTTGCATTGAAAACAAAAATAAATAACACACACACACACACACACACACACACACACACACACACACACACACACACACACACACACACACACGCATGCACACGTACACACACACACACACACACACACACACACACACACACACACACACACACACACACACACACACACACACACATACACGCACATACACTCATACGCACACACACTCATACACACACAAACATTCAAACACACAAATTGCTGTCTAAGGCTTTAAAAGGACACAAAGGAATTATGAAATGTGCTCAAGACACTAACAGTTCTTTGAAGTGGCCTCAATGTCCAAAGAGGTAGAGAAAGAAAAAAACACATACGAAAGCTAACAGTTTTGTGTTATTTTAGAACTGCAGTTGCCCCAAATTATTGAAAAGACCTGTACCCCATTTTGGTGGAAGGTAAAGAAATCATCATGAAGAGGGGTAACTCATCAGACATAAATATTTTTAAACCTGTATTTTTTAGAATGGAGCATTACTTGCCTTGAGAGACCACTCCAGTTAAAGCCATGGGATGGACACCTTTTCATGTGCTATTTTCTTGGGTTCATTTAACCTGGCAGGAGGAAGAATGGAAATTGGCATCGGGCAATTTTTGATATTACAGCAAATGCTTTGAAAGGAAACTACTTGTTGATAACAGCATCTTGTGTGCATGCAGTTATAGACAGCCAGGCATGGAGAGAAACAAATGATTAAGACATAAGGAGGGAAATCCAGCCATTACTGTCATCTGCAATAAAGGCTGGTGATGTGCTTATTTTAAATGAACAGCTAGTTAATAGCAATAAGTCTAAGTCTGAGCCACAGCTGTCAAAAAATACTAGGCTTTTTATGAAAGGGGAGCTTGAGAAGATCAGGGAGAGGAACTTGTGACAGGCACAGCTCTCATGACTTACCTTATAAAACTTGAGAGAGGTAGCCAAGGAACCTTTGGGCATTCAACAATAGAGGACGGTTGGAACAATGGGATACTATACAGGGCATGGATTTCTGGTTGAGGATTAGAGGATGAAAATGATACTGGAGTGAATACTCTCTATTGTGTTCCATCAGGCACTTATGGCCATATTACATGATAGTCCTCTTATTGGCCTTCTAGGCATAAGGTATACAAAGAGGAAGACTATGTATTTTTTTTTTTTACCTGGTATTACAAAAAACGTGACAGAGTACTGTGAAATGTGTAATCTGTGCCAAAAAGGTAGAAAGGCAGGAGAAAAAGCTGAGGTTGTTTAGTGCACTTTCTGGTTTTTGAATAACTTTTTATCGGGTAACTATGCAGATTACAGGATGCAAGAAACCTCCATGTAAAATATCGGTAGGGAATGCAGGTGTTAAGGCTATAGTACTCCAGAAATTCAGTAGTTCCTTTGTCTCCCTTTTACTGTTGGTATAGAATATAGATAGCAGTACCTGGTTCTGTGTACAGTATAGCAACTTATTCAGTCAAACAAAATCAAATGCTTAAGCTATGACCAAATAAATGAAGATTTGGAGCAGCTGGATTTTGTTATCTACAGTGGATATAAAATGTTTACATACCCCTATTAAAATGCCAGGTTTTTGTTATATAAAACTGTAAGACCACAATAAATAATTTCAAAACTTTTCCCACCTTTAATGTGACCTATAACCTGTACAATTCAATTGAAAAACAAATAAATTCGTTAGGGGAAAAATATATACAAAAAAAACTTACACTAAGCTATCTGCATAAGTACACATACCCTTTAACTAATATGTTGTTGAAGTACCTTTTGATTTAATTACAACATTCAGTCTTCTTGGGTAGGAGTCTATCAGCATGGCACATCTTGACTTGGCAATATATGCCCACTCTTCCTTGCAAAAGTGCTCCAAATCTGTCAGATTCTGATGGCATCTCTTGTGCACAGCCCTCTTCAGGTCACCCCACAGATATTCTACTGGATTTAGGTCTGTGCCCTGACTGGACCATTTAAAAACTTAAATTTTTTTTCTGGTGAAGCCATTCTTTTGTTGATTTGAATGTATGTTTGGGGTCATTGTCTTGCTGAAAGGTGAAATTACTCTTCATCTTCAGCTTTCAAGCAGTTGCCTGAAGGTTTTGGGCCAAAAGTGACTGGTATTTGGAACTGTTCATAATTCCCTCCACCTTGACTAAAGCCCCAGTTTGAGCTGAAGAAAAGCAATCCCAAAACGTGATACTGTCACCACCAGGCTTCACTGTGGGGATGGTGTTCTTTTGGTGATGTGAAGTGTTTTTTTGCACCAAACATACCTTTTGGAATTGTGGCCAAAAAGTTCAACCTTGATCTCATAAGACCATAACACATTTTCCCACATGCTTTTGGGAGACTTGATGTACTGTTTTGCAAATTTTAGCCAGGCCTGGATGTTTTTCTGTGTAAGAAAAAGCTTCCATCTTGCAACCCTACCCCATAGCCCAGACATATGGAGAATATAGGATATTGTTTTCACATGCAGTACACAACCAGTATTTGCCAGAAATTCCTGCAGCTCTTTCAGTGTTGCTGTAGGTCTCTTGCCAGCCTCCCTAACCAGTTTTCTTCTTGTCTTTTCATCAATTTTGGAGGGATGTCCAGTTCTTTGCAACATCACTGTTGTCCCATATTTTCTCCACTTTTTGATGACTGTCTTTACTGTGTTCCATGGTATATTCAATGCTGTGGAAATTTTTTGTACCCTTCTCATGACATACCTTTCAACAATGAAATCCCTTTGATGCTTTGTAAGCTCTCTGTGAGCCAAGGCTTTTGCTGTAGCAGGCACTGAGTAAATGTCAAGAAAATCTTACTAGGACAGCTGAACTTTATTTGGGGTTAATCAGGGTCTCTTTAATTGATGGCAGGTGTGTACCCAAGAAGACTGAAGGATGTAATTAAATCAAAATATTCTTCAACAAAGTATTAGTTTAAGGGTGTGCACACTTATGCAACCAGTTTATTGCACATTTTTTATTTTTTATATTTTCCCCTAACATGTTTGTTTGTTTTTCAATTGACTTGTAGAGGTTATAGGCCATGTTAAAGGTGGGAAATGTTTTGAAATGATTTATTATGGTTTCATTTTTTTATATCACAAAAACCTGGCATTTTAAAAGTGGTGTGTAAAGTTTTTATATCCACTGTATGTACCATTGAACTGTTCATGTACTAAAGGCAGGTATACTTAACACCTTCACCAAGGGAGAACTCAGCTTTTGTCACCCTGAAAGGATTGCATAAATTCACCAAAATAGCCTCTGGAATAATAAATAAATAAATAAATAAATAAATAAATAAATAAATAAATACCCAGGCAGTAACCTTAAGGACAATAATAAATCAAATTATAGGAAATGTTGGAAACTATGCTCTTGTTTATTTAAAAAAAATATATTTATATATATATATATATATATATATATATATATATATATATATATATATATATATATATCTAGTCTTATCAGAAACATGTTCAACATGTGAAAGAAGTCATAAGCAAACAAATAAGGGACAGGTTAACTTTTAAGGAAAATAAGTATTATGTGGGAATGAAAAAATATCTTACCATGGTCATCATGTAGGAAATGGCAAGATTTGTCAGGATCCTGCCAAGGTTAATGATATAAAGGCATGGCCTACTTCTATCATGAAAAGCAAGTAATGGCATTTCTGGGAATAACTAGGTACTCCAAAATGCTTTCCCCTCACCATAGTTCCATAGTCACTCATCTTACACACCTCACTCAAAAGAATAGACCAGATAAGGTTATCGGGACACTTGATTGTGAGCGGGCATTTCAACAGCTCAAAGGAACCTTGATGGCATATCTGGTAATAACTAGCCATTACTGGAGCCAATAATGTATTGTTCAGATAGATCCTTCAATGTGTGGATTGAGGCTGTGCAAAGATTGTTTTCTTCAAGGAGAGATTAGCATCTGTAATAAAATCTTAGCTGAGAATCCATTGAAATGAAGAATCACATGCAGTTCTGGATAAGGAATGCTTAGGAGTGGTGTGGGTCCTCCAAAAGTTTCAATTCACCCCATACGGTAAACATTTAACAGTATTGAGAGATACATTAAACCATAAAAGTTGTTACTCTGAACTTGTAGTAAAACTGACAAGCTATTTAAACTAAGTTTGTGGTTACAGTCTTAGAATGTAGTGTCAGCAGTACAAATGTGGATGAACTATCAAGACAAGGAACTGTGTGATTTAATTATCAGATTATACTTTATTTCCAAGCAGACTCAGTTGTGGAGTAAAATGGGTGGGGGAGGTCAGATGATATGAGTGTTTCTGCATTTAAATAAGAATCAGCTATGCATTGTCTTAGAATTGCAGAATTAGTAAAGGGTGTTCTTTAAGCATATGGGGCTATTTATTGTACTATGGAGGTGTTTATGGTTGCCATTCTCACAGTTTCTTGACAAGCAGCAATACCTTATAATCTACCAAGTCATTCTTGCAATGTTTTTGACTATATAGACTTCAGCTGTTTGATGTTGATCAACAGAATGGAAGAAATGGAGCCCTAAACAAAGGACCTCATTAAGCTCCCTGGTACACATTGCTTCCCACCACATTCCAACTGCCCCTTTGTAGCTATCCATCCACTCTTCCGCTCACCATCCAGTTTACTTGTTTTTTGATTTTTCACACATTGCCATACATTTTGGCCTTTTTTTCTACATCCCTGCAACACTCCCTTACTAGCCAATATTGCCCTATCATAACTGCTTAGGAAGTAACTGAATTAATCCAGACTTCTGAGGGCTACTCGATCCCCAGAGGGATGGTGGCTGAGATGGCTTGAGGAACACTTTACAATTTTCTCCAACCATTTATCACAATGATGGCCTGAACAAAAATGAAGATTGTATTGAGAAGTTCAGTCTTAACATTTTTTCTAATAAGGAAGAAATAAGTTACATGCCAAGCTTAATGTTAAAAATTGACAAATTAGTAGTTCCAAATGCTTGTGAGGATATATAAATTATGGTTTGCCTTTACATGTGCTTATTATACACCGGCAACCGACAATTGTTCCAAGGTTTGCAAACGTCGAACGGAAGAAGGTTCGAATGTGCAATGAGTGAATGCACAGTGAGATTCGTTCATTGCACATTCAACATTCTGGGGCAGATTGCACTATAGTTGGGAGTTGGAAATGGTTCCTTTCCCCGCTGTAGTGCGATCTCGGAGTTGGAATAATAAAGTAGGGGGGTGTGGGGGTGCAGCCCCCCACATGGGAGGTGCAGGGGGGCTTGCCCCCCTGCATTACACTTTATCTAATTTTATTGTCGACATTTATGTTCGAAACTCAGCGAATCGGCTGTTCGATTTGCTGCTTTTCGAACATTAACAACTGTCGCTGTTTCCAGTTTTGTTTTTTCGATGCAACACAGTTTTGGAATTATTAATGCAAATATGAACAAGTAATATTTGACACCTAGAAGTGTCACTACGAGTTAACTGCAGAAATGCCTTGAGGTGCACTCATCTGTACCAAGTTAATGAATATCCCTGGTACCCAGCAATTATAGACACTTTGCTTACTGTGCACCACTCAAATACATGGTTGTTATAGAAATAATGCTGACAGCAATGTATGTCTACTTTATTTCACACAGTAGCCACAGTCAAGCATTTCACACAAGACCTCACTGGTCCTGCAAATCCAATTTGATTGTTTAAACTGAACAAATGATAGAAAGATGGTTGCTTTCCTTTATAGAAAGCCACCTGTATCCAATAGTTTAAACCACTTTGTTGCCTATAAACATAAATGTCTGATTGTGCTAAAACATAACTGCCACAGTAATGTATCTCAGATTTGCATCACAGAAACAATAACCATAGTGGAGCATTCAGACAAGTTTCACACAAATATGCATTAGTCCTGCAAAGTTGGAATAATAATTGTTTATTTGAGCAAATGACAGCAGCATCAGTCCACTACATAAACAAACAGCCTCTGCATCCAGCAGTTATAACCACTTTTTAAACTTTGAACACCTCAGATGTTCAATTGTAATGAAATAACCACCACTTATACAGTTTACCTCTGTTTCACATAAGCAGGACCTACAGTAAAGGTTTCCTTGCAACTTCACACAAATCCACAATAGTCCTGCACATCAGATTAATGACTGTATACCCTGGACAAATAATAGCAGTACCAGTCAGAGTCAAACATCAGCAGCTCTTCACATCTGGCAATTATATTGTATGCACCTTCTCAATAGTGCTCCTCTGTGATGTCTGAATGTAAAAGATAGATAAATAAATAAATACTAACTGCAGAAATGTGGCTCAACCTTGATTGACACAAGCAATAACCACAGTAAATTATTCCAATTAGTTTTGCAAAAATACACTTTAGACCTGTTAAGCCAGAATAATTACTGTTTTGCATAAGCAAATGACAACTAAGTCACTGTCATCCAGAAACAGCTACTATACACAGCAATTATAGCCACTTCATTGACTGTGCATACCTCAGATATCTGAATGTGCTAAACCTAATTACCACTGTAAAATAACTTTCTCACACTTTAATAACTGTAGTAAAATATTCCAACAAGCATTACACAAATACTTATTACTACATCTGGAGAAGCATGAAAATGAAAGATCAGCTTGATCAAATGAGACCATGGTCAATCAGACTAATTTTCATCCAGGGACAGCCCTAATCTAATAAATGTTTCCAGTTTATTGATTGTGTGTGCCTCAGATATGGGATTGTAATAAAATAAAAACAGTAACAATTTGATACAGTAATTTATTTCAATCCTGCAATCACAGATGTGTGTACTAGTTACAGCCACTTTATTGATTGTTTCTTCAAATGTCTATGATCAAATTAATGAATACATTAGAATGTTCACACCAATTTCTTTCAGCTCGCTGATATAAAAAACATACAATATAACAAACTAAAACCTCCCTTGTACAAACACACACACACACACACACACACACACACACACACACACACACACATGCAAGTATAAATTACAATCACTTGTATGATGTATACAACAGCTGTCTGATTCTGACCAAATTAATTTAGTAATGTATTTAATCTTGATGCTGATAGACATTTCTAATGAAACTCACTGCATCTCCCATAGCACAAAGACATATCACCTCCAACACATACACTAATATATCCTCATAAATTACAGCCACTTGTATGGCTGTGCACACCTCAAATGCACTGTGCAAATGAATGAGCAAATACATAAAGAAATGGCCACGGTTCTATATTTCAGGTTCTTATTATCAGGCTCATTCAGTGCAACCCAGTGCATCCCCTCTATATACAACTCTGCACCAACACACATGCACACACATTTGTAGATGTGACAATCAGTTATAGCTATTCGTGTGCTGGTGTATATCTCAGATGTCTGACTGTGATCAAATTAATGGTCACAGAAATGTACGTTAGCCCAGTGCTAACAGAAGCAATCAGTCAAGTGTTACTCCTGTACATGCACTCATACATACACACATAAACACACAAATATGCACAGATGTTCCCATCCATTACAGGCATTAGTATGATTATATACATTTTAGATATCTAATTGTGATCAAAGGAAATAATAAATAAGTAAATATTCGCTAAAGTAATACTTTTTGAGTCACTGCTATCAGACCCATGCAGTACAATCTATTGCAACCCTCTCTACATTCACACACAAACATATTTGCTGATTGGTGTAAGTTTGCCATATGATATATTTATATAGATGTGTTGTTCATTCTCAAAACAAGTTCTGAAGAAGTCAATGTAGTTTGATGAAAGTGCTAAATGACTTGTGAATTAAATTTATCATTTTTTGGTCTAAGTTTGAATTTTGTTCTTAGTTTACATTTTCAGATGTGCCAATCATTTATATCTACTTTTATGTCTGTGCGCACCTCTGTTAGCTGACTCAGATGAAATTAATCAATGAATATATAAATAAATAAAGCCATTGTAATGTACTTTATTTCAATACTGTCAGAGGCATATGATTAACCCATTGCATCCTCAACAGATACACACACACACACACACACACACACACACACACACACACACACACACACACACACACACACACACACACTCTTATAGATGTACCCATAGATTATAACCACTTACAGGATTGTGTGCATGTCAGATGTCTAATTTTGATCAAATTTGTTAATAAATGCAGAAATGATGGCAAAAGTGGTGCATTTTAGTCAGTTCCTGTGAAACCCATTCTCCCACATTTCCATTTCCATCCACTTGTCAGGCCATATTATTTTATTTTTGCACAAGCTACCTGACATAGCCTATGACAATCAGAATGGCTGCTTCATATACCATCTAATAAAATAAACAGCCAGCATATGAATAGCATTCCTGCTTCTATGAAATAGCTGGATAACCTACAATATGGCAATTTGGCAAAGTCACCTTATTCATTATTCGACATAAGCAGAAAGGCTGAGATGAGTTTCAAAATAGAGCAAGCAAAGATATCAGTTGTCCATCCTGGGAGATATTGCAAATGTGGTGCATGAAAAGCAGTTTGGTAAGTCTCTTTTGCCACATTTACTGTTGAAACATTAACCTCAACACATTACTGAAGAAGAAACTGTACTGATCAGATGAGATCCCCTTTAGTAATTGCCAAGAAATCAAATACCACAGTAGAAGAAACAAAGGAAAAAAGTAGCAATAATTGGAGAATGAGCTGCACTTAATTATATTGTCTTATGTACTAAGACATATTAATTCAAAGTACCAGGATGTGCAAGCAGACTCTATGACACTGTGGAATACAGACGTCCACTTAGTTACAATAAATCTAGAAGCATCAAGGCTAAAAAAAATACATTTCAAGTATACTTAAATGCATTGCCTATACAGGCAAATTCATATAAACTACAGCAGAAGATAATTTGGTTTACATTGTAAGTGCTGAAGGTATCACTCTTAGCAAAATCAAGAATGAAGCAATAGTAATATATAGAATGTTAACTGTAGTCTGACTTAGGATTGGTATCCATTCCTCTCAATGTACAAAAAACCATAAACATTTAGAACAATTAAAGAAGACAGAGATTTAAGACTGAGGTTGGTAAAATCTTGGGGAGACAGTGACTGAAACTACATTCTGCAGATAAAAATGCAAAATGGATATGTGCACATTAGAGGTGTTAGTTATAACCTAAGGCAGTGGTGCACATTTGCTATAAACTTTTGAGACCAATCACATTTTCCATACATATTTTGATATTTTATTGTATTGTTAATTAATTTAGGCTCAGTCACCCTGCACTTCACATAATGGGGGGACAGGGAAGTGTGATATAAGGCTTATACCCTTGTCTATGACAGACTACTTCTTTTTAATCTTGTTAGCTTCTTAAAAAAATCACCAAAGCAAAGGTGAATGACTTCCTCTTTGCAGTACTTATATGGACATAGCCAGGACATTTGAAATTCTTTCTTACTCTGGAATCATAAATAACTTAGCCAAATTAGTCTTAGCCACAACACTTTACACTGATGAGATACAAAGTTAACAAATACCTGTTTGTACATTAGTCTGACACTTCTGAAATAATGCTCAACACCACACCCAAGCCAGAAGTAAACAGATAAACATTAAAGAAAATAACAAAAATGTTAATCATGTATTTAAATTCAAGTGACAAATTATACCAGCACTCCTGCATTTCTTTTGATTTCAGTACTTATTTATTTATTTATTTATTTATTTATTTTTTATTTATATCAATATTGACCAACTTCAGGCCCAGCCCGGGTGAAATATAAAATATTACACAAACAAAAAATACAAAAATATAGGCAATACCAGAATAGTTCAGACTAATTACATATAAGAAAGCCTGTCTATATACATTCCAGTGCAATGTTCAGTCAAGCAGAGTGTAATCTACAATGTATGCATATAAGACATGATCCTCTTGTAGAAAGCTGTACTATGAGCAATTTTTGTGCTCACACTACCTTAATGTCAAGTTCAATTCTTAAGTTATAAAGATTTGTTAGTTAAGAAATAGGGGTAATTATTTTTTTCCTTGCATTAACAAAATGAAAAAAAAAATGTTATAAGCACTGAATGCACCTCAAATTGTATTAGGATTTATCTGAGTTACACTGCAGCAGATTTGGAGTTATTTATTATCCTTAATGACACTGTACTTGCAGTCATATGTAATAATTTATTTTTAAGTTATTTGATGTGGGATATGGAAAATTTTGCTGTTATAAATTGAAAATTTAAATGAGTTACTTAAACGTTAGAATTTGGTGTTTTAGATGGAATGATGACAAAGTGGAATTCTATGACATATAATGAGAAATCTGAGTGATCTCATCATCATCATCATCATCATCATCATCATCACATTCTTTCTGCTGTTCCTGTTAGGGGTCGCCACAGTGGATCATCTCTTTCCATTTCTTCCTATCCTCTGCATCTTGCTCTGTCACACCAACCACCTGCATGTCCTCTCTCACCACATCCATAAACCTTATCTTAGGCCTCCCTCTTTTCCTCTTACCTGGCAGCTCCATCCTTAGCACCTTTTTCCCAATATACCCATCATCCCTCCTCAGCACATGTCCAAACCAACGCAATCTCGTCTCTCTTGCTTTGTCTCCAAACTGTCCAACATGAGCTGACCCTCTAATATACTGATTCCTAATCCTGTCCATCCTAGTCACACCCAGTGCAAATCTTAACATCTTTAACTCTGCCACATCCAGCTCTGACTCCTGCCTTTTTGTTAATGCCACCATCTCCAACCCATATAACATAGCTGGTCTCACTACCCTCTTGTAGACCTTCACTTTCACTCTTACTGGTACCCATCTGTCACAAATCACTCCTGACACTCTTCTCCACCCACTCCACCCTGCCTGTACTCTATTCTTCACCTCTCTTCCACACTCGCCATTACTCTGATCTGTTGATCCCAAGTACTTAAACTCATCCACTTTTACCAACTCTACTCCCTGCATTCTCACCATTCCTATACCCTCCCTCTCATTTACACACATATATTCTGTTTTAGCCCTGCTGACCTTCATTCCTCTCCTCTCTAAAGCATATCTCCACTTCTCCAGGGTCTCCTCAACCTGGTCCTTACTCTCACTACATATCACAATGTCATCTGCAAACATCATAGTCCATGGGACCTCCTGTCTGATCTTATCTGTCAACCTGTCCATCACCACTGCAAATAAGAAAGGGCTCAGAACTGATCCTTGATGTAATCCCACCTCCACCTTAAACGTATCTGCTACTCCCACCGCAGTCCTCACCAATTTCACACTACCCTCGTATATATCCTGTACCACTCTTACATACTTCTCTGCCACTCCCGACTTCCTCATGCAATACCACAACTCCTCTCTAGGCACCCTGTCATATGCTTTCTCTTAGTCCACAAAGACACAATGCAACTCCTTCTGACCTTCTCTGTATTTCTCCAACAACACTCTCAGAGCAAACATTGTATCTGTAGTGCTCTTTCCTGGCATGAAACCATTCTGCTGATCACTAATCATCACCTCCCTTCTTAACCTATCTTCCACTACTCTCCCCCATAACTTCAAGATGTGACTGATTAATTTTATCCCTCTGTAGTTACTGCAGCTCTGCACATCACCCTTATTCTTAAAGATAGGTACCAAAACACATTTTCTCCACTACTCAGGCATCCTCTGACTTTCCAAAATTTCATTAAACAATCTGCTTATCAGAAATCCGAGTGATCTAAACTGTGAAAACAAGTTATTTTACAATACCTTTTACCACTTCCATGTAGAGACTTTATCCTTCACACTAGCTTCTATATATACTACCTTGACTTGCTTACACCGTAGGAGTGGGATAATCAGACTCTGGTTTTAGCACTTCTCACTCAAAATTCTGTTCTTGATACCATTAATGTAAGTACATAAAGTTTAAGACCACACTGCTTATGTCAAACATTTATTACTATTTTTGCTCACATATAATGTCTTATCCTCAAATATGCTTTGTTAAAGACACTAGCTATATCTACATCTGTAACTATAGCTACATTTCTACCTATAGCTATATATCAGTCTATTCCTATCTCTACCTGTCTATCTATCTGTCTCTAGCTGTCTTATTCACTACCTCTCTCTGTGTCTCTCACTCTGTGCTTCTCTTTCTTTCTCTCTGTATATATGTATCAGCACAGAAACATTGGTTGCAGGTCATGCTACTCCAGTGAACAATAATTTGATTGTGCCAAAGATTGTCAACAAATCATTGATTGTCAGAAGTATGACGTATATGTTAGAACTGGAATATACATTATGATACAAAGTTAAAGTAATACACAGACATGACATGTAAAATGTAAGATGGCATACATTGCTAGACAATCAGCATGTTCTGAAGTACTTTACTTCATTTAAAGGGTTACGGATGTGATAAGAAGGGGGCTTAGTTGTTTCAGAGATATGAGCACAAGTGAATAATGCAGTGTCATATTTAGATGTCATATTATAGCAGCTCAGTCCGGCAATATATATTGCTGCTGGGATTTGTTTTCAGCCACAGAGAAGTTTCATTATCAGTCAGCAAAGCAATATTGACAGTCAGTATGCATAAGTAAATCACTATCATGAGAATTTAATACACAATATGCAAAATCAACAAAGTGGCAAAATCTGTGGGTGGTTACCACAAGAGACCCTTCATCTAGGCAAAGGGCATTTGTAGCAGGATGTGTAGTTATGATACATATGTGGTACTAACAATTGACTTCTGAATTTTGAACATTGTTGTAGATGATACATTAGCCTGAAGGATTCAGATGTTGGAGTATCCTTCTCAGGTAGTGTGTTCTCCTGCTTCTGCTATGTTCATAGCTTGATTGTGGTCATGTGTCAAATAATATGTCTGAGGAGATTGCAGACACGTCAGTGCAGCTGATGGTTTGCTGGTATCATTGGTAAATGTATAGTACCTGTACTGATACGACTGGTTATTTCTTCCAGATGGCATTGAATGTTGTAGTGTCATGTTGAAGGACAGAGTTTGGGCCATTGTATGGTACTAATGTACACTTTACTGGTCTTGTTAAGTAGTCATTGGCCTTAGCATTTCTGCAAGTGCACAGCACTGCTGCTGCCTTCATTGAACTTGCTGTTTGTGTTCCATCTTAAACTGGTTTATTGAGATCTTATGATGAATAGGAAGAGTATGTTCTTCATTGTAAAAGAAAGTTTATAGCATAAATGTGGTAACAATTTCTTCCAGCCCTTTCCTCTAAAACCACAATTAACCATAGCCCATTTTAAATAAATCCTGAAAAGAATTTAACAGGCCTCACAGCTGCTCATTTTGCCACCCAAAATACAAATAAATGGCTCAGAATAAAGATCCTGTTGTGCCCTGAAAAACAAACATCAGAGTGTACATCCAAAGAACTCATCCATGACCACTTCTTTGTCAATTTAATAAACATGCCTTCTGAAGCCAAGTTTGTAGCCCTATTTATGTGAAAAGTATGAACCAAAAGCCTATCAGCTGAAATATCCTGACTTTCCAAGGCCTTTCTCTCCACCATACCAAACTGCCTCACTGAATCTGGCTTGCCGTCTAAATCTTGGAAATCTAAATTACTCACTTCTAGCTTAGGCATGTACTTCCATCAAACTGTCCATGAAACTGGACCATATCTCTTAACCTCTTAGAGCAAGAAGTCTGAACAATGCCATAAATAATGGGGGGAAAAGACCCCTAAATAGGGAGAATTTTTAAATATTGCTCTTACAAGCTTAAAATTTTGATAGAATTAACATGGTTTACATTAGCATGATTTTTTGAAGGGAATGAAATCTGAAATTCAAATGTATGTCATTATTTCATGAGTTCAGTTGTCAATGATTTGCCAATAATTTGCCAGAAAACCAAACTTTTATGAGGAACAGACTAAAATTATGAGACAAAAATCTGGATATTCTGCAAAAATTGACAGTTGACAGCTATGAAGTAGACAAAACAAGACCTTAGAATTCCACCTCAGAATTACTTGTAGAACTTGCTCCCCTTTGATCAGACTTAGACCTTTGAAACCCAGTAAAATTCTAAATCTGAAATGCAGAAATATATCCATCACAAATACATAACAATTCACTAATATGCTATTCACAAAATATAAACTTACACTCAAGGACAACACATGTAAATCTCAAAAGAATGCCCACAACAAGTGCTTTCTTAATGGAAGCCTCTTGTGATGACCCATTCATTTCACTCTTTCACTAACCTTAAACATTCTGCCAGTCCCCCTATGCTTGGCAATATCCCTCAATCTGACAAACCTTGCTGTAACACTGAGCACAGCCAAGTGGATTTTCGCTGCCTGCACTGCGTCACCCAATTCCCATCTCTAAACCAAATATCTAGCAAACAGCCAAAATGTCTGAATACTATCATGTCATGTCAAATGTACATCAAAAGATGTAATAAGAAGCAGATGTCGAGCTATATGCTCTCCTTGTTGCCCTAGTCCAAGACTGCTTCAACAACCAATAACCTGCCAGTGTTCCATACCTTCTCTGGTCCTACTACTGGCTTCTTATCTGTCTCTGGAGCCAATAAACCTAAGCTGGAAAACTGAATGTGAAACAAGTTATTAGCTTTCTTGTTCATCTTACCTGGAGCACACCTGGTAGAAACGATAAAGTTACCCTCAAACTCTGCAGCACTAACTGCCTCAAAATAACCTGTACAAATTACCAGACTTCTTTATCAAACCCTGTACCACATTGTCATTTTTTAATTCTTCCTCCCACACTTACAATGCCATCTATATGGGCATCAACCCTAAAAATATGACATCCTTCTTCCACTTACCTGGCCACTCAGCAGGCAACTCCACCACAAATAATCTGCCCTTAAAGTTTACTGCCATGCCTAGTCACCCTGCTTCATCAGTCTAATGCTGCAAATCATCAGATGATATCCATTAATTTTGCAAGATGGAAGTTCCATTGAAGTGATCCAGAAAGATGACCAAAATAGAAAGATCCTGCTTGGCACCACTGGCTACTCTTACTCTGTGGTGCTTATGCCTTCTTCCCCCTCAGCAAATTAGTCATAGATCTGATGAGCATTCAACCTGGTCCTACCACCCAGCATGCAGACATTAACAAACCTAGCAATTCAATTATTTCTGTAACTCTAACACTCCATTTCCTTCTTACAAAACCAATTTAATCTCACAGCTTATTAGGTTCTTATATGAACAGGTGTAACAAATCATGTTATGCATCCACTTCTAAGCTTAAGTCCTTATTTGTGGTCTCTAACCTTTCATAAGTGAATGGCATACCAGCTTCATGACATAACTCAATAAAGCACTGCATACCTTCTCCTGTTGCTGCTGCTACTGTTGGGCCTTTCCTGATCAGCAGGAAATCCTGTACATATTGATTGACCACCTGCCAGGGTCCCACCTTAACCAAATGCAATGTAGATATATGCTAAACTTTCCAAAAGTAGTACACACCATTGCATAACCCATCAGCATTTTGTTGTTAAAATAAAACTTACTCCCCAGGCAGACATCCAGCCAAGGCCAGTTTGATTTCTATACCCAACTTACCTAACCAAGGGTCTTTAGACTTCTGATGAGCTTAACAGCATCATCCTTTGATGCACGTTGCACTGTTGTATCCTCTTTGTCTGTGTGGTCATTCACTGAGCACTCTTCTGAGAAGGAAATATAGTAAATTAAGCAAATGTTCCCAAGATTTTTGTTAGGTACAAAACCCAATGGTAAGATTCAAAAAGCTGAAAAGGAGGAAGCTCAAATGGCCCTAACACCCTATCCATATTCACCTCTTTGTCAAGAAAAGTATGTGCTACTTCCTTCCCATGCTTTACAGATTTTAGTTTCAGAGCTATTGATCTGCTACTTCCCACCTTTGATCTAAAGGAGAACGTAAGGAAATCATTGCACTAACTCCCAAGTTACATCCTTGTCCAGGTAGGCCCACAGTAACACTTGCAAGATCTTCACTCAAATGTAAGAATGGGATGGTGGATTTCCCAATAATTCCCTGAAAGGGCAAGAAAGCTTTGTTGTTAAAAATTACCTCTAACTGTAGTACTGCCATCTCCTATTGCAGTCTGCCTATCATTGCCCTGAGGCACAGAAGGTGTTTGAGCACCTGCCTTTCCCTTCCAGTAACAATTCATCACTTCATGTTGGCCTCAACATAGAGAGAAAAACATGAGCAAATATACAAGAAGGCAAAACACATCATTCCACATTAAAAGGCCATCACATTCTACTCTTTTCCCCATTGGCACCAAGTGGGGTTCTGGCTTCCCCCAAAGCTATCCAACATGAAGCCAAGCCATGTATCAGCATGTCTAACCTCCTATCCAAATGATCTATCCACTGCTTTCAATTTATAGAAATGTTGGTTTAGCACAACCATGTATTGTCACCCTGTAACCACTGTGCCTTCTTGATAGTTAAAAAATATGACATCAAAGGTGAACCTTGCATGGTATCCTTTTCTAAGATAACTACCATCATATACACAAAACCTAACACCCAATTTTGTCAAATCCTGGCCCTGAACCTGCCTGGCCTCCACTTGCTCATGGATCCTAACATTGCTGCCAAGTCCTTCAACCCTGGAGCTTCTGCTTCTGCAATCCTCTGCACCCAGTGTGCATTGAACAAATCCACAAATTCCCCTTTCCATATCTTTTCTTTTACAGACAAGAGGATATGAGGTGTTAGAAAAACACCTATCCCTCTCATTGGAAAAGCTTGTGATCCTTGTCAATCTGCAGACAACCCCTCATAATTTGTATCTGATGGCATTTTAGGACTAAACAGACCCCCAACCAATGGCACAAGTCCAGGATGCTCTGACACTCATCTAGCCCTGTTTGTCTCAGACTGGTTGCTTCACTCCTGAACTTACCCCCTAGTCCCGCACCCCCACTGCACGTAACAACCCCTGGACACTATGTCCAGCTCATCCACTCAACTCCTTTACAAACACTGATAAATTCTCATGAACTGACTCATCTACAATAAGTATTTTCAGTTTGTCAAGAATATAAAAGTGTAATATTTTTCATATACCCCCACCAACAACACAATAAAAACACCAATGGAGATAATCTAACCAATTTTTATTAATAAATACAAGTTTCAGATAAACACATGTAACAATATAATAGTGGGAAAACATAAAGCACAAACAGTTATAATGAACACATTATTTTGGTAACATTGTAAATGTTTAGCAAAGAACAGAACTACTGCAATATGCATTATACATGCTACTCATTGTGATAAAAGCTAAAACAAGCCTGGAGCACTATAGAACCACTCACCAAAACAATTATCAACTCACCCAAACAGTCAAATAATGAGCCTCCCTCTGCTGAGGGGCCTACCTTTACCAATTCCAATGCAGATCCATGCCAATTTTTTCAAAGGTAGCACATAGCAAACAACTCAAAGGAAGGGAAGTGGTGAAGAGGTGGCTCACTTCATTGAAGTGGATACCTCTTACACTGTCAAAAAATCGTCCCTTTGACAAAGCAATTATCAAATAACCAAAATAAAATGGTTGAGCAGGGTGGTTATCTACCTACCCTCTGACCTTACACTTCACATTTCTTCCATTCCACGCTCACTAACTGACTCACTCACCTCCGTTCTGTTAAATCCCTCTTACTACACTACAACTAGGCAAGCATATATGGATAAGTACTTCTGCATGACAAACCCTAGTTCTCCTTGGAATGACATTCATTTGATTGTCATTGGGAACTGTGCCCCTGCTGTATCATTGCAATATAGATCAAACTTTTTGTTCTAGTCTGGCCTGAACCTTGAAAAATATTCATTGTTCATTGATTTTAAGATGATGAATAGTTTAACTTGCTGCATTTTTATTGTACAAGAAATTAAAATATATCTAAGAATTATTTTTTTACATACATTTGCATATATAGTGTTTGGGATTAATTTGAAGACAGCAATAGCTTCTAATAAAAAAATAATATTTTCAAATGTTACACAAAAAGTGTAACCCAATTTTGTATAAATTAAAATATATAAAACATACACATTTATTTCAACTGTATAATAAGTAGGTACTGAATCTTGTAATGATCTGTTTGAAAATGCTATGAAAAGTAATGTTTATCAAAATGAAATGACATTCTTTGTATAACGACAATGAAATCCCAGAAAAATGTTTTAAAGACTAAATTACCCCAAAGGTATCAGCCTAACAGCAGTATGTTATAATACAGCACAGTTACACACACGCAATAATGAAAAGTATTGTATATCAAATGGAGTCCATTTTGCAGTAAAACTGAATATTGCCAGTCTGTAAAGGACATTAGTAAAAGCCATGTCAGCAGATACCAGTATTCTGTTTACCTTTTGTTCAGATCAGCACTATTTCATGATACAACCATAATCAAGGGATGCATCACTTGGTTCTTTATACAATCCAGGAAAGAAAAAAGAATGCAAAAATATCCCCAGGAGCAAGTGCTTCAAGGAAAGGACTGCACAAAAGAGTATTTCTTCTGCTGTATAATTGTTCAGTGTTGCATTGGAGTGGACAACACATATTACAGCACATCAGAAATCTCTCTAGATTCCTTGGAATAATTTACACTTGTAAAATATTTACATTATTATTTAATTAATTATTTTTGCAGGTAGATTGCTTAAATATAAGTGATTTATTAATGGACCTCATCCATTGATGATTCATTGCACACACATGAGATAATGCCATTACTTTGTGTGTATATAAGTAGTTGATCAAAAAAAAAAATTGGCCCATGTATGGATGTGTATGTTTTACTTTAAAGAAAACCAGAAGAATAATCCCTAAGGAAGAACTTTTTGCAGGTTTTTGACTGCCTGCAACAGCTTGACAAAATAAGGGTACAACTGATGATACTGAATTTTAATTATCAAAAGAAGAAAATACAGCCTTACTAGTCTTATGAACAATATGCTCATCTCGTATAACTGAAACTGTTTTCAGAGTCTGTTTTTCTTATGCTTTTCCAAATAGATTGCTATGTTCCAAATAAATAAAAATATACTGTATGAGAAAATAATTATTGTGTGTTTTTCATACTTTGTAAAAAATATGTTTCACAGTATTGCATCCTGTGAACTGAAAAACACAAGAATATGCTAAGGTTTTGCTAAATTAATGTCTTAATCCCTGTCATTATAGTTAAAATGTTATCACATTGATATTTGCAGAACAACGTTGAGTTCCACTGAAACATATCTAAAGGCTGTCACATTATGACTATATCAAGTTATACAAGTAATACTTTTCATTTGAATGGGTAACAGCAGATATCTGAATTCTGTGAAGAAAAAAAAAATCAGTTGCCTTGTGGGCAAATATTGTTAAAATGTCAGCTTGCAGCATTGTGGTTTCTATTTTGTGAAAGGCTTTGCCCATGTACCTGATTTAATAAAACACCTGATACGATTTTATATCTTAATAGATTATTGATGCTTTCCCCTGTGTAAAATAAATAAACAAATAAATAAAAATATTCTTTCTTGAAAACATCAGTGAGAAGAGTAAGCATGTCTCCTATACATATTCATTTTTTTCTTAATTTTTAAATCAATACTAGTGAGGCTATCCTAACACAGTCAGCACCTTGCTTTAGCCATGCTAGTAGTTCTGGTTAGGAGGACAGCAACAACTCTGTATAATAATTTCAATGGACATAAAGTAATATGTCCATGAACTAATATTTGGCTAGTACAGATTTTTATTTAACCTTGGAGCTGGTTGATATAATAATATACAGGACTGTATATTATTATATTGCAGGTCACTGATCATACTAAGATTATGTGATTAATAAATGGATTTTCAGAAACTTACATCGACAACAAGATTGGAGAGGAACATTTTTTCAAATCTATTTTGAGAACTCATAAAAAAGTCACGAATATCAAGCCATACAAGCTGCTCTAAGCTTCCAAGTGCAGAAGTTATAAGCTAAAATATCAGCTGCAAAGCAATGTGCCCTAGTGAAAGGACTTTCATTATATCATTCCACTTTAAAAAAAAAACTGCTGCTTATTTACGGATGAGACACAAAGTTAAAATGTATTTAAATAGTAAATAAAATAAATGGCAAGATAATGTATGAGGAAATCATTTCTGCATACTTATATCCACATGAAGAAGTATTTGTCTTATCTGGTGCCCGAGATAACGTCCTGTTATCTGAAGCTGTATAGCACTGTTGTATATATTTTGTAAGATTTAATCTCAAGTAAGAACTGAGACTTTCTTGTTATAAGACAATTATATACACTGATTTATTCCTGCTATCATTGCATTCACTTGTTTTAAATAAATGCACATTTGTTTTCAACTTCATTTTCAACACTTCAGTGTAATTGTGAATGATAGCCATGAATGGTAAAGAACAAGGCATTGACCTTCATTTTCAGTGCTTCAAAGAACCAAGTTAGATGGGATTGCTGGATGTTCTTAGTAAAATTGTTCTAATACTTGTAGCACTGAAGATGCTGCTGACATATGATCAGGGATTGTAGTTAAAAAAAGAAAACTACAGATGTCATATATGTGTTATATTTATCTACATGTAATAATTATTGATATCCATTTTTGCAATTCCTTCTTCTAGCATGCAACCACTGTCAAACTGTATTGCTATGATGCTCATTTGTAGGAGCTTCACTAGAGCAAGGCTGTTTTTATAAAGTTCTCATATAAGAACCTTTGCATAACAAAAATATTGTTTATTAGTTTGTTGATAGAAGTATGGGTGTTACATCTGCTTAGTGACATTAACAATATTTATTTACATACGTATTTATTTATTGTTAGCAGGAAAGTAATGTGGACCCTATTCAGTCATGGTTCATGTCACAGTTGCATGGCTAAATTCAAGTACTGATAATAAACATAAGTAAGTATTATTTTATTAATAGCAGTAGAGTTAACGACATATTGTAGGTATTAAAATTGCTTGACAGTATCTGTTTTGAGTTAGTTTTCATTTTATTGTAAATCGTGTGCTACATAATGTTTACATTAATCATTCAACTTGTGTTATGTTTACATACTCCAGGCTACAGTTTAAACAATGATTAAAGGCTTTTCATTATAGCAGCTTTTATTATACATGGTTAGCATTTTGTTGTGACTATACATTTCTAAAAATGAAAATCAGACTATTGCAATGTTCTGCAACTGAAATAACACTGTACTGGGTATTAGTTGTCCAAATATTTTCATATTTTGAACATTTAAACATTTATTTCGGCTGCTGTCAGCTGAAGTTTCACAAAAATTGTTCAGTCACTCAGTTAATGAAGCCAGACCCAAAAAAGTTCTGGATGCCATAAGGAGGTATCTGTGTGAAATGGAAGTGTACAAAAATGCATTATATACTTGAGTGAGTTAAGCAGTAATTTAATTTACTCAAGCCTATCTAATCAGGATTCACATTTAGATTTAGTAAACATAATTTACTATGCAGTGTGCTTTTTTATAAGAAGTGATACTTGCAGAATACTCTTTTTTTTCTGCAGGGAGGAGTGATCCCAACTCACAGGATATCAAAAATATCTGTAATAAAGTCAAACTATACCTTGCACATGAAGTAAAAACAAAAAAACAATGCTTTTTTGAAAAGACAGTTAAAAGCATGCAATTACTAAACTTCAAAATTGCTCATATCAACAATCCAAGAGCCACAAAGCTATATAAGAAAACAAATTCAATTCATAGGAATTTTATCAAAACATGCACAAATAAGTAGTTATCAGAAGTACATGAAATTATGAAAAAAATGCTTTTTTTGAAAAGACCGTTAAAAGCATGCAATTACTAAACTTCAATTTGCTCATAGCAACAATCCAAGAGCCACAAAGCTATATAAGAAAACAAATTCAATTCATAGGAATTTTATCAAAACATGCACAAATAAGTAGTTATCAGAAGTACATGAAATTATGAAATTGAAAAAAAAATGTTGCATTGATGCATCCTGACAATTTCTTTGGATGCATCTTAAATAGCATGAAGCATAATTCAGCCAGCTCCCTAACAACACTTTTCAAATTCAACCTCATTACAGGTTTTGTACCAACAAAATGGAGAAGAGCTGCAGCTATTGTTAGATATAAAGAAAGACTTTCCACAGACCCAGGCAATTATAGACCCATAAGTGTGATCAGCATCATATTTATTTGCTTATTTATTTGCTTTTGTTTACTGGGTGGCCCTACAGGGTAGTCAAGCAGGCCCTATTCACTTGAGGCTGGAGAGAAAAGCTCCACAATAAAACAAATAAACAGTTGTGAAGGCTGCCAGCCCAGCTAGATAGAATTTTGTAAATAATTATATGTCATTTGTAAATATTAATATGATCCACAGGCTTGTTTTACAAATGTAAGAGAACTATATGTTATGTGCTGAGCTTCATAAATGTAATCACAATTCTCTCTGCTGGAGAAGAGTAGAAATGTATACAGACTATATGCCTTTGCAAATGTATGTTTTCATAATAGAACTTGGGATTTACAGAGTTAACTTGTAAACTCTGAGAAAATAGGTAAAGAGTTTTACGATCTGTATAAAGCTGGTTTATCTCAGCTAAGAGACAGGATGTCTAGGATAGGGGCTTCTTTCTATTGTCTGGAAACAGAGGTAATTATAGATTTCAAGGCAATTGTTTTACGACTTTCAATTTCAGGCAAGCTACTAAGAGAGAAGTGTCAACTTCTAAGAGATAAGTATTTTTCATAGAGACATGTTAAATTCTATTGGTATCTGTTTAGCCTGGAAACTAGATGCAGTTGTCAAATAGTGATGTCATCTAGCTAACCCAGCAGTAATGTTTATTATTAATTTAAGAACTATCTCAGAGAGAAAGTCAGTGCATTTTGTATTTGCCTCTGGATCTGTAAACATCCATTCAATACTTCTCATTTGTATTTGCCTGGCTCTGTAAGTAAGTTATTTAGAACATAGTTTCTCTTAGAAATAGATAGGAATATAGCAAGATTAGTGTAGATGTTTTCTGTATTTATGTGAGACTGTTCTGCAATGTTGTTTTGAGTATTTCCTGTGATTCTGAACTCTATTGTCACTGTGTTGAGTTAATGAGTATCGTATTGTGCTTTTATTATTTATTATTAAATATATTTAACCTTTTACTTATTACTGGTTTTGTGTAGAGTTATTTAAGCTCTTAGAGTACTTGCATATGTATTTGGCGACTTTGTATAGGCCACTCCAATAGCCTTGCTGTTGGTCACACATCATTTTGATAACAGTAACATTGCACAGTGGAATTGGTCACCCTTTGAGAAGGGCCTTATTAGTAGCTAATAAGAGTAGTTGGTGGCAGTGATTTCTACCTTTTAGTCTGGGCAGAAGTGGGCATAGCTAGGGAACCTGTGCCAGCCTTCCCCAGGAGTGTCTGTGTGTTTGTATGTAAATCAAATCTCAAAGTGAGTGTGTGTCAGGGACAGGAAGCACTGGTTGTACAGAAAGGGTGCTGAAGGATTTGGCTTGGCCACTTGCCTGAGATCTTAACCCTATAGCTGTGCCAGTGGGGAGTCTGATTGGGAATCTGGAGAGAAAGGGAGAAACCAGCCCCAGGTTGACTGTGATCTCTGTGTGCTCTTAAAGGAAATTGTACATTACTGTGTGCATATTTGCCATCCTCCCAATGTGCATATCCCTCACTGGTGTTAGTGGTGAGGATTGAGGCTCATTGATTACTGAGCCAGGGCAAGGTTGTCATAACAGTAAACAATAGTTAATACATTTTGTATCAATATAAGCTGATTTTTTTTATTAAAAGCCATGAAAAGGCTAATCATGGAACTAATCAAGAAGTACTTAGGGAACCTCCAAACACTGTACATGAAGGTCAAGTCATGCTTACTTAACCTGGTGGACCTTTTTAATAAGGTCAGTAAACCAATAGATGAAGGTAAATTGTACACAACACATGCCTCGACCTGGCTAAAATTTGCAGCACAATTTCCCACTCAAGCATAGTAGAAAAGCCTTAATTCACTGGGAATAAACCCCTATAACACACATTAAATTGTCAACTGTCTCACATATAAGACTGAAATAAAGGAAGAAACCACCACAAAGTGACCAGTCACCTGTGGAGATCCCCAGGATTCAATGCTGGGACCTCTCCTGTTAGGCATTTACTTCTCTGAAATAAAAAACAATACAAAAGGGTTCTGGCGGACTAAGTTAGGAGATGACTGCAAGCAAGGAGTGGTCACTGAATCACCAAATGACTTAGCCATCCTGCAGGGTGCACTGTCCCAAACAACTAAATGGTGCCAAAATCATGGTCTGAAACTGTATACCAAACAATGTATTATTGGAGAGTCATCAATCCAAGGAAACTACCATATTGTCAATACTCTCCTAAGACTTGATCATTCCAGTTGTTCAGGATTTGGGAACTTATGTAAACTGTGACTTAACGTTTG
Source organism: Protopterus annectens (assembly GCF_019279795.1). Taxonomy (NCBI): domain Eukaryota; kingdom Metazoa; phylum Chordata; order Ceratodontiformes; family Protopteridae; genus Protopterus; species Protopterus annectens. Next base: position 98,964,424 of record NC_056736.1, read on the forward strand.
ATCAACATGTGCCCGTTGTTATAAGCAAGACCTTCTACATTGCTCAGCTTATAAAGAAAGGAGTTGTGTCTGGATCTAGAGTTGTCATTTCCCCCTTTACTTAGCTCTCATTATTCCAGTCTTTGATAATGCCCCCTTTGGCATGTATATGTCCAGACACATGCAACAACTGCAACTCCCACAGAGAAATCCAATTAAAAGGATTTAAAGCCTAAATAATATGTCCTAAATGACCTTGTCACACAGATACATACGCACACACACACACAGACACACACACACACACACACACACACACACACACACACACACACACACACACACACACACACACACACACTTCTATGTAATTTATTTAGTTAAATTAGTTATTTTTTTCACTTTTGCTGGGCACTAATAATCACAGAAGTGTATCAGCTGAGAAATGTGACATTAAACGCATGTTTTAAGGAAGAGACCTTGAGGAGGTAGCAATCCCCAGTAAGCATAAACTGTGAAAACTATAGCCAAGGCCAATAACATTCAAGAGAAGAGACAATAGATGTAGAGAGATTATACTACCCATTCACAGATCACCGGTGAATTTGCAGTTGATTACAATGCTCTGTTGTGTTACACATATAGTGGTAAGTATATTATATTAGTTATGAATGCATCCTAGGTATTGAAGGGAATGGTGGAGAAGACATAAAACAAAATGATCACTTTCAATTGAGGAGATGTAAAAGAGAGGTGACAGCGTCTGGATACATAAGCCTTTTAGGAGCCATGCTGATGGCAAACAGCTCAAAAGGAAAGACACAAGAAGGAGGGGGCCATGCCTACAGGATTAAGGACATCTACTTCAACCTAGATATTAGAAATATTTTGCACAAGAAGATGAGTGGATGAATGGAAGTGTGTATACTAACTGGCATTGATGTGGTCAAAATGTCCTTTAGGAAAGTTTGGGAGGGTTCATGGTCAAAGAAGGTGGTATAAGAGAGATAACTAAGTGATACTAGTTATGCAATCAAGGCAGACTAGAAAGACAAATTGTATACTTTGTTGGTACAGCAATAAAAAATAATATAATATATAATTCTAATGATTTATTTATTTATTTATTTATTTATTTATTTATTTATCCATTGATGTCCAGGTTACTCCCACTAAATCAGTCTCTTTTTAGGGGAGATCTGAAGTGGTATTTATATGACTGGAGGAAATATGGCTAGGGAATTTTTGGAAGTTCCCCAATTCTTTTTGATAGGTGCTGTGGGATCTTTTACATCCACATGAGATAACATGAATTGAAACAGATTGGACCTCTGTTTAATGTGTCATCTAAAGGATGAGCCCATGTATTTTAGAAACAAGAAACTTTTATCTTTCTTTTGCACCTTTGCAGCATGGGTGGATAACAAATAGATTTATAAAACTACAACACTGATTCACAATTTTTATGTTTCACTCCTGTCTGTGGTTGTGCAGCTGTAACGTTATTAAATGTAAGCCCCCCCCCCTTTATGGAGGGTACATGGGATGGACAGAGGCTCAACTCTCTCTGAACCTTTTCTTATGTCAGTTATTAGGATATAAGGCAAAAAGATGCTGCAGTTGTCCAACTTCTTTTGAACCACAAGTTTCTTACAGCACCCATGTTTGCTGAAAAATATTATGAATCATGGTAACCTAATACCATGAGTACATACTTCTTAGCCATACACACTCATTATTAATTATACCTCTGTCTAAGCCATTTCTCTTTCTATTTGATTTCTTTGTCTTCCACTCGTGTAATATGACTTACAAGTTAAAAAAACTGTTCTTGTTTTATGGAAATGCTACTAATAGTAACAGATTAACTTTATAGTTGCATTAGCTACAGATTAACAGATGTGTGATGTGTTCCTTTTATAATATTTTGCATTACATTAGGTTTGTTTGAAGGTAAAGAGAGAGAAAGAGTCATCCTTTCTTACCTACTCTTTAAGAACATTTAAAATTTGGCTCCCTTCCTGACTCTTACGTTTCTTTGACTTTTCCCATCTGCTCTTGTCATGACCACTCTAAAATGTCCAACTCTACCTCCAAGTCTGGTAGTCTATTTCATGTGTTCAGAGCCCTCTAAGCAAGCTGTCTTAAAGCTATCTGATAAGTTATACAAGTGTTGAGAGAAAAAATTCATGCTACGCACATTTTGTGCCTCACTTTCTCAATTGTGATATGATGGGTTTGCCAGGATCCATCTGGAGAATTTACCAGCTGGACTTTCTCACTGCTATCCACCTCATGAGTCTGTTAGCACATCCTGGTTCACAATGTTTATTATAAAACAAACATTTAAAAAAAATTCCATTACCAGGGAGTGATTTTGTAATATTTAAGAAAGCAAATTCACCCATTTATTACTTTAAAAAAAATGTCTACAGTATACAGCAGTAAACACATTTCTATGGATGGATTGCTTCTCCTATTCAAAGAAATGATACTCACGTTTCTTAGGATTTTCAGTTTATAATAAAGATATTCTGTATAAAAGTTTAAGAAATACTGAATTTATTGCCAATGCTAGAAACTGAATAGCAGAATGGACCTCTGAATCACACACTTTTGTCTATGCCTAGAGAAACTCCACTGAACAATGATGCCTATCATGAACAGAGGGACAGCAATGTTGTGATGTTTGAGGAATAGTGCAGTATAGTTGAGACCTTTGCAAACCAAAGTAAGGCATGACAACTTTATTCATATGTAAAGGTGACATTTCATCATTTTATCTTTTTTCCACATCTAGAAATAAATACTCATAGAGTACTTTTTATTCCTTTGACATACAGTAGCTTTTTTGCTTTGGAAAACACAAGTTGGATATAGTATCACAAGCAAGATGTTCTAAGAAGCCAACAGCTTCCAATATTTTCCATTATGATGAATAATTATATTAACCACAGTTATTAAATCATTTCAGTTTTGGTAGGTAGTTATGGAAAGTGAGATATACAGCTGATTTAAATTTAAGTGAGGAAATGTATAATGAGAGGACTAGTAGCCAATGAAAAAAAGAAAACATTCCTTCATGAGCCAGAGATGTAATGCCAATAAAGGACGTCCTTCATTTTTTAACAGGTAGCACAAATGCAATGGAACATGCGCATGTATATAATTATTTTTTGTATAGATAAGGTTAATTCCATATGTTTTATTAAAATAAAATTTACTGTGGCACCTTCTTAAATAAGCAGAACTATTTAGAAACACTGGCTGCTTTTGTGATCTCAAAATGAGCTGCAAAGTATTTTGCCACATATTCCTAGTATGTCTTATTCTGACTTGGGCAATGTAGGATCAATATTACATATAGCCATGCTGTCAGGTATTCATCCAATCAGAATTTTATGTGAACAAGATAACATAAGATGAGAGTTCTCTGCAATATGTACATTGTCTTCTCTGTCCCTGTGGATGAAATTGTATTGGTCAAACCACCCATATAGGATAAGTGCAGTTCATAGGTTTATACTAGGCTATCTGCCCTAAGGCATTTATAAGCCTAGCCCAAATTTTTGTGGCTTACGCCACCCCTTATATGAAAAAATACTGTGCCCATTAGTTTGTTGTGCCTCTGTCCAGCAGTGACACAGAGATGATTCCTGGGGTAAACCTACGATCTCCCATCCACAGGTCTAGATTTCTCTTGAACAGAGTCAGCGAGGTGCTCTGCCTCACATGGACCGGGATTTTATTCCACAGCACAGAGAGTCTCTGAGTGATAAATCTATCCCTCCAGCACGTCCTATTTATATCCGTGCTAAGGTTTAAGTCGCTTGCTCTAGTGGTTTTGGTGGATTTGGATTTTTTGAGGTGGAGCATGTCCATTAATTCCGGGTTGGACATGGCCTTGTATGTCAGGCACATGTCACCTCTGAGCAGACGGTATGCGACTGAATAGAGCTGGAGTTTCTTCAATCTGACAGCATATGACAGATTTTGGAGTCCCTTTATCCTTTTGATGAGGAACTTTTGGGGTCTCTCCAATTGCTGCAGATGTCGGGTGAGATACATCCCGAATGGGGCATTGTACTCGATCATTGGTCTGATAAGTGAAGAGTACAGGGGAACAATGACCTCACTAGATCTGGATGTGAATCCCTTCATGATCAGGTGGGCAATGTAGAAGGTCTTTCTAACCACTTTAGCAATGTGAGTGTCACAAAAAGGCCACTGTCAACCTGGGTCCCCAGGTCCCTGATAACCTCTTCTGTGCTTAGTGGATTGCCACCTATATGGTAGCTTGGGGTTACCTTGTTTTTCCCGAAGGGTATGACTATACATTTTTGGCGTTTAACTTCAGGCCATGGCTCTGGCACCAGCTATCTGTTTCCGTGAGTCCCTTCTGAAGGATATCCGTGTCTGATGCACTTTCCACTATGGCGCCCAGTTTGCAGTCGTCTGCAAACTTTGTCAGCCAAAGTCCTCCTATGTTGGCCTGTACTTCTGAGAAGTAGATGCCAAACAATAGGGGGCCAAGGACCGAGCCCTGTGGGACACCACTTGTGACCGGCTTGGAGTCTGACACAGCGCCAGCAACTCTAACCCTGTGGGTTCTGTCCTTAAGCCAATTTGCAACCCATCTTGTGACATATGGGTTTACATTTAAGCTGGTAAGTTTTTCTACAATACCCGAGTGGGGTATTGTGTCGAAAGCCTTTGCAAGGTCAAGGTAGGCTGTATGGACTGCCTTTCCCTCATCAATGGCCTTGGTGACTGTTTCGAAGAAGTCGACCAAGTTCAAAAGGCATGATCTTCCCTTGACAAAGCCAAACTGGGTCGGGTCCAATGTCTGCAAGTCCCCTATATCTTTGTTTATGAGCTCCACTATGATCCTCTCCATAGCTTTGCAGACTAGACTTGTTAAGCTTATGGGGCTGTAATTACCAGGGTCCGTAGAGGCGCCGCCTTTGTGGAGTGGGACAACAGTTGCTGTACGCCACTCCTTGGGCACGTATCCTGTGGTAAGGCTGAGATTAAACAGCTGCCTTATGTGCGGGTTTAATTCCTCATTTAGCTCGTGTAGCACACAGCTGGGGACACCATCCGGTCCCATTGATGCTGTGTCTTTAGCCTTAGAGAGAGCAGCTTTCACCTGCGCATTTGAGATGTCCGGGAGGCTACACTTGGCTGGGATAGTTATCTCTGCTTTAGGGGGGGGAGAGGGGGGTGAAGTTTGCACTGAACCTGTCTGCCAGTATGTTGGCAATGTCTGTGGGTTCAGTGATTTTTGTATCATTTTGGACTAATTCTGAGCATATCTGGGAGTTTCCACCCAGGTTCCTAACATAGCTGAAAAAGGCCTTATGATTGTCCTTTGAATCCATGGCAATTTTTCTCTCAAAATTGGCCTTAGTTGATTTTATGAGTGCTCGTATTTTTTTACTAATAATGATCAGGGGTGACTTCCCTTTTATGGATTTTGTTCTATCATGTAATAGCTTTCTCCTCTTATTGTAAAGTTTGTTAATGGCTGGGGTCCACCAGACTGGACGTTTGCCCTTTGTGGAAAGAATCTTGGTTTTATTTGGGATTGCCTGATCCTTGCAGTCCTGGAGGTGTTCATAGAAGGCATTTGAAGAAGAACATTTCAACAAATGCTTACAAAACTTTGTTCCAAATGCTATGTTCACAAATATGAATAATAACAAGAACTTATTGCTAAATTGTCAAACGTGCATTACAATTGCACCAGTGAAGCTGTAACAGTAGTATTTTCTTTTAGTTGCTTTTATGCCCCTTATTATATTTGTCAGACCATACACATAACAAATATGATGTGACACAAACAGCTTGATGCTATCTGAAACAAAAGCATTGTTTGTCTGATAGTAAATCAGTTGTGAGCCTGCTATGCTTCATTCCAGATTAATGGCATTACTGCATTTGGTTCATAACAATAAAATAGAGCAAGATCTGGCAAACCTGAAGCTGTTTAGATTGAAATACATACGCTTTTCACTCACATTAACCATTATTTAAATATGGCACATTGAATTTATTAAAAGGGAGTTTAAATACTTTATTTCATTTTCTATGATACTGGATGCTTAAATAATTGCATTGATGTTATGTGTGTTTATAGAAAGTGCCTGATAGTAAGTTGGGAGCAGTTTACTATCAAGTCACTACTGCATCAGGGACTTTCATAACCTCATGAGGGATGTATTGTGGAGTTATCAGGGATTTCACTATTTCATTCCATGTTCTTCTTCCTTGAATAAAACTCTTTGGACAATTGGTATGTGAGGTTCATTTTTTTAACATCTCCTTTATTAATACTAAATATACACAAATAATAATTCAAGAAAATATTATGTAGATATATATATATTTATATATATATATATATATATATATATATATATATATATATATATAATTTATTACAGTAGTAATCACCCATAATACTATACCAAAAGAAGTAACACAATTCCAAAAATCCTTAAAAGTTGTGTAATGTTTATGATTTTGTAACTGAGATCACAATCTGTACTCAGAAGTACCAAAAACATTGACAAAGGCTGCGGGGTCAGATTTCTAAATGGCAAAGATAACAGCAAGCATAATCAGACTAAAAATGTATCCTGATCCCCCATGAAGTAGCTTCATTGAGTCAAGACTAGATTTTACTGATCTAACAATTACATACCATATAAAAGTAGTCTGCATTAGTTACTGATCATCTCTAGCATCTAGTGTTATCCACATTACATTACCTAGAAAGGGCGGGTTTGCCACTGGTATAGCAACTTATACCAGATGAAAGCCAGGAGGGCATGGCTGCCCACTGTCCTAAGTGTTGTTGACATACCTGCAGTGGCAGTTCCCTGCCCTAATGTAAATTACATCTTATTGGAGTCTAAACTGGTTGGTTCCATTTTCAAAAACCAGTAAATGGTGGCAGTAGTGCCTTTCATAGGTTCATAGGTTCCTAGGTCTGTACTAGGAGTCCTTACAAACCTAGCCCATAGGATCACCCTGGCATCATGCCACCCGACCTTAGTTCCTAAGTGCCTCTGTAAAGGAGAGCAACTGGAGTGATCCCCAGGGTGAATTTTATATTTCCCATCCACTCACCAAGATTTCTCTTGAAGAGGGCCAGTGAGATGCTCTGCCTGACATGTATGGGAAGTCTATTCCATAGCATGGGCAGTCTCTGAGCTATGAACCTGTCCTTCCAGCATGTTCTGTTGATTGCAGTAATGAGGATGAGGTCTCTGGAGTGTGTGGTGTGGAGGGATTGGGATTTCTGTAGATGTTGAAAAAATGAGAGCCAACATATAGTGGTTTTTGAAATCAAATAGACACTTTATTCCATTATTAAATCATAGCAAAACAGACCAGTTTTGGCAGATTCAATAAGCCTTCATCAGTGTAATGAAAACACATAACAATTGTCCTTATATAACAAAAAGTCAATGAAACACTCCTGTTGATTGGCTGGCTGCAACTGTTCATTAAGTCCTGGTGGGAACAAACCCTCTAGCTTAATGATCCACTTTTTTTCTTTAGTATTTAATACATTGTGCCAACCAAGTGTATTTAGCTTGTCACCACTAATTTTATCAATAATGGTTAACCTAAAGCTTGCTGTTGGGTGTGCCAAAGAATGTTTATATAAAGCATTGCTCATTCTTTTGTGCCTGATGTCACTCATATGTTCAGCTATCCGAAGTCTAACAGGTCGAGAGGTTTGTCCAACGTAAATGGCTGAGCATGAACAGATTGCCAAATATATGACTCATTCAGTACTGCAGTTAGCTAAGAATTTAATGTCATAAACCATGCCCGTGTTTCTGCTGCTGAATTGTTCGGTTTTAACCATCCTAACACAATGTGTGCAATGTCCACATTTGATGCACCCATACAAAAAATCCCCTGTCATAGTGGTTTGAGATTGTAAGACCATCTTGTTAGGCCCATGTTTGCAATAGCTGAAATGTGCTCCAACAGTTTTGCCTCCCCAATAAGAGAAAAGACATCTGTCCTGAAGTATTTGTGATAGTCTGTGGTCAGCCAGAAGTATGTTCCAATGTTTATTGATAATGCCCAATAATGTGTGGGTATTAGGCCCATAAGTGGTAACCAATGTGATCTCAGGTTGGTTATGTGATTGTCGCTCTTTGTATGCCATCAGGTCCTGCCTATCAATAGAAGAAACCTGATTACTGGCCATAAGTATAGTCCCAGATTTGTAGCCACAGGCCAGAAACCTATTGATCAGGTCTTTTCTTAATATTCATACCTGTAAGGATGCGAACATATCCTTTTGATACAAAGAAATTGTGATTTGGGGATGTTCCGTGTAATGTGTGGTGGGTGGAAACTTGATGCATGCAACAAGGAGTTATACTGAGGGTATTTGCGGTAAACCTGGGTGTCCAATGTATAATCCTGATTCCTGGTAACAAGAACATCAAGAAATGCAATTTGATCCAAATCATAACTGACTGTAAATTGAATACCCCACTTATTCCCATTAATGTAGTCCATGAACTCATGTAAATAAGCAACATCCGCCCTCCATACCATCCAGCAATCATCAAGCTAGAGTTGCCATATATCAATTTCCTCAAGAAATAAATTGTGGAGAGGTTCATAGATGAGTTGTTCCTCTATGAATGCCATGAAAAGTTCAGAATAAATGGGGGCAAAAGATGCCCCCATAGCGGTGCCCTGTGTTTGCCAAAACAACTATCTTGATAGTAGAAGGTATTCTTGGTGGGTATGTGTTCAGTAAGATAAATGAGAAAGGTGTTAAAGCCTGGTGGATATAATTCTGCTTTGGATAACCAGTATTCTAAAGCTTGTAGTCCCGCCCAATGAGGGATATTGGTATAAAGTGCGCAGACATCCAAAGTGCATAATAACCAGCCTGGCTCAATTTGTGTATATGATACAATTTGTATAAATTCAGTAGTATCTTGAATGCGGGCCCTGATATGTTTCAAAGGTGACCGAAGATGTTGGTTAAGAAAATGTGATAATGGTTCAGTGAGGGAACCTCTGCCAGAAACTATGGGTCTACCAGGGGGGTCATGTATTGATCTATGTATTTTGGGGTCAGAGACAGTTAAGTGCTGAAAGATGGTCTTGGAGAGGATGCCTTCCTCCTGAGCTAGTTGAAGATATTCATCAATCTGTTGTTTGAATCTAGGAGTAGGATCCAGGGGCATGTACATGTAATGCCGCCTGTTGTTCAACTGTCTCTGAGCTTCTGCATCATACTTCACCCAATCCATAACAACTAAAGCCTCACTCTTATCAGCTGGTAAGACGACCACATGTTTGTTCTGTCGGAAATTCTGGATTACCTGCTGTTCGATCTTTGAGAGGTTATGTGGCAGAATACCCATATCTCGAAAGTGAAATTGGAGATCTTTGAGCACCATATTTTGAAACATGTAAACTGAATGTTGCATAGGAGGCATGAAGTTTGATTTATGAAATCTGAATGAATTATCCACTGAATCAGTGGTAGGGTGATCAAAAAACAGCCTTATATTAAGTAAACAACAAAATGCAGTGAAATCTTGTGCCAAAGAATCTTCAGACACTAGAAACGCAGGTACAAAATTAAGCCTGTTATTCAAAAGTTCCAGTTCAGCCTTTGCCAAAGGTGTGGATGAAATGTTGAGTACATTATCACATGTAGTTATTTGCTTGTCATGATTTGGAGTAGTGTCTACACATTGTTGATGTCTGTGATGTTTGCGCCCTCCCCTGCACTGCCTGCCCCTAAAGGGATGTCAGAGTTCCTGCGTTTGGGAATGCGAATGCTGTGGTGTGTTGCGTTTTGGAGTCAGTCATAGATGAGGAGTTTTCCTCGGATGTCCCACCGTATGGGGTAGTGGATTTCCTGAGTATGGACCTAGGTCGCTTCCTCTTATTGAGTTTATTGTATATGGGTATTCTGCCGCATAACCTCTCAAAGATAGAACAACAGGTAATGCAGAATTTATGACAGAACAAAAATGTGGTCATCTTACCAGCTGATAAGGGTGGTGCTGTAGGAATTATGGATTGGGTGAAGTATGATGCAGAAGCTCAGAGACCATTGGACAACAAGCGGCATTACATGCACATGCCCCTGGATCCTACTCCTAGATTCAAACAACAGACTGATGAATATCTTCAACTATCTCAGGAGGAAGGCATCATCTCCAACACCATCTTACAGCACTTAACTGTTTCTGACACAAGACATCAGTACCTTTACCTACTACCCAAAATACATAAATCACTACATGATCCCCCCCCCCCCACTAGACCCATAGTTTCTGGCAGAGGTTCCTTCACTGAAACATTATCACATTTTTTACCCAACATCTTCGGCCACTTTTGAAACATGTCAGAGCCCGCATTCAAGATACTACTGAATTTCTACAAATTGTATCAGATACACAAATTGGTTATTATGCACTTTATACCAATATCCCTCATTGGGCTGGACTACAAGCTTTAGAACACTGGTTGTCCAAAGCGGAATTATATCCACCAGGCTTTAACACCTTTCTCATTTGTCTTGCTGAACACATACTCAGCAACAATACCTTCTACTATAAAGGCAGTTCTTTTTGGCAAACACAGGGTACCGCTATGGTAGCATCTTTTGCCTCCATTTATGCTGACCTTTTCATGGTGTTCATAGAGGAACAACTCATCTATGATACCATCCACAATTTATTTCTTGAGGAAACTGATATATGGCAACCCCATTTTGATGATTGCTGGATGGTATGGAGGGCAGATGTTGCTTATTTACATGAGTTCATGGAGTACATTAATGGAAATAAGTGGGGTATTCAATTTACAGTCAATTATGATTTGGATCAAATTAATTTCTTGATGTCCTTGTTACCAGGAATCAGGATTATACACTGGACACCCAAGTTTACCGCAAATACCCTCAATATAACTCCTTGTTGCATGCATCAAGTTTCCTACCACCACACATCACATGCAACATCCCCAAATCACAATTTCTTCACATCAAATGGATATGTTCGTATACATACAGGTATGAATATTACAGAAAAGACCTGATCAATAGGTTTCAGGCTCGTGGCTACAAATCTGGGACTATACCTATGGCCAGTAATCAGGTTTCTTCTATTAATAGACAGGACCTGATGGTATACAAAGAGCGACAATCACATAACCAACCTGAGATAACACTGGTTATCACTTATGGGTGTAATACTCATACATTGTTGGGCATTATCAATAGACATTGCAACATACTTCTGGCCGACCACAGACTACCACAAATACTTAAGGACAGATGTCTTTTCTCTTATTGGCGAGATAAAACTCTTGGAGCACATTTCAGCTATTACAAACATGGGCCTAACAAGATGGTCTTACAATCTCAAACTGCTATGACAGGGGATTTTTTGTATGGGTGCGTCCCATGTGGACATTGCACACATTGTGTTAGGATGGTTAAAACCAAACAATTCAGCAGCAGAAACATGGGCATGGTTTATGACATTAAATTCTTAGCTAATTGCAGTACTGAATAAGTCATATATTTGGCAACCTGTTCATGCTCAGCCTTTTACATTGGACAAACCTCTCGACCTGTTAAACTTCGGATAGCTGAACATATGAGTGACATCAGGCACAAAAGAATGAGCAATGCTTTATATAAACATTCTTTGGCAGACCAAACAGCAAGCTTTAGGTTCACCATTATTGATAAAATTAGTGGTGAAAAGCTAAGTAAACTTTGTTGGCACAATATATTAAATAATAAAGAAAAAATGTGGATCATTAAGCTAGGGTTTTGTTCCCACCCGGGCTTAATGAATAACTGTAATCTGCCAATAAACAGGAGTGTTTCATTGACTTTTTGTTATATAAGGTCATTTGGTATGTGTTTTCATTACACTGATGAAGGCTTATTGAATCTGCCAAAACTGGTCTGTTTTGCCATGCTTTAATAAAGGAATAAAGTATCCATTTAATTTTTAACACCACTATGTGCTGGCTCTCATTTTTTTCAATTTGTTTTGTTTTTTTGAGCTGTGCACTTGCCGTACTTGCAGGGGCTGTTTTTTCTACATTTCTTTAGATGTAGCATTTCTAACAGAGCTGGGTCAGACGTGGCTTTGTAAGTCAAAAAGAGATCGCCTCTAAGCAGGCGATTTGAGACAGAGAATAGTTAGAGTTTTTTGAGTCTGTCCATGTAGGACAAGTGTTTAAGACCTAGAATCCTCTTTGTGAGGTACTTTTGCAACCTCTCCAGTTGTTGCAGGTGTCTAGTGTGGTACATGCTAAATGGGGCATTGTACTTGATGATTGGACTAATGACGGAAGAGTAGAGGGAGGCAATGACCTCTTTCTTCCTGGATGCAAAACCCTTGGTAATGAGATGTGCCACATAAAAGGACTTTCTGACCACAGTGACAATATGATGGTCAAAAGAGAGGTTGCTGTCAACCTTTCCCGACTATTCCTTTCCTAGCTAATCCTTTACTCCACAATTTGGATATATGTTTCCCTTTTGGCTTAATATACCTCTGAGATGTTTGTGAATTTGGTATCACAGAAAATGCATATGAGTTGTAGGGACTGACAAAATTTAACATTTAGGATGCTGTAAACATTGCTGATATTCTGGAAACTCGCTCAAATTTTGCTGTGAGCAATATCTTTGCAAAAAAGACAGCCTTTAAACAGTCATTTCAGCCAAACAAGGGTTTGTCATCAATAAGATATTAGTTCTAGTTCTATATCCACTCCCATACATTAAAGAAAAGGCCTTGCTTCATGTCTGACAATATTCTACCTATCCAACGTTTAAGATCACTTGGATCCCACATTTTCACAGCACTGTGCATTCTTGGACATTGAAAGAAAGGGTGAATAAGAAAAATCTAAGGAATAAGCCAGGTTGGTACTAAAAAGTTTTTCAAATGCATTATTTGACTTAGGGCTACTGCCATGATTTAAGATAGTAGAACTCAAAGATGCAAGCCTCCTTGTATGAAAAAAACAAATTCTTTTTTTCCAAGGCATTCTAGGCATGGCATTTCCCCACAAATAGCCCATCCTTAGTTTTTTGAAGGTTTGCAGGTATTTGCTAGTGCATAAATTAGCAAGTGCCTGCATAAAAAAGTTGTTGTGTCTTTCGGCTTTTCCCGGTTAGGGGTCGCCACAGCAGAACTCCGGTTTGCTAATGATTGGCAGTAGATTTTTACGTGTCGAGTTGCCAGCTCTGATGCACAACCTTCAATGAAGGTACACCCATTCACGCATGTCTCCACACAGAAGACACTCTAGCGGAGAATCGAAAAGGACAACGTCTTACTGTTAGGCGACAATGCTACCGCAGCACCACCACCGCAGCTCTGCCTGCATAAAAAAAAGTAAAAATGGTTAAAAAGAATATTTCAAGGGAATTGATCTTAGCAAGAAATAGGAGGATTAAGAGATATCACTCTGTCAACATTTGTTTAATTTCAGCAATAACAGGTTTAATATTTTCATCCAGTATTATCGACATGCATGTTGATATAGTTATTCCCGTGAATGTGCAAGTAGACAATGTTTTTATTCCTAATAATTCTTTTGCTGCTTTGACCTCTGTACAACTTGATTTAATGAGAACAAAAATGATTTATCCTTGTTAAGACAAAGACCAGATAGATTTCCAAACATTTCTAGCAAATCCATTACTGGTTTCACGTTATTACTGGAATTGGGGATCATATTACCCCATTATTAACAAACCACATATGAGAGAATATTGGTCCATCTGGAAAAGTGATAATTGACCTGGAGTTCTTTTGTTGAATAAAGGCAGCTACTGTGTTGACAAATAGCATTAGAGAGCATGAGCAACCTTGGCGGCTGTCCTTTGGAATTGGAATGACTGTTGAAATATGTCCATTACTGTTTATTTTTACATAAGGGCCTGAACACAATCATTTGCATTTACAAATGCTTTCAGAGAGTCCCAAAGAAAGTACTAGTCTAGTTTATCAGATGGGTAATCTTAGTCCACTGAAATAGATTGAGACAAACTCTAAGTATATCTGTGTCCCCTTGCCTGGCTTTTACAGACCATTGGTGATTGTGTGGGAGAAAGGCTGGCAGATAAACCTTCAATCACTTAGCTAAAAGTTTGTCATAAATTTTAGATTCAAGAAGGATGAATATTTGTTTATACCCAGCTGAATTAATCAGATATTGCTGGTTTTTGGGTATCAATACAATTGATGCAGTTGTAGATGAAAATAGGAATCTACCAGTTTTCTCACTATGTGTAAAAAATTGTACAAGACATGGACAAGCTTATGCATATACTAACAACAAAACTCAGCAGCTAACCTATCATTTCCAAACACTTTCCCCTTCAGCATACTTAGCAAGAATGTATTAACTTTATCTAGTGTAACAGGTCTATTGACCTGGTATTTCTCTGAGGCTGTCATTTGTGTACATTCAATGCCTGCAAAATATTGGACCTATCCTTTGGATCATTAGCAATGTTATTCTGAAATAGCTTTGTAAAGTATTAACCATTATTTGTATAATGGTCCGCAGATCCTGATGGATATCTCAGGGCAAAAATTTGCATTTCTCTTTTCCATGTTTTTCATTTGTGTGCTAGGAATTTGGGGTCTGCTATACCTCTTGCCCAGTAAAAAAAAAAAAAAAAAAAAACATTTTAACCCCCCTGGTGAATAAAAGTTTTAAACTGTGCATCATGTCTAAGTTACTTTCTCAAGATCATCATCTGTTCTTTAATAAGTATAGATCTATATTCTCCTTATGTAACCTACCTCAGGTTGTGTTATCCTATTATTAAGGTTTACAACATCATTGACTTAACTGCAACACTTGTATTCATTAAAACTCAAGCAAACTCTTGAGTGCTGATTTAAACCCCTCCCATAAGACTGCCTAAGTTCCATTCTGTTTTGTGGCATCATCCAAGAATGATGAAGTGAATGACCTTATTGCATTGTTGTTGTACGTTCCTTTCAACAAGGATATAATAGCTCTCCAAGGCAGTTTATAAATCAATTTACCTACCATACCCAATTCCACCCACACCAGGGAATGCTCAGAGAAGAGAGCAGTCTTGTGCTCAATCCAATTCACCGTGTTTATCCTAAGTGTACTCAGAAAAAAAAAAGTAGTCAGTTCTGCTATTGGGCCAGACTGCAGAACAATATAAGTGAATTCTTTAGTCTCTGGGTGAAAGCACTCCTACAGTCTGTAAGTTCACAGTGTTTGATAAAGTCCCAAGTAGCCTTAAACACTTTGACCTTCCTTTCTGCATTTGTATGTGTTCTATTTAATAGTCCAGTGCCGCATTAAAGTCTCCTCCAATCATCTGAACTGAGTTTATGTGATTTATTTCCAAAAGAACACTTGACAAATAATTAACAGGTTTACGACCCAGAGTTGGATCCAGCACTAGATGACCTAGGCAGTCTCCTACGGCCAGCTTGTTGGGAGGCTCCCTTGCTGGATGGGATCCTCTGGCCAGGAGGGGCTTCCACAGCATTTACTTTTTAATTTAAAAAAATACATGTCTTTTTATGGGCATTTTTCTTCTTTAGGAGCACCATCTGCATCACAGATTTGCATCCCTGTGTGCGTATGTTGACACATGCACAACTGCAGTTGCTTGCTTCTTCTCTTTTCTGCATCCACACAGATAAGATGTGTATGCTTGAAATGCCCCAGCTAGGGATGATAGGTTATTTAATTTAACCAGGCTCAAACCCTGTACCTTATTTACAGGAAACAAGAGCCTGAATCCTCTACAACAACCATCCATACCTCACAACTTCTCAACACAAGAAATCTGGATAAAGACTTAAATAACGAGGGGATAAAGACCTAGAAATAGGGACAGATTTTAACTATTGCTCTTATAAACTTACACTGTTATTAGCATAGCAGTTTTTGTGTTAGCTTGCAATTTCTGAAGGATAAAAAAGTCAAACGTGTGTCAAGATTTTGTGACACTTCAATCTTCTGCAGTTTGCCAGAAACACACAAATTTTAAGAGGAGCTGACAAAAAGTATGAGGCAAAGATCGGGACATTCTGCAGATATCTGGGCAGTTGAGAGATATGATGCTAGCTACCTCAGTGCATTTTCAAGGAATTTTGAGATTTTTCAGTACATTTTCAAGAAATTGTGAGCTTTAGTGCATTTTCAAGGAATTATGAGCTTCAGTCCATTTCAATGAATTGTGATCTTCAAAGGAAAAGAAGTTTACTGCTGCCCATGCTAAGTCTGTTTTCAATGTGCAACAGTTTTTTTTAGTAAATAGTCATCACTATGCTATAGAACTTGAAAGCAATGTTAGTATTACAGCAGGCAGCATACTTGCTCTTGATGCAGCTGGCTGTGGGTTCTACTCGCACACCATGTAGATAGATTACTGATACTATGTTGTACTTTAAGGGGGGGTGAAGGTTCTGCAATCCTGACTGTATTCTCTGTGGATGAGATGTCTAACTATGATAATATAACTATAACTATGAGCCTGTTGTCTCTTTGCCATCAATTCACTATTGTGATATTACCAGCTTACCATTTTTTTAATGTAACATAGGTAGTAGGTGCTAAAAATGTTGAAGAAAAAATATAAAGTTATTTGTTAGCAGCAACCTCTTAATTAGTTACAGGTCTCTTTGATGTAGAATTATTCAGATGACTTTACTTCTGCAGAGATTGTGGATATTGATTGATATTGGTAGATTTTAATTACAGAAGTTTGAGTGTTTTTTTATTGTAGAAATATTCCGAAATAGGCAGTTATGTTATTGGTTCATATGTTTTGTTTTATTGCTTACTGGAAAAATGTTCAAAACTACAAATTTAAAACACACTCTAACAAGTGATGCTGTATTACACCAGGAATACTATTTAATACAACCAAGAAGGTGAATCAAAGAACACATGCATGGTCTTAAAATGTGTGCAACAGGCCTATGGTTTGAAAACGGCCCAAACGTAAATTTAATCTACCACTAGCCAGATGCATTTTCTTTGAATGTTTTCAATGCCATTTCAATGAATGTGAGTTTCAAGGGCAGAGGAGGTATGCTAAGTCTATTTTCACTGTGAGACTGTATTGGTTTTTTTGATAATTTCTATCAGTTTTTGTGCTATAAAATTTAAAATAAAAGTTTTTAAGTATATCCAAATATCTGTAATCATTGTAGAAGTAAAAAAGAAAGTAGTCTGCACACTTATAGGTTTGAATAGTATTTTTGGTAACTGGACAGAAATAACCCAGTAATGGGACACTGGAATGGCTGCAAGGGGACTGCTGGGCTGCTGCAAGTGGGGGGGCTGGATGTGTGGGGTGGTAGCTGATGTGTGTGGGGGGGGCTGCAGGGGGCTGCTGTGTGTGCTGGGAGCCCCAGTACATTACCCTGCCTAGGACCCCATTTAACTGTGATCGGGCTCTGTTAAGATCATTTAAATTTAGGCTACAAAAACATCCTAATAAGATTGGTGGGCTGTGGTTTTTAATTCGGACCATTAACTAACTACATTCCTATCATGTTTAGTAGACTTAGGGTACCAGTTCAGAGACATATGTACTAAAATTGAGGCACCCTTCTTAGCTAAATGAGCATATCCAGGAGCAGCTCACCCTTTCTAATGTTTCTGAATAAGATTACAATATTGATTCTTTAACTTAGTATTTTGTAGAAAAACACTATGAGTCTTGACTTTTGTAAGCTCATTGAAATGTGGTACATTTATGGGATATTGCTATACCTCTCAGAATCCAAGAGATTATTTTTATAGAGTTACAGTCATTACCATTGTTTGATAATCCTTAGGACTGTCACACATCAGAACAATTGTTTAAGTTAACAGAGTAATGTAGCATAAGGCTGTGCAAAAAGTGTTAACTTTGAAATTGAAAAGTGCAGAATACACTAATTTATCAGTGTAACTTCTGCTGCAACAGTGGTTCTTATGCAATAGTCTGACGAGAGCAGAAACTACATGGTCAAAATAAAAATGCTAACCCCAGAGGTGCATTAATAATGATGTCATCAGCCAAAGAAGTGAAACAGTGTGTAAGATATGCACCTGGAAGAATTATTACTTTTTTAAGACTTCATCTTAGTAAAGATATTCTACCAGGCATCCATCCAGGAATTAACAAAATTAAACGTAATCTATAGTGAAGTTTTGCCAACACATTTAAATAACTTTTTCAGCTGAAAAATGTGTTTAAGAAGTTGCATAATCCTTTGGACGTACAGATGTACTGAAAAATGGGGCAGAGACACCCAGGACTGCCAGGCATGTTAACTGCAGCATCAGTAAAGATAACTGCACAAAATTAGAGAGGAGCAAAAATAAGAAAAACAATCAAACAGTACCTGCTTTTGTCCTCAGTCATGTAACGATATCTTTTAAACTATTCCTATCATTGGTTGGCTCTCCAGTTGAGGACTCCCCAATAGATTCAGCTTCATTCACTTTGCACAAATAAGAGTCAGGAGTAATGAATAATCCAGAGTCATCATCCAACTGGCAATTCTGTGGCAGCAGAGCATGCTGATAACAGGTAGAGGTCTTTAGTGTAGAAGAGGTAAATAGGATGGTTCTTCCATTAGTGTTTTCCAATGGAGTAACCAAGTCCTCCATGCTATTACTCTATCCCCTTGTGTCACTTCCCAGCAGGTGATTTGTTAGGGGAGGAAACAATAAACCTTTCCGGTCTAATTTTAGCATTTGGATTGTTATCCACATCCATTTCCCTAGACTCTTTCCCTATTGGTTTGGGTGCACAATGCATTAAATGAATATACAGGTAGACGTGTGCTTCCTTTGGGTTTCGGAAGTTCAAATTATGATCATCCAAGTTAATACAGAAAGTGTCTAGAAACTTTAGTTGGCATTTCCCTCTAATACCTTTTACCCTTCTGATGATAGAAGCCATTGACTTAGGCTTCAAGCAAAGAACATTGCCGTAGTTAGGGACAATTCTTAAGCTTATCTCTGTAAGTTTGAATTCTGAACCCTGGTGTCTAGCTTTATTAAGTATACATTTTCAATCACCATAATCCAAGAAAAGAACAATCATATGCCAGAAAACATTTGTGGAGAGGTTTCTTGCCATTATCCTGTGGGCCCCTTCCAAGACTTGAAGGTGGACGAACTGCAGTGTCTTGGTTAACGGCTGTATCATGAAGGTCAGCAGGTTATTCTCCTTCTTATCCTCTGTTATGCCAAAAAAATACAGGTTGTTGTGATGACTGTGATTCTCTTAAGTCATCAATTTTTGAATTCAGGACAAAGAATTTATTTTGTAGATCCATTATTTATGTAATGTGCAGAGTCAAACGTTCTAGGGACATATTGGGGAGGTTTATATATCTCAACTTGCCTGAAAATACCTATTTCTTCCACAAGTGAACTAGAGAGTTTTTGGGGAGAATGAAATCTGTTGTACCCTGCTCCGTTTGTTAGCATATTAACTCTCATCATAACCAGCTGTTTGAAAAATGAGTAGATGAATAGAAATCTTGTAATTTTTAGCCAAAATAGTAGCACTGTCTCTTACTGGAAATAAGCAAAAAGAAAACATTTCAATGCTGAAAAATGCAAAATAGCTCAAGGAGCTTTAGCACTGACATGCTTTTATGTCCTTAAAATCTAAGTATAATCTACATGTAAGTATCTTAGAATAATTCTCCAAAACAATTACTATGAAATGTCTAACAATATTTGAGATGCTACAGCAGTGGCACAGTGGATAGCATTATCACCTCATAGCTAGAAGTTCCCCGGCTCAATTCTCAGCTGGGGTGCCTTCTGTGTGGAGTCTGCATATGCTTCCTGTGTTCCTGTGAGTCGCCTCTGGGTAATCCTGTTACCTCCCACATTTTAAAGACACATGACATTTGGATTGGGCACTCTAAACTGGATACAGGTGTGAGTGTGTGCTGGTGTGTGGTGTGGAAGAAATTCTGTGGCAGGGCTAGCCACCCAGAGGTGTAAACCTTATCTGTAGATGATTGTCACTGTTTGAAGTAACATCCCAACACCATGTAGAAAAAAGGGCGTAGATGGATGGATATGAGATGCTGCAGAGTACAGTTATACACCCAAATGCAGGAGATGTACAATCTGTATTGTGACAGTTGCAAAGTTTTCTAACAGTTTGTATACATACATACACACACACACACACACACACACACACACACACACACACACACACACACACATACACACACACACACACACACACACACACACAGAATGAAAATACTGTATCTTTCTATAGTACTAATAGTGAGAAGCAGAAGTGTTGCCAAAAGTAATGTTTTTGCAGCTATTTTATGCTGGTGGCTTTATCTCTAATTATTGTTAGCCACGGATCAGCACAACTCAGAAGAAAAGGAATCATTTCCTCTACTTGCAACAGAGGACTCAAAACTATGGCCTTTACATCTTTACACATCTGAACTTCAGAAGATTGTATATATTCTTGCCAAGATATATTTTAACTGAGCTGGTATAACATCTAAACTTTAGGGAACATATAAACATATATTTGTTATTAAATGTAACAATTAGTCTATTGTCAATCTAAAAAAAAAAAACTATCAAAGGCCAAGTGGGTCTTAGAATTTCAAGATAAACTTACGTACAAGTCCTTAGCTCTGAATGGACACTTTAAATGTACTACGTGCATGTCTCCAGCTCTAATTTCTGGAACAAAATTGTTAAATAGATGTTATAGTTTTAAAAGTTTTGTCCATATGGTATATCCTTCTGACATTTTCAACTGTTCTTGCCATTGTGTAAAATAATTACTTAACAAGCAGTTACTGGTCTGAGCCTTTGCATCCCACATCTGCAAGCAACAGCTTTGCCCCTGTAATTCAACCTATTTTCTTATTTGTACATCACTATAATGTATGGGGTACAGAAAAAATATTATATTTGCAATATAGTGTAAAGAAACATGTCTTTCCCCAACTCTGAACCTCTTAAAGATATACAAAGCATCTTCAAAATACATTAATTGAGATAACATCGAAGTCAAACCTTAAAATCATATATGCACACACACACACACACACACACACACACACACACACACACACACACACACACACACACACACACACACACACACACACACACACACACACACACACACACACACACACACACACACAGACATATATATATATATGTGTATGTATATATATATATATATATATATATATATATATATATACACACACACACACACACACACACACACACACATACACACACACACACACACACACACACACACACACACACACACACACACACACACACACACACACACACACACACACACACACACACACGCACACACGCACACACGCACACACGCACACACGCACACACACACATTATTAGTATTATTAGTGATATTACTATCACGATTGCTACCAATAGCAATAATAATAATACCAGCAATGAAAATGGGAAATGGCTCACGCAACTTCAGCTGAGCTGGTTTGCAGTTCTTAAACCAGGTACAATAGTATAAAGACAACAGTTTCTCTTAAGAAGTCCTTTGGGCTTCTCAGCTGCAATCCTGGTTTTCTTTGGACAGAAAACATGACCATTCTCCTTCTATGTCTTCCAGCAGCTTATCCTTCAATGCTTCATCCCGAATCACTGCTCTGGGCACAGAATCTCTTTCCAGGAAAAAACAATAATTCTGGATGGCTAACTTCATCTCTTTCGTTTTATAAATCAGTGATTAATTTCATAAAGCACGTGAATAAGAACCCTTGTATCTAATACATCATAATTCCCGCTTCCTTAAAGATACAGGTTAATTTATATTATACCTTTTAATGTAGCATTTCCATTCACAATATTACAATAACAGTCTTATGTACAATACAGCAGCCGATACTTGTATTCTTTTATGGCAGTTTTACTTCATTTTGACATGTGCCTTAATGAGAACCACAATACTAAGCTGAAGTAACACTCCCCCACTTCAATTCTAACCCTCTCTTTCAGACTCATTATACAGATTGCACAATTTAGACCTTTTAGAGCTTTAAACCTGCCATCTACATACTGGTAGGTCAAGTATGATCTGTGCTCTACTGTAAATTTGAACGGTTGCAAGAAGAGTGCTCACATACACAGCTTTATGATATCGTCTTGACAATTAACTTACACTAGGATGGCATAGTGTATCACCAATATGAATTCCTATTAGATGAAGTGATATTTCTCTAAGGAGAATGTTTACTTAGTCAACTAGCATTCCTTATTAATAGTGAAAGACTAATTTTCTGTCTTACTTAATGTAATACTCAGGAAACATGTAGGGTGTTCTTCCCCATCAATGAACTTTGCTGCCTGTAGATCTAGATCAAAACAAATCTAGTAAATGTCTGCTTCTAGTATGCACCTTTTATAAGGGATACCTTTCCTTTTGTCAGATCTGTAAGAGGGTACTCTATTGATGCAAAATGAAGTTCAAATTTTTGAAAGTAGCTAGCTAGCACCAACAATGTTATCAGTTGCTTCTGATTTCACTCTCTTTAGTCTAATTATCCCCTACATATTCCATTTCCTAAATATTTTTCCTCTGCTGTTCCCAAGTTACTCTTACTCTACAGTTATCCTGGGTTGCCTCAGGGAGTCTAGTACTGTCTGTACCTCAGCTACATTGGAGTTTCAAACCTCAGAGTACATTCTAACATCATCGAAGTAAGGAACAATAGATTTGACATAGGGCTCTAGGACTCAGTACATTAATCTTTGAAAGTTTGCAAGGGCATTGTGTAGATATAGAAAAGGACAGTATACTGCAACAAGCTTTCTGTTGTTGAAAAGGCAGGCTTCCAATCTTAGACTAAATTGCGAGTATTCCTTTGTCAGATGTAATGTAGCCAAGAAACCTGTCTTCTTTATCCTTTCTCACGTCAGTCACCCTGCTAGACAGGGGTCCAGGGAAGTAAATACTATGGGAATAAATAGCCAG
>NC_056736.1:98992482-99012482 GCF_019279795.1 Protopterus annectens
GGAAATTAAAATACAAAAAAGCATTCTTAATGAGATGAACTTACACTAAGAAAGATTGATAAAAGGATAATATGTCATTTTACAACATGATATCTGAGGTAATTTAAAGTACCTTGATAGATTAAATAGATACTGGAAGTTATATAAATCTTACTAGTGACAGTTTCTGCTTACAGAGGGTTAAGCAGTATAGAATTAGGTAACAAGAGGCAGTGTGGAGATAGAAGTAGGGAAGGCTGAACATTAGTCAGGGTTATTGCAAGGACATAACCAGTGTGTTTTAACATGTCTTTTGAGCTTTTGCTTAAAGAGTGACTTTGAAGGTAGTAGAGTTAGATCAGTTGGTAGAAGGTTCCAGTTTTTTCCAGCAGTGTTGGAGAAAAGGGAGTCACCTGCCAAGTTACTGGACTTCCTTATGCTAGCAAGCAGTTTGCTAGAAGAGCGTAGGGAATTGAGATTATCATACGGGGTAATAAGGTTAGAGAGTACAGGAGTATTTTTTTGGTTGGTAAAAGATCTTATGGGCAATGATAAGTTGGGAAAAAATCAGAATGTTTTGTAGTTCAAGCCAGTCTAGCTGCTTTAGATTCTGACAGTGGTGAGTTCTAAATGCATTACCAGTGGCAAATCTGGCAATGTTGTTGTAGGAGTT
This sequence comes from Protopterus annectens, assembly GCF_019279795.1. Lineage (NCBI taxonomy): Eukaryota > Metazoa > Chordata > Ceratodontiformes > Protopteridae > Protopterus > Protopterus annectens. Next base: position 98,993,135 of record NC_056736.1, read on the forward strand.
AACTAATTTGCGAAGATTATTTCTTTTTAGGTTAGTATATATATATATATATATATATATATATATATATATATATATATATATATATATATATATAGGTGAAGCGTAAAGAAGAGTTGAGATTAAATGAGAGTGGGCAATAGTGGTTCTAGCTGTTGGAGTTAAGAAGGGTTTGGTTCTATATAAGGAGCCCATTTTTCTGTTTACTGTTTGTATGGTGTTATTTATATGGCTATCAAAGTTGAGGTTATTGTTGATTGTGATTCCTAACGGTTTGGTGGTAGAGTTGGGGGATATAAGGGTGCCATTGTTGGATTTGACTGAGAAAGCTATAGGGAAAGACCTACTGGTAGGTGTAAAGAGTAAGAGCTTAGTTTTTTGGCATTCAAAAGGAGGCAGCATTTCAAGAACCATGCCTCTATTGAGTTGAATACCTTCTGAGTCAGTGAATGTAGTTCTGAAGTGGAGTTTGCAGAACATATGAGCATAGTATCATCGGCATATTGTATGCAGGTGGCCTGAAGGATTGCTACATGAAGGTCATTGATGAATAATGAGAAAAGAAGAGGTCCTAGAATGGAGCCCTGAGGGACTCCAAGGGTGACTGTCAAGTGGGATGATAGTTTGTTCTCCCAGAGAACTGCCTGTTGACTATTGTTGAGGTAGGACTTAAACCATAGAACAGCTTGGGTGTCTAGAGAAAGAGATTCAAGTGTATTTATAAGCATGGGGTGGTTTACCATGTCAAAAGCTATTGAAAGATTGATGAAGAGTGCAGAAGAGAGGATGTTGTTATTACGGTTTCTATTAATGGACTCGGTGAAAGATAGGAGAGCGGTGGTGGTACTATGAAATGGCCTAAAGCCCTGCTGGCAGTTAGCCAGTATGTTATGTTTAGTTAAGTGGTCTAATAGCTGATAGTGAATGCATTTTTCCATAACTTTTGCTAAGGGTGATAGTAGAGCTATAGGTCTGTAGTTGGAGTAATCGTTAGATTTACCACCTTTATGTAGGGGGATAATGTTGGAGATTTTCCAGATGTCTGGGATGGTTCCCTCATTAATGGTTCTGTTTATAAGGATGGATATAGGAAAGGCAACTACTCTGACTGCTTTTTGCAAGTATTCAGAAGGTAACTGGTCTACTGAAGGAGTACAAGGCTTACATTTTAGGATAATTTTGTAGATGAGAGTGGTAGAGATGGGTTGAAATTGGAAGGTTGGTAGAGAACCAGGTATAGAGGTAGGGAGACTTGAGTTGTCAGTGGAAAGCTGACTGGCTAGAGATTGTATGGTCTCTGTGAAGCAGGTGTTGAAGGTGTTGGCAGTTTGATGTGGGACTTTATGATCAGTGCCTAGAGGAGATGGTGTACTAGAGTGGCCAGGGTGAAGGAGTCTATTTATGCTATTCCAAAATTTCTGTGGATTATTTTGGTGAGTTTGCTGTGGTTTACAATAGTAGTTATTTTTGTCAGTGAGTATTGCTTTTTTTGTAATATTTCTCAACTGTCTAAAAGTTTGTTGTTCAGGGGTAGTTCTGGTAGCTCTCCACTTAGCCCAAGATTTGTTCCTAAGTAGAATTTTCTGTCTGGTTTCTTTTGAAAACCAGGGGGCTGGTTTGGACTTCATTCTGATAGATCGTTTAGGTGCGTGCTCATTGAGGATTGCTAAAAAACAGTCTCTTCAAGTGGGAGAAATGTTAGAGGATTCCAGTCACAGGCATTTAGTTCATTTTGTACAGGGTTAAAGTGTTTCTTGGTTTGTGAGATCCTAAAAGTAGGGGTGTTAGAAATTTCATTCTTTTGCCTTATAATGTTAGTCAGAGTATGATCACTTATATCATCAGGTAAGGTTCCTACATTATATGCTTGTGGGTGTTTATTAATAAGTATCCAGTCTACGGTGCTCTCTTTTTTGGTTGGTTTGTTAATTCTGATTGTAGAGGTGATTGTTTGACTAAAGCTATGAAGATTAATATGTGAGGAAGGATTTTTAGTATTGACAGTTTTCCAGTCAGTATTGAAGTCACCTAGTATAATTGTTTCTTATGGGTAAGTTGAGGACACCCAGCTTAGAATATCTTCTATTATATTGCTGTTATTGCCAGGGGGTAGGTAGATACAAATGATGTAAAGGGATTTGCTAGGGTTGAGTTGAAGTCTATAGATGAGGACTTCAGCCTTACTGTCCCGAGGTGGGTTATAAGTTATAGAGGAGATCTGTAGCCCATTTTTAAATAGAAGTGCTACTCCCCCACCCTTATGTTTTATGCGGTATTGTCTCAATATGTTATAGCCTGGGGGATTATTTCATTATCCTTAGTTCCAGGTTTTAGCCAAGTTTCTGTAAGGCAAAAGATGTCAAAGGAATGAATATCAAGGAGGGCATGGAAATGGGCAACTTTGTTATTGATACTGCGAATATTGAGATGTCCTATTGGTAAAGAGTTGGAGAGTCTGGTCTGGGTTGCAAGGGTTGAGGGTGTGGTGCAGTGAATATTAACTGTGGAGGCATTGGTTGGGCTGGGGTTTGGGTGGATGCCACCATCTTTTAAGGTGGGGTTCTTTAGCCTAGAAACTGGGTTATATATATAGCTAGTTTGATATTTCACTTTCCGTACTAAGAGGTTATTGTACTTAATGTGTGTGAGTTGATGGAACTTGGCTAGCAGGTAGCAGGGGGTAGAGGTAATGTTTATGTGAATATGGGTGAGGGTAATATTGTGAATGGCTGTTTGTTTTAGAGAGTAGTTAAGGTGGTAGTAATTCACCTTTTCGAAAGAGGTTAGGAGATAGTCTGACGTGAGGGCAGGTATAAGTGTGGCTATGAGTATTAAGTTGGTTAGGATAGCTTTAGTTGTAGTCTGCATTTTGTTATGGTTACCTATACAAATACAATGGAGGTTAGACTGGGATAAGATAATAAAAGAAATAGTAAGTATGGGAAAGACTTTAAGGAGAGGGAACTGGTAATGGTGTACGATATGGACAAGCACGTTAAGTAGAGACACTTGAGAGAGTTGGAAGAGGAGAGGTGTAGTTAAGTGGAGTAGGTGGTTGAAGCATTTGATTAGCAGGATGGGAGAGAGGGTGTGGTTTAGGAAGTGTAAGTTAAGGGCCAATGGGAGTGGGTGAGAATTGGAGGTAGGGTAGGGGAGCGGAGTGAGCCCACAGGACGAAAGGAGTGGGTTTAAAGTAAGAAGACAGGTTTAGAGGGAAAAGAATCAGTAAGTTGGTAGGTAAGTCCAATGTAAAGTGTCTAGAAGGTCAGGGACTAAAATAGCAGAGGGAAAGGAGAGCTGACTAAGGGTGGTTTCAGAGGCAAAGGAATAGATACAGTGCGTATCAGAGGCAAGAAGGAGACAAAATATGGTTAAAGGGCTAAATTATGGAAACACAGTAACTAATGGATAATAAAGTTGTGCTACTGCCCTCTAATGGTCACCCCTGATAATGTAAATAGAGTTTACCCAAAGGGGAGTTATAGAGAGATTAGGGGATGGGAGAGGAGAGAAGAATAAATAGAATTAAAAGCAGGGGGAGAGTTTTAGCAGATAGACTAAGGAGGATATAGGGAATGTAACTACAAGAGACAATTTGCCACACCTGGGAAAGGCTGGCACAGGTTTACTAGCAATGTCCCCTTCTGCCCAGGCTATAAGGTAGTTACTACTGCTAGAAGACACTTCTGCCATCTACCTTAAGGCTTTTCCAAGGGTATCACCATTCCAAAGTTTAGTGCCATGAACAGTGAATGTTTTGCTTAACAGTGAAGTATGTGCTACAGAATAATGCCTCGTATGATACACTCAAATAATAAACATCATATTAGTATGCTCCTCTCTCAGTGCTAGCACTAATATTATGTAGTTCCTTTCCATCGCCACCTAGATGTATTTTAGCTTATGACAACTATCGTGTGCTATACCACATGATTTTAAAGAAACCTCTAAGCACTGCAGTTTTAATAGCCTTATAATTAAATGACATTCTTTCTCTTTTTTCTTTTCTTCTACTACTTTTTCTTCTTATCTTAAACTTTTCTCTATTGAGTGTTGTGACACCCCAAATCTGAGCCAGTAATCAAAGTGCCTCAATCCTCACCACTGGCACCAGTGGAGGACGTTAACTGAGATCATAACAGGTGCACACATGGTAACTACAGATGCAGCACTCTGCATTAAGCACAATCAAGCAGAATTTCCCTTAACAGCACATGGGCAACACAGCCAGTCTAGGGTTGGATTTGTCTTCTTTTTCCAGATCTCCAATAAGACTCCACACTGGCACAGCTATAGAGTTGAGATCTCATTTGAGTGTCCATGCCAAGACTTCCAGCACCTTCTCTTTCCAATCAGTGCTTTGTGTCCATTCCCAAGTAGCTGACACGTGCTCTTTGAGGTTTGATGTACACACACACACACACACACACACACACACACACACACACACACACACACACACACACACACACACACCTGGGAAAGGCTGGCACATCTACCTTAAGGCTCTTCCAAGGGTACCCAATATAATGAGTGGAATTAACATTAATACAAATGGTAGTTTGACCAAGAGCAAGGCTATTAGGAGTGGGCCACAAAGTGTCACCAAATAAATATGCAGATACTCTCAAAACTTAAATATCTCTACAAATCTCAGCCACAATGAAAGGTCTAAATATATTTAATAATAAATAATAACAGAACAAGAAAATCTTCTTATTATTATTCATTCGGCTTTTCCCAAATATTAAGTATATATTCACAGTGACATCAGAGTTCAAAATCACATGAAATACTTAAAATAATATTAAAGGACAGTCAGCCACATCACCAGTCCTGGCTTCCAGTGTGTGGTCTCTCTGGGTCCCTCCCAGGCTAGCAGACCCACATGCCTGTCACCAAGCCTGACTGTGTGTAATGGCATGCACACAAGGTACTTGCATTATCAAAATCATTTCCTATCAGGACATCTACAGGGATATCCTCAAACACACCTACTTGCTTGCTTCCTTTTCCACCCTCCCAGTGATGGTGAACCCTAGCCAAAGTTGTATGGAATGGGGTCCCTCCTAAAGCCATGACTTGAGTGGACTGCCCAAGCAAGTATTGCTCCTTTTTAACCATTACATGCTTCACAATGGTTAGATCAGAGGCTGTGTCTCTCTTAGTGGCCTGTTTCCCATCTACTAAGATAGGATATAATGTCTTGTAGTAGTTTGGTACCCTTGTTGTCTCCAGACAGCTTACCCCAGTCATTCTGTAGTTTCAACTTGGTGGCTCCTGTACCTTTTGTTCCCTACCTTGCCTCCTTGGAAATCTACATGATACATGTCCCCACTGTTTACATTTAAAACATTTAACCCCTGATGCTGGCTATGTACCTGAACTAGTGACTTCCCCTTTTACTGGTGAATTCTTTTGAGGTGGCTTAGGCTGCCCACCATGGGATCCCTTATATTCATGTGCAGCACTGGGCATCCCTTTCCTGGGCAGTGATGCCCTGCTTGCTAAGTAGATATCCTCTTTTTTCCCCATCTCATCTGTAGTGTTGCATTTCCTATCTACCAAACAGATTATCATGTCCTCAGGTAAAGTGTTAAGGGTTTATTCCCTCACCAAAAGGTCTGACAGGCTTTGAAATGTAATGACCTGACACCCATTCTTCACCTAGGAAAATAAGTGCTTAACTCTGCAATATAATCACACATACTTTAATTTGCCTTGCATCTATGCTCTCGAAGCTTTTTTTCTGCAACCTCCAGGTGTTATCTTAAAACACTAATTTCTTTACTTTGTTATAGCCTAAACAATCAGTATCAGGCAATTTAAAAAACATCAGTTACAGCTCTATCATGGAGTAAGGGGGTCAGGAACTGTACCCAGAGCCCTTGTTCAACATTATGTTGTTTGCATACTCTTTCAAATACATGAATAAAACTATCAAAATGATCACCTTCTTGATATTGATGAAGTATTACTGACATTTATTGTTTCTGGGGTTCGGTTATTCCCTTCCCCATTACCTCCATGACCCTGGTGAAGAGTCAGAATTTCATTTTTATGTTGCCTCTGCCTCTCATTTTCTTCAGCCTCCAAATGCCAAAATCTCTAGCTCATTCTAATTCCATTTGTTTCTCTGCTACAGTCTCTCTGTTGATTCTAATTCCAAATGTTTGGTCTCCAGTTCAAGTCTCTTTAACTCTAAATGGATTTTTAAGTCCTCCAATGAAGAGTTGATCTGTCCATTTTCTGAGAGCTGTACATCCCCAGTGCCAGTCTGGTTGTCTTCCTGGTTGCTGGTCTGTGATGCAGCTGTGACTAAGGCTGCAAACATTTCCCCTTTAGTCAGGTTGGCATGCACTAGTCCTTTGGCTTGGCACATCTCAGCCAACTGGCTCCTTGTCAGCTTGCCATAATCCTCTGTTGACATCCTTGCCTGCTCTCCCTAACTAAGCTAACAATCATAAATAAATAAAACTATTGTGATATTAAACTCTGAATGTTCACCATGCAGCTGCTTGAAAGTACAAACACCTCCATTAGTGACAACTGCTTACATGCTGCAGAAGTTCAATATCTATACCACTGTCATGAATATGTGATGCGGTGATCCCACCACTGCCAACCAATATATGATGACCCACCTCTGGGCCAGTAATCAAGGAGCCTCAATCCTCACTACTGGCACCAATAGGGGGCATTCAATGGGAGGATAACAGGTACACACACACAGTATCTCCAGATGAAGCTCTCTGCATCAAGCACAATCAAGCACAATTTTCCTTAAGAGCACATGTGGAGCACAGTCAGTCTGGGGCTGATTTCTCCCTCTTTCTCCAGATCCCCAGTAAGATTCCACACTGGCACAGTTTTAGAGTTGAGGTTTCAGCTGTGTGTCCAAGCCAAAACCTCCAGCACTCCCTCTGTCCAACCACTGCATTGTGCCCCTGCCAAAGTAGCTGACACACACACACTTTGAGATTTGATGTACACACACACACACACACACACACACACACACACACACACACACACACACACACACACACACACACACACCTAGGAAAGGCTGGCACAGGTTTACTAGCTATGCCCACTTCTGCCCAGGCTATAAGGTAGGTACTACTGCCAGAAGACACTACTGCCAGCTACGTTATGGCTCTCCCAAGAGTAACCAATATACTGAGTGAAATTAATATTAACCCAAATGGTAGTTTGACCAACAGCAAGGCTATTAGGAGTAGCCCACACAGTGTCAGCAAATAAATATGCAAATACTCTCAAAACATAAATATCTCTGCAAAGATCAGTCACAAATGAAAGGTCTAAATGTATTTAATAATAAATAACAAAAGAGCAAGAAAATACTAAGTATGTATTCACAGTGACATCAGAGTTCAAAATCACAGGAAATACTTAAAATAACATTGAAGGACAGGCTCAAACAAATAAAGAAAAACAATATATAAACTAGCCTTTACTATGCTCCTAACTGAATCTAAGAGAATTAGAGCAAGGCAAATGTTGTGGTGAATGGTTCTTCTTGTTGTCAGGTCCAAGACAGAATACTGAGAGACTTTTCAAAATAATGTCTAAATATTACTTCTGGGATAGCTTGCAGAATGACATCACTTTTGGTCATCTGACTTCTAGTTCCCATGCAAACCCAAATTGCTAGAAGCTGGAAGGATTTAGCACCTACCTGTGAAAATACACGCATAAGGGCTTTTGCTCAGATCTGTGGCAGGTGCTGGAAATCATAAAACAATTTCATAAATTCATGCTTCCACGGTAGTAGTTAGTTCACCCCAAAGACAATACAAAAAGCTTCCTAGTACAGACTTTGCATCTCTGGTTGCATTGAATCCTGTGAGATAGCATTGTTTTGGCTTAGCCTGTAAAGTGATTTAATTTCAGTTATTTTTTAAAGTTTGCTGGACTGAGGTTAACCTTCCAGTTTCCTCTGTTAAAACATTTAAGTTTCAACAGTTACAATAGTGCATGTACATGCTGTTCTCTCCAGCAGGGCACACTGTGGGTACATTTCAAATACAAGCACTTTACAAATACATTTTCAACACAAACATCTGTACAAATCAGTTTGATAAACATATGACATAATCATTTACAAAATTTCAGCTAGCTGTGCTGGTAGTACCTCCTATCATCACAAATGTATTCATCCTGTCCCTACTTTTCCCTTCAGTTAATGTCTTGCATTGTGCTTTATTTTTAACATTTTTTTAGTCTATAGGGCCAACACATTCTGCCCCATTTTATCAGTTCAGTTTCATTATGTTTGGGGGAAACAGCAAAGTGAATTGTAAAGATATAAGAGCATGAATCTACATTGGTCAGATAGACAGTATGGTTGTTAGCCTATTATGATAGTATTATTAGTGAGCACATTTTTAATAATCATACTCTGGTTAATCAGAGTTTTGCATTTAAGTTATAAACTGTCGGAGACATGTATACTTTACAAAGCAGTTGCAGATCTGTGACCTTTTCAACTGTAGCCTGAGTACCAAGTCAATATAATAAAAAACACGAGTCACAAACTAAAAAAAAAAGATGGGAAAAAAAGGCTCCAACAATTAAAATCTCCAAACGTATATTTAATACAAATAATAACTGCACTTAAGCACTTTCATTCATGAACAATCACCATGAACTTCTTCAGACAATGACATACAGTTATGGCCTTGGTTTTGTAGTCAATACACTTCCCAATTAACCAATTATTTAAATAGTGAAAAAGTTATTACTAAGTAAAAAGTAACACCCATTTAAAGGAACAGGTCTACATAGCAATATTAAACAGTTATAGTACCATACTATAAGTTAGGTTTATACTATTAGCATTCATCTTTCAAGTGATTTTAGTTTAAGGAAACATGACAAGGAGCAATTTTCATTTAGCCCTTGAAAAGAGAAAGCCTTTAATTTGAGTTGCCAAAAAAGCTCTCTTATTTCTAATTCCAAAGCCCATGGTCCCCCTCTAATATTTTTTGTGACTTGGTCAATTACTCTATATTTAAAGACATGATCAGAATTTTCTTCAACATGTTTAGCCAGAGCATTATTTAAGTTCCTCTTATTAATACTATATTGGTGCTCGTATATATGTTGACATGTCTTTCCGCCTTACCGTGATAAAATGAAGTTCATTGCTGGCACTTTAACAAATAAATCCCCATTCAGGATGAATTTACAGTATGCACATCAGCCACATTTTTTTTATCCCTGTGCTCAGTAAGGAAGGGGGCAAGGGGTGCTCAAGTAAATTTTTAATTGTTCTAACCCTCCTAAAAATTATTCTGGGTTCAAATCCTACCTACAATCTTATGGTGGGGTCCTACAAAAGTATAACCCAATTTTTAGAAATTATATTTCTTATTTCTGTTGTATCGGTAGATTAGGTAGTTATAAGGCTAGTAGCAAAATTTGTTGGAATAGTTACAGCTGTATTGTTAAGGGGTTTAACACTCTCATGTTGAATATTGTAATGCTCAGTTCTTGTGGAATTAGTAGATTTGTTCAATATAGGAACAAAGTGACCAATATTCCTCTTATTGAGGATCTCTGCTGTCAGTCCGTCTATGAGGTCAAGTGGATAACTTCTTCTCAGGAACATCCCTTTTAATTTGTTACACTCAAGCCTAAAATCTTCATCCAATGATGTCATATGGGCTGCCCTTACCAATTGGCCCTTCACGACTCCCCTCTTTTGATGATACTGGGGGGCACTGTCATAATGTAGGAAGGTATTTGAATAGATAACCTTCCTATACATTTTTGCCAGATACCTCTGATTTAATTCATCCTTAGTTAAAGAAACACCCAAATATGCAATAGAGTGGCTGTCAAAATGGTGGGTAAAATGTAGAAAGTCAGTAGTATTGTTAATATAATCAACAAATTTGACTGGTGACTCCTCATCACCCTTCCATGTCAAAAAAATGTCATCCAGGTATCGGGTATGCCAATAGATTTGTTCAATCATAAGGGCATTTTCAAATATGAAATGCATCTCCTAAGATGCCATGACTATGTTGACAAATCTACCCTTCATGGGGACCCCATAGCTACCCCACTCTTCTGGAGAAAAAAAATTTTATCAATTAAAACGTAATTAAAAAGTCAGTGACCCAACTTACACCAAGCTCCTGGGGTATTACCATATATAGGTCTTTAATGTCGATAGTAAAAAATCATCCCCTTTGCATCCAGTATTAAGTCTATACGAAAAAATGTGTGAATTAGATTTAAGAATTTGTCTTATAAAATCAAAGAATTTACACAGAGCTAATAACTTAACCCATAATGAATGGGAAATGTTATCTGACTTAAGAACATGTAATATCAGAGTCATGAAGCCCGATAAGGGGGGAGGAGTTTTTTTATGGACCAAGCAGATTTTATACGCAGGATGATGGCTATTTTTGAGAGTGAAGCATATCTAAATGCATCCTTGAACAAAGTGAATAGTGCATACAGAAGAATTAGAGCTCATATTAATGAGTTGTTTATAGAATCAACCATTGATTTTGATTTATTTAATTATTTGAATATTGTTGCACCTTTGTTTCCTGTCATTTTCAGAATTCCAAAAACCACAAAAGCCTGGAAGACCCCCCAGGCCCATAGTTGATGGGAGATAATTATCACTTATGGCTGTGCTAAAATTGTTGATAGTAAACTTACAAAGTACCTTGCCTCTGAAAAACAGATATGTCGTGACTCTTAGAGTTTTCTTGAGGAATTTAACCAAATCCCATTTCATGGTGGATATAATTTTATTACCGTCAATGTTAATGACCTATATACAGTAATGGGTCTATATTATCATATCACATGCTCAGAAGAGCAAACGACAGATAATTGACCCCATGTAAGCGAAAGCTTACAACCTCGAAACTTCAGAACAGCAATTATTTTCCAATGGAAAACAATTGCTGTTCCGAAGCAAAACAAAACAAAACAAAAAAACAACAGTAAAACATTACTTAATGTGGGGGCTTCACCCCCACACCCCTTGACATGGGGAGGCTGTGCCCCCCACACCCCCCTACTTAAATAAACCAACTCTGAAATCACACTACAGTGCCAAAAAGGCAAAGTAGCAAAAGCGGCCAAAAAAATTCTTTCCCAAGGAAAGAATTCGCTAAACAGCCGCTTCACTATTTTGCCTTTTCGCGCTTTACAGTTCGACAAAGACACATTCAACACCCTGTGTCTGCAACAGCGTAATAGGGAACCACAGTAATACCCCAAGAGATTGGTGTAAGTTGGGTCACTGACTTTTTAAATACAAAGGGGGATGATCATCAAGAGATTTACTTGACGGAGAGTCTACTTGATATAGTATTGAAAAACATTTTTATAGTGTTTGACAAAAAATCTTTTCTCCAGAAGAGTGCGGTGGCTATGATGTCCCCATATGGGGCTAGTTTTTCCAACATAGTCATGGCATATTGGGAGGAACATTTCATTATTGAAAATGCCCTTATGATTGAACAAATCTATTGGTATACTGATACCTGGATGACATCTTTTTGATATGGAAGGGTGATGAGGAGTCAGCAGTCAAATTTGTTGATTATATTAACAATTCTACTGACTTTCTATGTTTTACTCACCATTTTGACAGCCACTCTATTACATTTTTGTATATTTCTTTAACTAAGGATGAATTAAATCACAGGTATCTGGCAAAAATCTAAAGGAAGGTTACCTATTCAAACACCTTTGTGCATTATGAGAGTGCCCACCCATATCATCAAAAGAGGGGAGTTGTGAAGGGCCAGTTGGTAAGGGCAGTCCATATGACATCATTGGACGAAGCTTTTAGGGTTGAGTGTAAAAAATTAAAAGGGATGTTCCTGAGAAGAGTTTATCCACCTGACCTCATAGACGGACTGACAGCGGAGGTGCTCAATAAGAGGAATATTGGTCACTTTATTCCTATATTGAACAAATCCACTAATTCCACAAGTACTGAGCATTACAGTATTCAACATGAGACTGTTACACCCCTTAACAATACAGATGTAACTATCCCAACCGAGTTTGCTACTAGCCTTATAACAACCTATTCTACCGATACAACAGAAATAAGAAATATAATTTCTAAAAATTGGGTTGTACTTTTGAAGGACCCCGCTATAAGATCAAAGTTAGGATATGAACCCAAAATAATTTTTAGGAGGGGTAGAACAATTAAAAATTTACTTGAGCATCCTTGCCCCCTTCCTTACTGAGCACAGGGATGAAAAAAATGCAGCTGTTGTGCATACTGTAAATTCATCCTGACTGGGGATTTATTTGTTATATGTGGATTCCCATACAGAATTAAAGGGAATTTTAACTATAATACTTCTGGTGTGACAGCAATGTACCTCATTTTATCAAGGTAAGGTGGAAAGACATGTCAAATGATGTATATATGAGCACCAGTATAGTATTAATAAGAGGAACTTATATAATGCTCTGGCTAAACATGTTGAAGAAAATTCCGATCATGTCTTTAAATATACAGTAATTGACCAAGTCACAAAAAATATTAGAGGGGGACCATGGGCTTTGGAATTAGAAATAAGAGAACTTTTGTGGCAGCTATAATTAAAGGCTTTCTCTTTTCCAGGGCTAAATGAAAATTGTTCCTTGTCATGTTTCCTTAAACTGAAATCACTTGAAAGATAAATACTAATAGTATAAACCTAACCTATAGTATGGTACTATAACTGTTTAATATTGCCATGTAGACCTGTTCCTTTAAATGGGCATTATTTTTTACTTAGTAATAACTTGTTCACTATTTGAATAATTGGTTAATTGAAAATGTATTGGCTACAAAACCAAGGTCATAACTGTATATCATTGTCTGAAGAAGTTCATGTTGATTGTTCTTGAATGAAAGCACTTATGTGCAGTTATTATTTGTACTAAATATACGTTTTCAGATTTTAATTGTTGGAGCCTTTTTTCCCCATCTTTTTCGTTATTCCGTTACAGAGTCAATATGTTTTAAAAGAGGAAGTACTTATGTTGCAAACTGTGTTTAAGACATAATTTAGTGTGAATATTTGGAAATCAATGAGGAACTAAAACACAAAATATGATGTATTGTTCTAAAGTTCTAGGCAAGTCTGGAAATTAAATGTTGTTTTAGTTAATGTTAAGTCAACAGTTATGGACTCCAGAAAGTACTGGCTGAAGATGTCATTATGTGTTAGTAGATATGACTTGTCTATAAAAATCATGACACATGCTTATTTAAGTGACCCCCTAATTACTTTCTAAACTGCCTACTTGGTATCATGACTCAATCATGCATTAGGATTTAAGTTGATTTAATCCTGATTTAATTTGATTGATTTATTGATACAGAGACTGCTTTGGTCATGCAGCTGCAATACATTGTTGAATGAGAGTTGCTCATACAGTTTGCAAAATGCTTAAGCTGATAACTTTTGTAAGAAACAGATTTTTTGATAAAACTACTTTCTCTTTCTTTTCTCTCTTTCTCCCATCTTTAGTGAGGTTTACCACTTAACTTCAGTACCCATATAAGAACCCTAGACAAATTGGTATCAGAAGTGGGAAACTGAGAGATACAAGAAGAATAAAATGACTACCATTATATGTATTTGGGGAAGAAAGGAAAAGATAAACAAAATCTGATAAGACTACTAAGCTTCCATGGCTGATCTGTGAGATTCTGTAATGAAAATGTTAACTGAAGTGTCTCCTTTAAAAACCTTATAAACCCAAATGACAGAGATCACCTATGACTCTAGTAAATCTGCCTCACATCCAGAAACCTTGGGTTTCACAAAAAGTGAGTCACAGGATGCACAAGTACAAAACCCACAACAGAAATGTGAGGAGATAGCTGTCCCAAGCACTAAGGTAGAGGACTGACTTCACTTCCATGGAAATAATAACAACAAGTAGACAGACAACTGAAGTAAATCTTTAAAATGATTGACAGTAAGTGATTAACAGCAGTACATTTGCAAATAGTGAAAGTAGGTCATTAACAACAGTATAAAGTGATTAAAAGCAGTATTACATTTGCAGCAATGGAACACTTAGATAAGTATAACTGTATCCAGTAAACCACAAACTGTAATAAACAACTCAAACCAAAAACAAAAAGGTAGAACTGAGACTAGGACCACAGAAAACATGATTTATTAAGTGCTTTCATCCCCAAATATGTGAGACTTCTTCAGAATAAGAAATAATTACAGGTAATCACTTAACATACTCTACCTAAACCATTTGATTGCATGTCTAATTAACTCATAAAACAATTGTAGTAAATGAAGACAACAACATTAACAAACTCTGCATAAAAAATACTGCCTGTACATACAGTGACTAGCTACAAACTGCCCATATACATTTAAAAAATATTCTAAAAATATTTTTACATTTCTAAATTAGCTTTCAATTTTAAAATAGTATTAATAGAATATTGGTGGCAGCCACAGTGGTGCAGCGGTTAGTATTGCTGCCTCACAGCAAGAGGTTCTCTGGTTCGATCCCCAGCTGGGGTGCCTTCTGTGCGGAGTCTGCATGTCCTCCCTGTAGTCATGTGGGTTTCTTCTGGGTGCTCTGGTTCCTGCCCAAAGACATGCTGTAGGTGGATTGGATACTCTAAATTGGCCCTACATGTGAATGTGCGCATGTGTGTGCCTTCCGTGGAAGGTTGTGTGCCGGGCTGGCAACTCAACACCATAAAACTCCACTGCCAATCATGAGCAGACAGATGATCTGCTGTGGCGACCCCTAACTGGGAAAAAGCCAGAAGAAGATGATTAATAAAATATTGGTCATTTAAACCTGGGGTAATCACAGCATTTGATCTAAGTTGCCATTGTATTTCTTTTAATTCGAAAAACTCATTCATAGAGCCACCCTTCTTTGTGGATTGTTCTTCAGCCACCCATCTGTTCAAGATCAACATGGTGAATTATTATACATTTAAATGAATGTTGTTTGTGAACCTCAAGATGTCTAACAAGGGCATTATTGTGATCTCTTTTTTTAATACTATAGTTATGTTAGTATATTTTAGTTCTAAAGCTCCTTATCATTTTTCCCACATAAAATGCTGAACAATAGTGACACAGAGCTATGAAAACTACCCCTTGGTGTTACAACTATATTTCTTTTTTAACCAAATAGGTCCATAGTTGTGAAGCACTACAGAGTCCACTCCTAAAATATATTTGCATTGTGTACATGCTCCACATATTAACATTCTACCTCCAAAAATTATAACACTGTCCCTTTCTACCATGTTTTTTATACAGATGTCCTTTTGATATACGATCATCGGTGTTTGCCCTACAACTCTAATATAATCTGGGTCTGTCATATAAATGCACCACTTTTTGTCAATAATGGCCCTAATGTCATAAAAATCTCAGTTAAAACTCAGAATTAGGGCCTTACCAAAATTATTACTCATAATATTTACATCTAAGTTGGGAGCAGAGGATATATAATTCCCCTTAGTACCTAATAAGGGTATACAATTACCCTTTAATCTCTTATAAATCACCTCTTGAAAAATATTGTAAAGGAAAAAAATAGGGTATCCCTTTTTTGAAACACAACTTTTAAAATCCTGCATTGTTGCTGAAATTCATCATCATCTGACACCATTCTAGCTAACCGAACAAACTGCCCTTTTACCAGTGATTTTTTTTTTCTGGTGACGGGGGTAACAAATGGTATAATGTAATATGGTGCTGGAGTAGGTTGGTTACAAAGGTTCATTTAATTCTTTCCCTTGAAATACTTACAACTAAGTAATTAACCCTATCATCAGAGATATTGATGGTAAACCTTAGAAAGGCAGTAGCAGTACGGAGGTATCTATAAAACTCATCTGACTTATCCCTAGTATTATTCCAAAAAAATAATTATGTCATCCAGAAATTGTGCATAGAAGGACCGAGATTTTACATATTCAGTGCTGAAGACAAATTTTGTTCCCAATAAACTGACACTATGTTCACAAAAATGGGGGCACGTGCTGCCCCCATAGCTACCCCTTTTTTGGAGTTGGAGTCAGCTACTTTCACAGTGTGGGTTCTGTGAGACAGTTTGCAACCCACCTAGTGATATAGGGGTTGATGCCTAGCTTATTGAGTTTTTCTATGATTCCTGGGTGGGGAATGGTATCAAAGGCCTTGGCCAGATCAAGGTAGGCTGTATGAACCACCTTCCCTTCATCCACAGCTCTGGTGTCTGAATCAAAGAAGTTGACCAAGTTGAGCAGGCATGATCTACCCTTCACAAAACCAAACTGTGTAGGATCCAGAATTTGGAGATTCCCTATATCCTTGTTTATTAAATCCATGATGATGCGTTCCATAGCTTTGCATATCAGACTCGTCAGGCTAATGGGGTGATAGTTCCCAGGATCTGTAGTCACTTCTCTTTTGTGGAGAGTGATGACTGTAGTAGTGCACCATTCAGTAGGGACAAAGCCTGTGGTGAGGCTGTGACAGAACAGGGCACACAGGTGAGGTGCCAGTTCACTCTGTAGTTCATGTAGAACACAGCCAGGGATATTCTCAGGTCCCATAGAAGCTGTATTCTTGGCCTTGGACAGTGCTGTTTTAACCTGTGCAGCAGTAATACTGGGTGCCTGGCAATCTACTGGTACTGTGATTGGTCTTTTGGGGGGAGAGATGGGTAAAGTTAGCATTGAATCTGTAAGCCAGTATATTGGCAATATCTGTTGGCTCGGTATAGGAGGTACCACTGTGCAGTAGCTCAGAGCAAATCTGGGTATTGCCATGGAGATTCTTTACATAACTATAGAAGGCCTTTTAGTTGTCTTTACTATCTGCTGCAATTCTGTTTTCATAGCTAGCTTTACAGGATTTTATGAGGGATCTAACCTTTTGTTGAGGCTGATAAGGGAGTGTTTCCAGTCTTGGGACTTCACCTTATTCTGCATCAGTTTCCTCCTTCTGTTGTAGAGTTTGTTTATGGCAGGGAACCACCAGAATGGCTTCCTTTTTTTTCAGGAGAGCATCTTGGTTCTATTGGGTATGGCGAGATCCATGCATTTGTGTACATGTTTGTACAGTGCATTGGTGTATGATTTGGCGGTCATGCAACTATTCTCCATTTGCCTGGGTGCCGTGAAGTTAGCCACCTCTGTTCTTAGGAACCCAAAGTTAGCTTTGGAGAAGCTTTTCATGGTGGCTACGTTTGTGGGGGGGGGGTGGATTTCCAAGGTGATTGTTTGCGGCCAGATCTAACCAGTGAGGAGTTGACTATTGGTGTAGAGCAACGGTCACCCATGTTAGTAATGACCAGGTCAAGGATGTTGCTAGCTCTAGTGGGGATAAGAAAGTCCAGGGCATTGGAATTAATGAATTCCAGAAAGCTTTTGGGAAGTGTATTGGTAGATGAGTAGTTTTCCCATTTAATGGAGGGGTAGTTGAAGTTGCCCAGTATGAGAGTGTTAGGTTGGACCCTAATATTCTCCAGGGTGCTTAAGAATGTGGAGTGTGAGTCTTGGGACATGGTTGGGGGCCTATAGCAGGCTTCAACCTGAATCACTATCTTACCCAATGGTAGCTGCACCTGAAGTATCTCAGATGCATTATGTTGGGATACCAGTCTGGAGGTGTGCACATCCTTTATGAATATGGAAACACCACCACCTTTGGAGCTTCAGTCCAAGTTCTGCAGCTGAAAGGTGTGGAATGAGTTATAGCCTGGTAGTGCAGGGGTGCTTTCTGCTGCCTTGAACCAGGTCTCTGTTACAGTACAAATATCGATGTGCTCTATTTTAAGGAGTGCTTCGAGCGAGTGCATTTTGAGATTTAGACTTCTAGCATTGAGCAGCATGACTCTCAGATTGCATTTGTTTATAGCTGTTATGGTGGTAATTTGGTCTTTGGAACACTGCCTAAAAAATGCACTATAGGGGTAGCAAGAGCCTTGGCCAGTATCTGGAAGCCCAGGGGTGACAGATGCAGGCCATCTCTGGCAAAGCATAGAGGTCTGTCAATCATGTCATCCCAGGCAGACAGATACTGGATCCCCTTAGAGTGACACCAGAAACTTAGCCAATTGTTGAAATCAATCATTTTATGCTTGTACTGTGATATCATTCTGGGTGATGGTAGGATGCAGCTCCGGGCTAGGGTCATACCCACCAGGGCTACATAATCCGAGAGCTCCTCCATGCCCCTTTTCATGTAGTTCGGGAGGTACGTCTCAAGTCATTCACACCCACATGTACAATGACAGAGGCCTATTTGTACCTGTTGTTGAGGGACCTGAGTGCGTGTGTTATGTGGTGGATCCTGGCGCCTGACAGGCAGCTGACTGTTACTTTCTCCTTATTCAGCCTAGTGAGGGGTTATTCAGCCTAGTGAGTGGAACATCAGTGTGCCTCACTATTGAGTCACCTATAACTAGTGTGTTGTGCATGATGTTTTGCCTTAGGGGCTTCAGTTGAGTGGCACACTGTTTAAGAGAGTTATGTGTCTCGTGATTAGTGTTGTGTTGTGGTGGTTGAGTGCATTTCTGCTTTGGAGGTCTCTGCTGTTTGGGTAGATTTTTATTGAGAGCCTCTGTGAAGGTGAGTGTGTGGTTTGTGTTTTTATGTGAAGGTAGTGCTGGTGTATATTCTGGAGGGCTATGTGATCCATGCGATGTGGTGCAAGTGCTGATCTTCTCCTCTTGACCAGCTATTCCAGTCTTGGCTGGAGAGTGCGTGGCTTCCAATTTGGATATATAAGTGCATCTCTCACAGGTCTGAGTGTTGGGAGGTAAGAGGAGAGGGTTGTCAATCTACATAAGGCAGTTGCTACATTGGTTCAAAGAAAGATATGACTGTGTTCAGTTTGCTTGAAATGAAACTCTCTGAGTTATTCAGTCTGCAGGTCACTGTTAATGTATTAATACATACCTTTATACAAGTATTTTTATTAAGAAGCCTTATAATTGTGGCAACTATACACTGATGCATTGATGTCATTATTTTTTAATGTGCTACATGCATGGGATTATCCTATCAATGTTTTTCTTATAGCCATTTTGTGATCTTAAAGAAATTGTGCATGATGATGGGATTCCTGCTGGAAATTTCCTAATAATACATTTTGTAGCCTTTGCTGGAAAGATAGCTGTGCTAAGAGTTATATCATGGTTTCAGTGAAACAACAATATTACAGAAATATAATAATGCTTCATTGCCTTTGTTTGCTGTTGCTTGGTAGCTATTTAATTTCTTGGTACAATTTTTGCTGTCCAAGACATTTTGATAATTTCTTGGAATGTCTGTTTCATGATACTGAGC
>NC_056736.1:99014982-99052482 GCF_019279795.1 Protopterus annectens
TTATCCATACTAACATGAGTAAACAAATGGATTAATACTCTAGAAGGGAGGTACATACATATGTTCATTCTGTCTTATTAACATAATTGATTACGGATTGAAAAGAAAATAAATGAATATAAATTTCCTGACAATATTTTGGTATTCTCATGTTTTGATGACATTCTAGCTCATGCTTCTTTTTCTTTTTATGTATAACTCCAGGATACTGGGATTATATCATTTTCATTAATCAGTCCCAGGCAACGATAGTAGTAGAGGTTTGATGACAGATGTGATTATGGATGGCATTCATAGTCGTTACACAAATGCTTAAAGGCTACCCACTCTATCTGCACATTTCTGCAGCAAAGGCATGATTCGTACAGCCATTTATAATAATGCACAATGGCTGTGAATACGTATAAGCATATGAAATTATTATGAAGCACGAATGGGAAATGGTGCAAAACAGAGTATGCTAATGAATCCTTCTCCTGCCTATTTGTGATTCATAGTCAGGATGTCACGTTTCAATGCTGCTCTCAGATTCATTATAAAAGACAGAATAATGTCTTTTCTATCTGCTCTGAATCCATGATGATGCTGTCACTTGTTGCTGTCTTGCTATTTCCTGGTGTGAGTTGCTTGTCTTAATTGGGCTAACACTGCCTGTGCTCAGCTCCACTCACCACACAAGAAGGTGGAGATATAGACAGAGGAGAACTCACTATCATTTTAATAATTAAGAATAAATTGATAGATTTAAAGTGGCCAGGGATATTGTAAGGGTCTTAATTAGTATGGATGGTACCCACAGGGCCACTAGGGGATGTGTGGACTTCTTATCCCTGTGGATACAATGATATGTATAATCTTCACTATACTTATCATGGGGACTTTCCAGAGACAGACTGGGGACACACTGTGTATCCCACAGACTTCTAACTCAAGCATACTTAGATGGTTTCTAGGTGTAATCTTGCAACATGTGTGAATCCGTCCATCTATTTCCCAGAATTACCTCAGGACTGAGCCCAGATTATGAACGCATTTTATTCAGTGGTAGATTTCTCTGATGTATTCAGTGCTATAGATTACTTGCAAGTGGGAAGTTGTACCACTATAGGAATGGCAACCAGGTAGTGTGCGATGCATGCAGGTGCATCATTAATGTTTCTGCCCTGCATCTTGGCAGTCCACATGATTATCACATCTGGCACACCAGCTCAGTCTGCTGCCTGCATGGTAGGATGTCAAGTGATCAATTTTTTGGAGAGTGGAAAATATATTTATTTATTTTTTTTTAAGTAGTTAGTCATAGTAAAATGTATTGTTGAATACTAAACATATTTTCTTTACTTTGTTTCTCCCCCCTTTTCTCTCTGTCTTATCTTTTTTTCATTTTTGTTTAAGGTGATGTTAGCTATCCACTGAATTCATGGCTTATGACAGCAGTGAGATATACAAATGGTGCTGATGAAGACAATTATAACACAGCCCTCTCCCAGGCCTGCACTGCCATTGAGAGAGTGTTTGGAATGCTGATGCCCTGATTCTGATGCCTGGATGAGTCTGGGGTGCCCTTTGGTGTGACCCAGCTACTATATATGGAATGTTTACTGCATATTACATTCTATATAACATGACCATGTGCCAGTCTGGTAGTGAAGTGACCCATGCTGTCACTGCAAAACCCAGTTCCACTTCAAATATGAGTAATGATGACCAGCCAGAAGTACTAGTAAAGGAAGTGATGTGGCAGGCTCATGCATGGCATATGGCTGCACATGTTAAGAGGCAGTATGAAGTCAAGAATTATGGACCATCTCATTCAGATGTTTCCTTTCTTATAAAAAAAAACAAAAAAACAAACACATATAACTGATGCATTTAGAGGTATCTGTGGACTATGCTGTGTGATTCGTGGTCTGCTGTCATGGTTCATCAGGCATTCTTTCTCATTATTTTTTTTAGAACAGGTACTCATATTATTTCTTGTTAAAGTCATGCTTGAGTGCTCACTGACTCCCGTAATATGATGTTGTAAGTGATCATGTTAAGAAATAATTACATTTTTAACTGTATTTCACAAAACATTCTGCTGAGGTAGTGTACCTAAGTGTGCACATACTGAATGGCCAGATGTGGTACATTAAATAAAATACATTATTTCAATATTTAACATGAATGTATATTTTGCAATTGAATAAAAATGTATCACAGTTTTTTTTTTTTTAATTATGCAATGCTTCCTCAGTTTTAACTATTACATATTTCAAATGACTTTTGTCAATAGACTTCAAATATAACCTTTAAAGTTTTCTTACACATATAATATACTTTAAATGAAAATGGATATATCAGTATGGTTTCCTGTTCTACCTTTTATGGGCAATATTTCCTATCTAGTTAATAAGCTGTCTTAATGATTTGACTTAATTGCCTGATTGACTGTTTGTTAACATTTTGATGGTTTCCTGCTCTACCTTTTATGGGCAGTATTTCCTATCTAGCTAATAAGCTGACTCAATGATTTGACCTAAATTGCTTGATTGATTGTTTGTTAATATTTTGACTTTTTGTATATAAGGAATGTTTTAAGTTTTAAATTTTGTAACCTGATGAAGCGCACGACTACTGTGCGTGAAAGCGCTTGTTTTTACTCAATTAAATAAGAATTGTTTGATTTTAAGCATTGTGGTGGTTCCAGTGTTTTCCAACTGTTACCTTTGTTCTTTTCCACTGAGAACCTTTGGATGGTCGTACTGGGTTTGGTGCTAATAGTGATATTTCTTATTATTGTGTTCCTGGTCGATCAACACACCATGGAGATGCCGAACATAGAACTGGACTACAATCCGTTGACCACAGGGAGAGCTGAAAACTGGAATGACATCTTTTACAAACAGGAGAATTCCTTATTGAACTTTGCTGCTCAAGGAACTGCTCCATCTACTGAAATATCAGAAACGGATAATCTGCAAGAATTTTATGGGCAACTTAGAACTTTAGAGAATAATCTCTATAAATTACATCGATTGATTTGGCAGAGGAAACACCTTGAGGCATGCCTCCACTTTAAGGTAATTCCACGAGGCATGCGCGTCCTCTGCATGCCGAGCTACGGGGATGCACATCCAGAACTGCTATGAAGATGGCAGTTGCTAAATATTGAGCTTGGCAACAAATACATTTGTCTATTGATTGATTATTTTAAACCCATAGAAGAAGAACTCATCGGCAAAGTGGAAGGTGAGCACAAAACCTTAACTTCGTTGTTTAAAAGTGATTTTTGTATGCTGAGACTTAATAATATGCTGAGGCAACTTATGCTTTACAGCAACAAGTTAGAGCAAGTAAAATTAAAGAAACTTAAAAGAGACTGTGATGATTTCCAACTCGGCCGCATTTTTATGTGGCCGAGAGTAAATACTGTGGCTTCCATGGAAGATAATTATGAGCGGACAATTGACACTCAGCTTAGCACACCCAGTACGACCAAGCAGACTGACAAATTGGTTGATACAGCTTCCAGCAATGATCTTAGTCCCACAAATATGGCAGGGGCTATTACTTCATCTACCTCCACTATTCCCTGCAATCAGGAAGGTCTCAAAGATGTAATAACTGCGGGTGCGAGACCAAAGGACAATGGACAGGCTGTGAACCTAATTCCGGGGGCAGTGACTACTTTAAATTTTCCTCTACCCTACAGGGTTCGGACACAGGAGCGCTCAACCAGCAGAGGAAGAGGGAAGCGCAAACTATCGGGCGAGATTCGCGAACCAAGGAGAAAGAGGAACTAAATACTTTATTTTTTAACTTATCGTCAAAAACTTTTTCGGACATTGAATGTTCTGTTTTAAATAGGGGCCTCTCCTTCATACCCTCCCAAGGCAGTAGTTTATCTGATACACTGATTATGTTACGAAAATTTGCTAGGAAGGTAGCTTTAAAATGTTTGTTTAAGGACTCTAGTGAAGAAACTGTAAATTGTAAAAATACTATGAACAAGAGAAAAAGTACTTTTATACCACATTTACCAAGTCAAGTTGACTGCTTTTTAAGAGCATGTGAGCATGATATGTACCTTTATTATAAGGGGAAAGCACATAAGAATTTATTTGTGAATATGGATGGTGCACAGAAGCAAGCACTAGAGTCGTTGAGAAATGATGTTAATTTAGTGTTCAGACCTGCCGATAAAGGGGGGGGGATTTGTAGCTATGGATGCTGTTTTCTATCATGATTTAATGATGGAGATGTTAAATGATGATTTAGCCTATATGGAACTAGACAAAATTAAGGTAAACTCTATAATAAGAAATGTCCATGATACATTTTACGACCTTTTAATGACGAGATGTACTGACAAAACTTTATATGACTATCTGATGATAGAAGCTCCTTTAATCCCCCTTATTAAAGGCCTTCCCAAATTACATAAAGGGACCTTTCCTCCACCCTTACGACCCATTGTATCAGGGAGGCTGTGGGTCACTGAACATGCATCCCACTATGTACAGTCCAAACTGGGCCCCCTGATAGGTTCCATTCCTACCATATTAAAGAATTCATTTGATTTACTAGATGATCTGAAGAGCACGGCTTTACTGGATAATTTGAGGTCTGACACCCTGATGGTTGTTTTGGACATAAAAAATCTATTCACCAGTATTCCCAATGAATTTGGGATAGATGCAGTTAGGGATTGCTTGGTTGAAATGAGTGGACTAGACAATACGGAGCAACTGACTATTTGTAGTCTTTTAGATCTTATCTTGAATAATAACGTCTTCTTGTTTCAAGATAGGATGTTTAGGCAAACATGGGGGGTGGCCATGGGCACCCCCTGTGCCAATGCCTATGCCAATTTGGCGGTCTACATATGGGAAAAGACGTTTATTTTTAATGACGTAAAATTTAGAGCTAACGTCATTTTATACAGACGTTTTGTTGACGATATCCTCCTTTTTTGGAATGGAGGTATCGAATTATTGAATGAGTTTATAGAATATATGAACTCAACCACATCTTTTCTGAGCTTTACCTATGAGCACTCCTTTATGGAAGTAAATTATCTTGACATTACTATTTATAAAAATGCACTATGTGAGATTACCACCTCCTTATTCAGGAAACCATGTTGGAGGAATGGCATACTCCATTATGGGAGTATGCATCCTAGACATATATTCCCCAACGTTGTTAGAAATCAACTGACAAGAATAGAGAGACTTTGTGATATCGATGGTGTTAAAGAATGTCTCTTGGACTTTCAAGTTAGATGCTTTCTGGATAGGGGTTATCCCCCTGAGTTGGTATTTAGTTTTAGACATGAAACTAACCTGAATGGGGAAAGGCCTCAAAAAAGTGGGACTCTAAGTAGATATGCAGGACTTATTACTAGGCCTAAAATTAAAAGTCAAGTTTATTTTGATATCAAATATACGAATGACATTAAATATATTAGGGACATTATCCTTAGTAACTGGAAGTTACTCACTATGGATGGTGAACTGTTGAGAATTGTAGGGGAGAGACCTAATTTTAGATATAATAACTGTTTTAATTTAAAGAGATTATTATGTAGAGAGAATATTAAGATTGAACCAGTAGACATTAGAGCAAGATTTAAGCAGGGAACCTTCCCTTGTAGGAAATGCTCTACCTGTAAATTTATTTCAACTGAGCGGAAGTTTGAACATGCTGAGCTAGGCTTATTATTTGAATCCAACTTATATGCAACATGTGATACAGCAAATGTTGTATATCTAGCTGATTGTGATAGTTGCGAGGCATATTATGTGGGAATGACCACACGTAGACTCAAAGATCGAGTCTATAATCATATCTATGATATAAGAAAAGCTAATATTAATAATGCCTTGGCTAAACACTGCCAATTACATCCGAATCATGGATTCAGATTTAGGGTACTACAGATACAGCATTTGAATAGAAGAGAGGGAGATTCCCCAGGAGCCCTTGAATTAAGTGAGCTGAAATGGATCCTTAAACTTAGAGCTCATAAGGCACCAGGGCTAAATTCAGCCATTAATATTAGGCCTGCATTGTTATAATTTATTGGTTTCTCTTTTATTTTATCTCTTTTTCTACTCATTCGTTTATATCCCCTTTTTCACTTGTTTTTTCCCTTGCACACCTTTCTTTTCGTTTCTTTTCTATCCTTTTTCCCTTATCCTTTTACCCCCATTCCCTTCAAATCACACCTCTACCTTCCCCTTCACTGTTTTTTCCTTCCCCTCCTCCCCCCCTCCCCCTCCCCCCTTTGTTGTTCTCTCTCTTTTGCCTGTTGGCATTATTATATCATTTTTTCTTTTACCTTCTGTTCTTTTTTCCACATATTATTTTATTTTTCTTCCCTTTTCTTTTCTGTCTTTCACTGGTTTTTTCCTTTTTTTCCCTCTACTTGCCTATCTGCTTTATAAATGGTTGTTAGATTTCCTTATACATATCTAGTAGAAGATTCATTGTTGACATATGTAGCATTCATCTTGCTTTAATGTTATTAGTTTATAATAGTTATGACAAGTAGTTACTTTTAGGAAAATAGATTTTGTCAATAGACTTTAAATATAACCTTTAAAGTTTTCTTACACATATAATATACTTTAAATGAAAATGGATATATCAGTATGGTTTCCTGTTCTACCTTTTATGGGCAATATTTCCTATCTAGTTAATAAGCTGTCTTAATGATTTGACTTAATTGCCTGATTGACTGTTTGTTAACATTTTGATGGTTTCCTGCTCTACCTTTTATGGGCAGTATTTCCTATCTAGCTAATAAGCTGACTCAATGATTTGACCTAAATTGCTTGATTGATTGTTTGTTAATATTTTGACTTTTTGTATATAAGGAATGTTTTAAGTTTTAAATTTTGTAACCTGATGAAGCGCACGTGAAAGCGCTTGTTTTTACTCAATTAAATAAGAATTGTTTGATTTTAAGCATTGTGGTGGTTCCAGTGTTTTCCAACTGTTATATTTCAAATGACAGTGATCTCAGTTAAGCTTGTAATGTTTAATACGCAATAATTTTTGTTCTCAGAGAGAAAAAAATAATTTGTACAATGGTGAGGGTGAAGAGGCAGCAGTGTTTATTTACATGGAAGGATACTTATTTTAATCTGTGTTAATTTTTTATTAGTGTTTCTCCTAATAGTTGTATATTACTACTTTTAAGTTACTGGCAATTGCCAGCAGTAACAATGGTAATGCATAAAGCATTAATAATTACAATCACTGCAAAATTATGTCATGACATAAGGCTTTCTTTCCAGAGTTCTGTGGCTTTTTAAGCAATATAGTTATAGGAATGAAATGCATGCACTTGAAAAGTATCGTAAGTGTACACTCACATTTTAATTCTGTTTTTTTTTTTTTTTTTAGTAGCTAAACACTGACATCTGTGTGGGAATGTCAAATTGTAAGTAACAGAAATGTCACACTTAAATCACAGCAGGTCAAGGTCAAATGTGTCATACATATATCCTAAACAGGGCAGGTGATGGTGATTTTTAAGAGGGGCTGTTATAAGAGCAGGATGGTGTGCTGGTTTGATATCATGAAATACTTGATGCAGCTGATGCTGCAGATACTGATCTGACAGTGCTGCAGACTTTAGACTGGGACCTAGAATGAGAGGTTTTACTAGGTGTAGACGAACGCTGATGTGGCCCACATGAAATCTGTTGTGCTTGGCTCTCACTAATTACAATACTTTTTTGAGAAGGACTTGTAGTCAAATGATTTGCCTCATGTGTCTGGACAGTACCATGTCCTCTTCCCCTTCCAAGACTGACTTCTGCTTGAGTCTGGTAGGTCCTCACTAGTGTATGAATGGAGGTGGCCATGGATGCTTAGTGTGCTACCATACTATGCATCATTATCCCTACTCTGTGCCATTTATGTAGTGTTGGAAATCATCATGTACACCTTGGAGACTTCTGACCATTTCTAGCTAATTCTCTGTGGCAGTGCTCTGAGCCCTATCAATATCACAGCACACTTGTTGCTAGGCTGCCAATGCTTTACATGCTCCCAGAGGTAGTTCTGATGTATTCCTTTGCCTGGCATTCCTCAGTGCAGGTGTCACTGTGGACACTGTTACTTCTGAATTTCTATCATCACCTGGAAAGTGTTTGTCTTTATTTGGAGATATTGGTTTAGGGGTGCCTGGGTTTTCTCCCTGTACAAGTTGCATTGAAATGTCAGTATGTGCTTAACTTTGTGAAGCACTGTCACTTCCTGCAGATCTACTAACTTGTTGTGGGGTATGAAATCCTGACAATTTCCTCAAGCTGCTTCATAAATACAACTATGTTATCGTCACCATTATCAACAGCCATGCTGCTAATTATATCCTCCAAATTTGTTGGTAAAGTGGAACTGTTTGTTTCTGCTGATAACCTTGTAAAAATTAAAGGAATACATTACTAATACATAACTAACATACACTGCTGTATGCTGATTAAGGAGGTGAGGAGGACACTTACCATGCACATTGCCTTCTTTGTCATTATATGAAGAAAAAGAGAATTCACCTATTAATAGTAACTGCTGTGTATTAATTGTAATCATTCTATGTTGGTATTTAATTATATATATATATATATATATATATATATATATATATATATATATATATATATATATATATATATATATATAAATGCATGCTACTGCTTTTAAAATTTCCTTTTTGATTGTGATCTGGTGCTGCTTCTGCTGCAGACATTGGTAGTAGCGAGTGTCCATTCACCTCCAGTCCCTTCATCTTCTGTGTCACAGTTATCCAATGAATGGGCAGTGGGAATTCCTCATCTGATATGAAAGGGATAAGTGCAGGAGTTACCCCAATACTTCTATGGGCAAGGGCATTCTGCCTCATCTTGGCTCTGGAATGTTCTGCCATATCATTTGTCTTCTTCTTGCATTATGCTAATGTGCAATTCCTTCCACCAACAGCATTTATATCCACAACCTTTTGATTCTGGACCTTTGCCCTCTCAGCTTGTTTGTGTCCACCTTTTTGAAAAAGACATTTGCTGGTTGTCTTTATAGCTGACATGAAGATGCGGTTATCCTCATGGTTAGAATTAAACTTCCTTGGCAGTGATCCCTGGATTTGCATCATTACTGCACCTGTAATAATATGACACAGTCATACTCAAAAAGCTTTTGATGTAACCATCAGGGAAACAGCATAGCAATGAAAGCATGCCCATTATCATTACAAAAAAAAACAGAGGTTAAGTGAAAACCCATAATTAAATACACATGCAGAGCCTCACTCTAGCTGTGTTAGTAGTGTTTGCAACATCAGGAAGATGTCCACAATAGTGGAGAAGATAGGTGTTAACAGATCTGTATTCTTCCACTTCCACTATTATTCATACTGCCATTTTTCACTCAGGAGTGACACTCAGAAATCTCACAATAAGAAAAACACATATGCATAATCCAACAAAACCTGCTTGACACTTCAGGACTTCACAATGAAATCACTGCAAAGTATTGAATGACACCGTATAGGTACAATCACTAAAAAAGGAGCCATGACAGCTAGAAATAAAGGGTGCATATCAGTCAGGAAGCATGTCACTGGCCATGTATCAGGCCATTGGCATTGAAAACAGCTTAAAAAATAAAAAAAAAATCAACTTTTTTTTTTTAGGCAATTTTGGCTGTTTAAAACTAGGGCAGCAACCCTCAAGCGGGATCAGGGGGAAAATAAGAAAATAAACCTAAAATAAGCATTCTAACCAAAATCACTATTCTGACATTAAAGTCAATGGCAGGCAGAAGACAACATGGCCAGTGAGTAGTGGTTGCTATGGGGGGAGGCTCAGTGTGAGACATGTAACTATGCATTAGCAGACAATCCTATGCAAATGGGGGGAATGATAGTGAATCTCAGTTTCCCCCAGCATGCTAGTCAGGTCCCAACAGTGTAAGAGTAGGAATAGCTTGGTGCAAGCTTAGGAGTTAGCTGAAATCATAGGAGTGTGTGTCAGGCATAATGTAAGCAGATTGGAGCCCTGTGGCACAGGTTTGCTCCTAGCTAAGCATAGCTAAGCAAGGGTGTGTCTGAGTCTGCCTAACACTCTTTACATTGCCCAAGCAGGAGCGTGCAACGCACACCGGATTTTAAAGAAAAAAAAAAGCAAAACCAGGAAATAGCATCTCTGTGCACATTTGAGCACTGGGTTTGCATGGCACTCCCCTGGGCTTAAACAGGAAGGCAATGGGAAGGGAAAACAGCAGTAAGAAGGTAATCTAGGGGAACTAGCATTAGCTGGCAGGTGAAATGTATCAGAATCAGCCAATTACACAGGCAGCAGACCAGTCCAGCCCAGAACACTACTATAAACTCTGCAAACACCTTTCCCACACTCTACACCACTGGTGTATACAAGCGGGGAACTTTTAACAAACAAAACAACAAAATGATAGGGGGTGCAATAGCTATCATACAACAACTTGTGGAAGAAGCTGAGGGTGGTGAGGATGTGAATGCTGTTGACCAACCCACAGTCAGGTGATGGAGAAGAGTGTACAGACCTAGGGTAACCTACCAGAGGCTACATGATCTGGAGATAGTGGAGTGCTATAGGGTGGACAGGAACCTCTTACAGCAAATTGTTGAGCTGTGCCGACACACCTGACACACAGAACTAACAGAGGGGAACCCATCCCGGTGGATACCAAGGTATGTGTAAGCCTAAGAATACTATCTGCAGGTACCTTCCAAAGGCCAACTGGGGATATGATGGGGATCTCACAGGCATCAGCATCAAGTGTACTCCACCAGTTCCTGGATGCCATGTCAACACTTGTCGGTGAGCATGTATATTTCCCCAACACCTGTGAGGCGTTGGCCAACAATATGCAACTGTTCCACCAAATAGAAAAATATTCTAAGGTAGTAGGTGCTATAGACTGCATGCACATATGCATCAAAGCATCACCTGGTGAGCGGGGTAGGGTCTACATCAACTGCAAGGGCTTCTCCTCCATCAACTGCCAGGTTTTGTGCAATGCCCAGGACATAATAATGAATGTGTGTGCTGGCTGCCCTGGAAGCTATCATGATTCCCACATCTGGCATCTGACACAGCTGTACCAGAGATTTGCCAATGGGGACATCCCTCATGTTCACCAAGTGGGGGATGCTGGATACGCACTGGAGCCATGGCTGATGACACCCATCAGAAATGCACACACACCCAAACAAGAACTCCATAATGAGGCACACACACACAGACCAGAATTATAGTAGAGCATGTGTTTGTGATGCTCAAGTCATGGTTCCGGTGCCTGGACACATCCGGTGGATCCTTGCAGTACTCACCAGCTACATATACCCAAATTGTCAGCTTATGTGCCATGGTACACAATATGATCCTGTGGAAACAGCTGCAGCAGGAACAGCATGGGGCAGGGCCACACAGCCCCCCATGATTGCCAAGGCCTGCACAGGCACAGAATGACTTGGAGGAGGAACAACCTGAGCCTGTCCCATTAGGCAGAAGGAGGTGTGCCCTGCATGCCCTGGCCTTGGCAAAGGGCATCACATAGCACATACACTGACACAGGAGGGACCCAGGGAATAACACCTCTCTCTGACTCTCACATACAGTAAAAGGGATGTCAAACATGATACTACCTGTGCTCAACCATGTGTAGGGAGTGTACTATGTGCATCCAACATAGACAGCCCTGCAGCACCACCCTCAATGCTGGGACACCCACAAGGTAATTGACTCACACATGCCAGTTAGGGGGGGGTTCACATACCCAACAACAGTCACAGCCAGCAGGACAGGTGTAGACAAACATAAACAAAGGCTGGGCTATGGCCTCTGAATGATGCCTATGGGTAACCTCCCCTCCAGGCCTACCACAGACAGGCTACAGCAGGTCAGGCAGTGGGATGTTAGTTCTGAAGGCTAGGAAGTCATAAATTAATATGTAGGTCAATCAAAGCTAATATCTGTAGTACACTGATATGCCTGTTGTCAGCATGATAGGATAGAATACAGAATGAAATGGAGTACCTGACATACCAGTACAGTCATAGCAAATGTGTACAAGTGTCAGGTGTGCCCCCCATCCTACGTAGTAATGTAATAACAGTCAGGTGTGCCCCCCCCCAGTCCTGTGTAGAAATGTAGAAATAGTCAGGTGTGCCCACCCATCCTACGTAGAAATATAGTAACAGTCAGATGTGCCCCCCCAATCCTGTGTAGAAATGTAGAAATAGTCAGGTGTGCCCCTCCATCCTATGTAGAAATGTAGTAACAGTCAGGTGTACCTCCCCAATTTTGTGAATAAATGTAGAAATAGTCAGGTGTGCCCCCCCCCCCCCAGTCCTGTGTAGGAATGCAGAAACAGTCAGGTGTGCTGCCCCATCCTATGTAGAAATGTAGAAATAGTCAGGTGTGCCCCCCTTCATCCTGTGTTGAAATGTAGTAACAGTCAGATGTGCCCCCCCAGTTCTGTGTAGAAATGTAGAAATAATCAGGTGTGCCCCCTATTCCTGTGTAGGAATGCAGAAACAGTCAGGTGTGCTCCCCCCAACCCTACTTAATTATGTAGTAACGGTCTGGTGTGCCCACCCAATCTGATTTGCACACTTAGTAAATGTCAGGTGTGCCCCCCCCACAGCCCTATGTAGAAATGTAGTAACATGTATGTGTAGGTATAATACCAGTGAAGCACAGAAGCACAGAGGTGGCCAAGGTAGCAGGATAGGTTGTCACATCTGTACAATATGTAGGTATGTGTGTGTTAGGTTGGTGTGTGTCTCATATCATGTGAGAGTGGTCGGTCTGTATGCAAGTTGAGGTAAGCCTGGTGGCCATTGCCCACTACTGCTGATGACAGGGTCAAGTCCTCACAACTGCAGTGCCATACACAATACCCATCAGTATAACACAAGCTATAAGTAAGCCATTGCAAATGTATGGTGGTAATATGTGTCACCATCTGAAAGACTGACATGGCATGGCTGTTGGGCTAGATATACAAGCAGTACACAGGGGAAAGTACCCCAGACATACAGTATACTGTGAAATGGACACACCCTTGGAAAAATACTTACAGGTATGCATCACATTATCTGGTCCTGTAGAAGGGGATACTGGTGTTGTCTGCCCAAACACCTGCAGATCACAAAGGAGGTAGGATTGATGTATTGAGAAATGGCTGATGTACCTGCACGCTCAAGCATAACTGGAATGCCCAATGCATATGTGTTTGTCAGATGCAAGTAGTGCCCATAGTACACATGCACCCAGCTCATGCAAACACCACCCACAGGCACCTCTCTGGTTATATCCCTGCTGTGGGGAATGGGTACAGTAAGACCCCACCTGTATATGGCAATAGCGGAAGACTGCAGCATGCAGTGCAGGTGACCCATGCAGGTGTGTCCCTAGCTGTAGGTAGCACCCTGCCGGCATCCACACCACATGAACAAGACTGTTAAGAGGTATTGGCATGAACACCTATCACACCTACCCTGTCACCCCAGAGGAATATACTGTATGGTGTCTGGGACTGTAGGACTGATAGAAAGCAATGACCTGCCACATCTGGCATGCAGCAACACCTAATGCCTCACAGTCATCTGCCAAAGGCCTGTGTCTCACACATGCTGCCAATGCATGTTATGTCCTGGACACCCAAATAACAACATAACACACTCCACATAAGCCATATGCAAGACCATGTGGACAAACCACAGTAACATGTCCACAATGTCCCACTGCATGAACTGTGGACCAACACTAACACACACCTGTGACGGGGTGATACCCTTATGGAAAGTATCAGAGAATGTATGCATAATGTATGGAAGAGGTTAGAATAACAAGGGGGGTGGGAGCATGGGCAGCATGGAATGTGCAGGGTCCGACACCAAGCTGTGTTTACACACTATCCCTGGCTGAAAACACATACATGGGTGGCTACACACCTGTCCATACACCACAATGGGGTAAATGTCCTGACCCATGGCCCCTGCCCCTGGCTAACCTGTGCAAATCTGTATAGCTGTGAGGCATTGCCACAGCAAGCTAAGCCCATACTGTCATGTTGATGGGCGTACAAGTATGGGATCCTCTGCCAGCACTGTACCAAAGTGCTGAACCTGGTACACAAACCCATCACCAAGTGTCTGTAGCTCCCCCTTCAGATTGGCATAACATACCATGAATACATAGGTGTCTGCCCACAATACCGGACACAGCTGCAGTCACCCTTGTCCCCCAAGACATCACTGTAAGCAAGAACGTCCACCTAACTGTACATGATGACAGAAAATATTACTGTGTATAACAGTACACATCTGAATATCTCTGCTAACAGCAGTACCATGCAGCTGAAGCAGCACACACACAATCACCTACAGTACACACTATCCCCTGCACATTTTGTCCCCATATTGCCAAATGATCGACGTATACCCTGCAGAAACAGTATGCTACCTGTAGGTGTACTACACAAAGGTCTGCACTGCAGTACAAACTACCTGGACTCAATCCACACATTCAATACAGATGGGCATACTGGGCATGCTCACACACGTAGAGAACTGAAGGCAATGTCAGTCAACAACATACTGTAAGGGCATACTGGGCATGCTCACACACTTAAACTCATGAAGGCCATGTCTGCAAACACCAGTGGACCAGACATATCTGACAGCCGCAGATGTTATTGCAGCCACTCCTCAGTATGCACCATTCATGCTTTGCACACACAGTGTATAGGAATACAGACATATATGTAAGGACAACACACCATAATAAGCCAAAAGTAGACATACATAGATGTGTGGAAGAGGGTGACTGTGACAAGGAGCCATCCAGGCCTGTCCCACCCAGCACACAGCCAAAAGACCACAACCACATGAGGTTCAGCTGTCACTCACTGTAGATGCTAGCCACCGGTATCTGTCAGCATTACAAACTATGTGGTGCAAGTGTTAGCTGTGCAACATGACTGTACAAGGAAGTAGTCATCTAGCAGCTGTATACACTTACCTGTGGAATTTGACCCTGTGTTTGCCCGCATGCAGTGTGTCAACCTCTAGATGAATGTGTTATGACCCATGCACACATGCTGCCCTCCCCATAGCCCTACTATGACAAGCCTGCTGAGGTCATCCACTGTGAAATACACCTTTGGGAAAGTTGTAGCCCAGTAATCTCCGTGGTATGACTTATAACTGCGTACTGCTGTAGTGTAATAAACTAATTAAGTAGGTGTTCCAATCCCGGACGTGGCAACTGTGTGTGCATCTTTCTCTGTCTGTGTAGGGAGCAAAGCTTTTTAGGGTAGTCACACTCAGTACAATTCAAATGCCCTACTTTTTCAATCCTGCTGTCAATCACTGTGAAATACACCTTTACGGAAGGGTATTTCCAGCAATCCCTGTGGTGCATCCTAAAATAGCATCATGCAGTAGTGTAAAATAGAACTCTGGTATGGGGTTCTATTCTCGCACATGGCAGTTGTGGATGTTTTGTGTGTGTCTCTAAGTCTGTTTAGGGAGCAATGCATTCAAGGCTAGTCACACTCAATACAATTCAAATGCCCTACTTTGGCAATCCTGCTGATGTCATTCACTGTGAAATACTCCTTTGGGGAAGGAGAACTCCTGTAATCTCCGTGATGTGTCCTATAACTTTGTAGTGATGTAGTGTAATATACTAGTTAGGTAGGAGTTCTAATCCCAGACATGACAGGTGTGTGTGTTTGTCATTCATATCCTGTGTGGAGGTGGGTGTGAGTGTGCAACAACTGTATTCAATGTGGAGTGGGTTTTGCAAACTTCTTATATGGTGGCCCAAGTATATATAACAATGTCCATCA
Organism: Protopterus annectens; assembly: GCF_019279795.1. Lineage (NCBI taxonomy): Eukaryota > Metazoa > Chordata > Ceratodontiformes > Protopteridae > Protopterus > Protopterus annectens. Next base: position 99,030,874 of record NC_056736.1, read on the forward strand.
TACAGGGATAACAGATGTGAAATAGCCGAGAGGCTGGGGTGCAGATCCATACCCCTAAATGTGAAATCAATGCCAGCTGAACAACATTAGCAACCATTGTATTACCCAGGGAACACTCTCAATGCATGTCTCATACACGCACACACTTGCCTAGGCAACAGCCACTATGTTGGTAGTACCCTGCATATTGCCCACTGATAGTAACCAAGGTGTGATTGCACTGGGCTACAGAGGCCATGGCACCCTGTCCATCAGTCCAACAGGCATGCACATGCCAACAGTGCACCCCCCATGATCCCCACTGGACACCCGCAACACCTGTGGTGCCATCAAATGTGACCCACAAAGAACATACCATGCCTGAAACACAAGCCCTGTATCGACAGATACCACTGACACCAGGGAATACTGGTATCATGCTATCAATGTAGGTGCAGGGTCGACCTACTGTCCATTAACAGTTCTCACCACATGAGGCCAGGACTGGCACATCTGATGATAAAAATCTCTGTTCACTACATGAACCAGACACCCTAGGTACAGTTCCACATGTCACTGTACATGCATGTGGGAGGTGTGCACATCCCAGACACTGTCCATATCATGGACTAAGGAACACATACATGGCATGCAATGCACAGCATTGGCCACACGCAATAGTCACCCAGGTGACTAGATGGTGAGTATAATACCCACCTGTGTGGGCAACTCCAGACACTACAACCTGAGCCACAATGCAGACCATTGCCATGTGGCCTGATGCCAAGGTATACCCATCACCTAGCCTTGTATAGCCATCTGGCACCATAGACCACAACACACTCATGAAGCAGTGCACCCATGCATGTCAGTACTGGCACCCATGTCTGTGTGTGTGTTGTATGATGCGTATGACCACATTCACACTCACTACAATCCCTATTGGCATACTGAAGCATGCTGTCTGATGTCAGACACCTCCACATACACTTTGCACATATAACCTCCATATGGCCCCTGTGGTGCATGTGATACCTGCACAGTACAGTGTTGTGGCAATCCCACTAGTGATGAGTTGCAATACTGGCCCTGCCAAGTGTGTCAATGTGTGTGCGTCCCTGTAAGAGTGTGGCTGTATTGATGTTGACACCTGTTCATGCAGACAGGCAAGTGTACTACACCTACCGCATAGCTACCATATCCCTGTTGCAGATGTCACTCACCATCACATATACGTTCTGAGGGCTCCTCAACATGTAACTTATGTGGCACTTCCAATAACTGCAGGGACACATGACAGCACTACATAGTAGTCAGGAGTTTGATGAACATGCTTAAGTTTTACTCTCCCATCCCTCCCTGGCTTTTCTTTGCCTCTGTCTGCCTCTCTCACTCTCTCTGGTGGATGTGGAGACTTACACCTGCTTTGCTTAGGCAGCAGCATGTGTATTTTAAGTGATGCTCAGTATCAGCTGATGGCCTCTGCACAAATTGCAGCCCTCTTCTAGCTGATTGGATGTGGAACAGCTGTGGTAATATTTCCATAGCCAATTGCATGGAAATGCACTCCAATATCTAGGAACATCATGTTGGTGTTGTGCTTTTCAGTCACTGTGAGCAGGAACTCGATCTGTTGTTTCGCAAACAACATCTCAGATGGATTGTGGATTTACCTCTAAAAACATACACTGTGGAAACAGATCAACATACAGGAGGGGGATGTGCCTGACCTGACTACAGACTGTAAGTGCTGTATACTGCATTTGGAGTAATGTTGGTTTAACAGGGGGTGTGTGTGTGGATATGGCTGTCCTACATGTTTTAATACCTGCCATGTCAGTGCTATATTTATGAGGAAACACCCATTTGTAGGGTCATCTGCAGACTGGCCAGTGTGTGGTGCCTTTTGTTTCAGATGTTACCCATTGAGCACCTATCTGTGAACTGCAGAAGATAGTTTGAGAATTGCAGTCTGTAGATGGTGACAGCTGTGAGGGTTACTGACTTCATATCTTTCATAGGACATATGTTGCAACAAACCCTGTTACAACAGTAAATGTATGAGTTTATCACAGCAACATGTCAATATTGGCCCTGTGCATGTGCCTCCAGCCACAACCCTGTCAACCTTTGTACATATGTCATGCAGTAAGGGGTGCATATGTGCTGTACACCATAATTAGTGACATCATATCTGATAACAAGCCAGTGAGATATCAGACTGCTACACATGTTATGTATAATAGGGGTTATATTTGATGACATAACCTGTACATTCTGTGGTTGTGTGTACAGTACTGAGGTCTGTGTACTTAGGTTGATTGTCGGCAGTGTGTGTATTGCTAATATGTACCTTGGCCTGTGTACAAACTGTGGTAGATGTTATTGTTCTTGGTCCTGTTCTATCTGATGTTACATGCTGTTCCACTTTATGTTACCTTATCAGCTTACATGTTTGTAGGGCCATAGATGCACATGTCCCATACCACAGACAGGCATTGGACCACACTGTGTAGTGGCCCAGTATATGTAGGGTTAGTGTATGAGTGGCACATATGAGGTAGGTGTTAAACAGATAGTCCATATACTGTAATACAATGCTAGCATACCATATGTGGATATGGCTGTGTTCACATTGATTGTGGTTATGCACTTTCACACAGGTGTATGTCACTCTGTGCTGTGGCATGCCTGTAGAGCCTGCTATATATGCAGGTACATGTGCATTCCCCCATAGGAAATGAGGCCAGTGTTGTGCCGGTCTGCCTGTAGCCTGCACAGTGCTTTGTTACATGCTTAGCAGCTTAGTGTACTTACCCAGTGAGACATAATGTCCAGATACTTGCCAGATGTACTGCAGCTGGGCCACCATGACAGTCATATATGTCAGACAGAGCAGTGGGATGCTGTACAGATGTATGTCACTATCTAGTGGGTATTATGTGGCCATGGCACCTCTGTACCAGTGGTTATTATGTGGCAGGACAGACAGGGATGTGTGAATGCATAACCTATGGGGGCACATGTATACCAGTAGTTACTTGTTATACCCATCTACATGGCTGCTAACATCCACATTGTCAGGATTGGTCCACATGTCTTGCACTAAGGGGTTATGTGTATACCTCTGGACTGTCCAGAGTGTGTCAGACTGTCCACATATATTGGCCATTATCTCGGCCGTAGTCCACAGGAGCATTTCTTTCTAGCAGTAGTACTGTACTATGGTGTCCTTAGGATGTCTGTCAGTAGCTAATGGCCCACATGTTAAATGCAGATGTGACCTCCCACACACGCCATGTCTATGAAGACACTCCCTATTACAGTAGCAATAGTCTACAAATATACCTGCAATACATACCTGACATCCCCTTGCACTACGAAGTTGGGACTATAGGGGCTGAGGTAGGGCTACACTCCATGTTCAGAACATATAGTGAAGATATATGTACATATAATTATCCAGATATCTATATAGACATACACATATACATATCAACATACATAGATGGATATGTATATGTACATAGATATACATTGAAACACCTAGATATATAACTATACAGAGCAATATATATCTACACATATACAGATAGAGATACATATGCACATATACATATGGATATCTACATATATATTGACAGCAGTAGGTATATCAGAATTGATATGTATGCACATATAGTTATTGGTATCTACATATATACCAACATAATTAGGCATATCTGTACACATAGAATGTGCATACATATATAGCTATATATACATATATCTATATATACATATACGTATATGTATAAATACATATATCTATATATACATATATGTATATGGGAGCGCTACAGAATCCTGAAAGCCAAAAATCCTGAAGACCATCAGGGGTGAGCTGCCATAAGGTATATAGATGTACATTACCATATAATCCACCTTGGGTTAATGCAGGCCTACTGCCACCTGCCATACAGACTGTTCTGTTTGTCACTGTGCTTGTGATGGTGTCAGCTATGCCTTGTTATGTAACAGTTACATCCCATTGTGTCAGCTGAGTTCTTTATCCCTTAGGGATTGTCTACAGAGTGTAGATAGAGGCTGCTGAACTATACATCTGCATTACTTACTGTTGATTGCTTGGTATTCTGTGGCCCAGTCTGTCTTTACTATTGTGCTACTTGATGGCCTTGGCCTGGAAAGCAACATTTGTTAACATTTCCAGACTACTGTATTAGTATAACTGTTTCACAGTTGCATTACTCAGTTTATGTGGATGTCCGTGTCTAAACAGCTATACGACATGGCATATACAGCTGTAATAGTACACAAATACAGCTTTCCCATTTATGGAAACCTGTGTGTGGTGTTATATCCTTTGATCTCTCTGTGAGTATATGTTGCAGGCAATGATTTTCATTTGTATGGGTGGCGTATACAGTCTCCAGTTTGTAAGGTGATGACTGTAGGAATAGTGGCTGTTCCATATTGTGTGCACCTTCTACATAGGTATCTTACTATACATATTTCTGCATGTGTATGTGTGTTTATATATATATATATATATATATATATATATATATATATATATATGGAGTCCATACGTTTGGTCGAATTACACTTAGTTGAAAATGATTCCAGCCAGTTCACTTGACTGAAAGCTCACTTGACTGAAAGCTCACTTGGTCGAAGTTCATTTGGTCGAAAATGGAATATAGCCCCTGCCCCACTGCAGTGCAACCCTGGAGTGAAAATATTAAATAAGGGGAGGGTGTATGTATTCACTGTTAAAAGAAGGTATATCCATTAGAAATGCATTAATATATATCTTTTTAGTAAAATCTATTGGCATAATGTGGGGGGCTTTCAGTGAAGTGCAATGCCTGGTATCATTTTCGACTAAGTGTAATTCGACCAAATGTATGGAATCCATATATAGCTATATATATATATATATATATATATATATGTATATCTTTATCTGCCTATATGTGTCTGTGTTTATGTATCCTAGGGATGTTGATTGCTACCACATAGTACATTCCCTATGGGAGGCAGACTGTACTGCATGACATGTTACTGATACCAGCCTGACATCACACAGGTGGGATGGAGTACTGTTAACATCTTGTGCCAATGTTGTGTCAGGTCCTGGGTATCGGGGCTACAACAGTTGGCAGTGTATTGCAAGGCAGATGTGTTTGACAGTGGGGGGGGGTATTTAATCGTACAAGACGTATGTTGTTTGGGGCCTCTCAACCCCAGACCCCAATAATGGTGCATGTGGACATATATGCTTATGTTGTGTTCCCATTGTTATCTACAGATGTATGTCCGTATATACCTATGTAGATACATATATCTGCTTACATATGTATAACTTGCTGTATATATGTAGACATATAGATGTAGACATATATAGCTATAGATGTATGCATTTGTATGTATATATGTTTACATTTATATATATATTTCTATATTTCTATATTATATCTACATCTACATATATAGATATGTTATATCTATTTAGATAATAATATCTACACACACACACACACACACACACACACACACACACACACACACACACACACACACACACACACACACACAAATACATACATGTTGGAATACATTTCCTGTACTGTTGAATGACTGGGCTGGATGATATGTTTGTGAAAACAGCAGGTTTATGTATATCTGACATGGCTTAAATCAGTTTGGCTATGGTGTACAGGGTCCTGGGTTTGAGCCTTGCAGAGGCTATTTATTTTGTTGCTGGGCAAAACAAGGGCCGTTGGATGCAAAGTGATTAAGGCACTTTTGAGCAGTTGTAAGTGGGTTTGCTCGGGTTTGTGCGGAGGTAAGAACTACTAACTTCCTGTTACAGTTTCTTATACTCAGTTAGCTTCCAAATTGCTTAACCTGTGTAGGCATTGCTTACCCCTGCACAAACAGACTTAAACCTGCTTACTGCTGCTTAAAAGTGCTTACTCCCACTTACCTCCTCGCCAATTATTTTAAAAGAAAAGAAAAAAGGTTGATAGGAAGGTGGTGAAAAAGCGGCACAAAGAGGGAAAGACAGTAGGAAAAATAGCTAGGGATGTGCAGGAAGGGTGTAGGGAAGGTCCATAGCTGCCCATTTCTTCTACAGCAACAGCTGTGCATATACACTGAATTTGGAGGTAGATTTGGACACTCAAACTCCTGAGAGGGGTGAGGACAACAATAATATGTTGTGATGCCAATTAGACCTAATTACATGTCCAATGGACACATGTGAGAAATGGACAGCTATGTATGGGGTGTGATTTTTTGGGGGGGAACAGATTGCCCTTTTTTATTTTTTTTAAGGTGAGAGGTGGATGTTGGGGAGGGGTAGTAGGTATATGTGGGGAGGTAGGTTGGGTAGGTTAACAGACAAGACAAACAAGTCACATACAGGGGCAGTGTATGACAAATGTGGGGGGTAAACAGCTTGATGGGGAGGGGTGCTGGGAAATCGGAAGCCCATGAGCCCCCTTATGGAAACAGTGGGACTGTGGTCCCCACCCATGGGCAGTCACCACTGCACCTTCACAGCCCCGATGGTGGCTGTGCTGGGGGCTGAGTTGCAGAGCCAGACTGATGCTCTAGTCCTGACATGCAGCCCTCAAGCTGTAATAGAAGATCACCAAGCTGCTGGTTGAGCTTTCTACACACCACCACCTGGACCTGTGACGGGTGACAGGTACCTGTCCATGCCTGCTCACAGGGGGGAGTGAGCCCCATCCCCTGAGGTGGTTCCACCCAAAGATGGTGCAGGACCAACGGACGAGGAGGTCCCAGGTTGGGCCCCAGGCATGCTGGTGTACAGTGACACGGCCAGCTGAGGTGGGACAGGTCGGTCTACTGGGACCTACCTTCCCAAATGTGCTATAGTGTTTAGATTTTATCATCATATGTGGGTTAGTAATAGTCAACACATTCCAGGGTTAGGTATAACAGCATACATAGATATTCCCATTAACCCAGACACCAGATATGGAACAGTTGCATAGCAAACAGACGACATGCATATATGGGACCACAGTGGTAATAACAACAGCATGCAGGTACATTGATGTCATCATGACATCAATGTTGGAATAGCTCAGTATAGCACATGCATGGAAATAAATATAAATATTTATTAACCAATATGGCATAATCAGAACATTGGAGACATTACATACCGGTTGGGGTGGGTATGTAGTTTATTGTTGGAGATATGGTGGGGGGAGAGAAAGATGTCAATTAACAACTAGTATATTCCTGTAGTCCACATTACTTTCCTAGTCAGTGCTGTTATCTGTACCTTACAATTATTACTACACTACCCTATAGCCTTAGTTTGGACAGTGATATGGCTGTTGTCATCGTTATACATGAACTTTTTTTACCTGCAGTATACACCTGTTACCTGGTATACCTGTGGAGGAAATGTTTGTTAACAGTAACTGTTTCTACACATACTCACAGATTGCAGGTTGATGTTGTGCACATAGCTATCCAACTCTTTCTGCACAGACTCTGACCATGTCTTGACCACATGCAGGTGTACCGGGACATATCTAGACTATTGCCCTCTTCAACCTTTATTGACTTGACACACACATATACATGCTTTCCTACGCAGTTATATTATGTAGCACAGTGTGGGTGATGATGGTCAGTGATATTTTATTATTCAGAGAAACTGCAACACTTACTATTCCCTACAATATTAGAGTAAACAGTACCAGTACAGGGTACGAAGGGTTTTATTTCTCAGCATAGTGTTCGTATCCGACATACCTGTGGGAGCAATGATTGTTAGCACTACCTGATTGTTGCCACACAAAGTACCAGATTACACATTAGTATTATGCACATACATCTCACTCTGTTACTATACACACTGTGGTCACAGCTTGACAACATGGGGGTATAGATAGAACATACTTGGCTTATTAGTCTCCTTACAGTTTCAGGAGTTGCTACAGTGACAGGTATGTTCTCATAGATGTTTGACAATCACTTGTATTCCCTGTTGACTGGCTAAACATCTGGGATCATCCCACAGACTTCCCAGGGGGACAGGCAGCAGATATGGACCCATATACTGGACATCCTGGTCTTATCTGAAAAGTTGTGGGGTATGATTCTGTATGCAGCCTACTTCCACTCCCAGGATTCAGACCATGGCTGTGTCTGCAACAACTTAAAGACTGTCCATCAGAGTTGTGTGTGCTATATAGATATTGCTGTATATCTCCCATCTGCTTTCTGTCTTATAATTCTCCTGCACTTTGGCATTCTGACCCTGTATTACAACACTCTTATACAGATATCCTAGACAGTTATATCTTGTATGACAGTGTGGGCAGCAGTGATGACTACTACCTCGTTATTCAAAGCAACTGCATCAGTCACAATGCCATACAATACCAATGTAAACAGTACCAGTACAGGGTAACATTGTTGTATTTCTGGACACAGTGTTGGTATCCGACAGACCTGTGGGAGAACTGTTTGTTAGCACTCCCTGAATGTTGCCACTCACAGTACCAGATTATACATTACTAATATGCACATACATCTCACTCTGTTACTGTACACACTCTGGCCACAGCTTGACAACATGGGGGTTTAAATGGGACATATGTGGCTTCTTACTCTCATATGGTTTTGGGGAATTGCTAGTGTGCTAGCTTTGTTCTCATATATGTGTGTCAATCAGTTGTATTTCCTGTTTGCTGCCTATACATCTGGGATCATCCCACTGATTTCACAGGGGGACAGGTTGACAGACACCAGATATGGGCCACTTTACAGGACATTCTGGACATATCAGTACAGTTGTGGGGTATGATTCTATATGCAGACTACTCCTACTGCCAGTATTCGAACCATGGCTGTGTGAGCTAAAAATGTAACAGTTCACATCTCAGTTGCATGTACTATTTGGGTTTTGTTGTCTGCCGTTTCTCTGTTTTCTGTCTATGTGTCTCTCAGTTGTACTAAATGGCCTCTGCGAATTACACCAGTCATATACTGGCATTCCTACACATTCTATTTTTGGTGCACAGTGCGGGTAACAGTGCTTAATACAACAGTACTATTACGTGATTGCAAATCTACATTACCATATGATACCAGAGTATACACATGCAGTCCAGCAGTTTGAACTTTATTGTCAGACTATTAAGATTTATTTACATACAAACTATATGGACTCTTCCTGCCATAATCTCCAGTGTTTGCAGTACTTGCCTTGAACAATACAGGTTTTATACAGGTAATTAATTTACTAATACTTTTAGTTTTATTTCCTATCACAGTAAATGCATGAGTATTACTGACCTGCCTCAGGTCGCAACCTCGCCAGGCGACTGACATGGGCCTCCTCGTTCATGGCCCACTCCATTGCAGCTGTGGGGGACATAAGAGGAATATTTAGCCATACCTATCCATGATATGCATGAGCTGGCAATTATTACACACATAGTGGGGTGATGCACATAGCTGGGACATCCCCTTCCACTCTAGCCTCTTGGATCCACTGGTCCAAGAGGCTCCCCCTATGCCACTTCAGGTCGGCATAGTGATGCCTGACCTGCTCATCAGTTCGGGGTATGCCAGTGGCACTGGTGAGGTCATGGTCAAGATGGTACCAGGCCGCCGCCTTATATTGGGACCCTGGTTCTGGTCCTGCAGCAGTCTCTGATCATGGTCTTTGACAAGTAGTCCTGCCATGACTCTGGACTCCTTGATGCACCATCGCTGCACCCAAAAGTGCACACCTTCTCCCCTTCCTGACATGGTGCCTGCAAGGGGAAGCTACAACCAGTTATGAGATGTATTCCTGCCTCTTGGGTTTAAGTAGGGCCAATTTCCAACACTTTTCTGTGACTGGCCAGCTTTGAAAAGGCTAAGCTATGGGCAAACCTGCTTACCTAGGGTTGGCATTGTTTAAAGGGGTATACCTCTGGGCACACTGTGTTAGCTAGCCTACACACTGCTTACACCGCCTAAGCTGGCCTGTGCAATGCTTAGCGCTGCTTACATTAGACTTTGCATTATATTTCCTTTTTGGCATTGATTTATTATTCATTACACCTTATATGTATGCCCGGTATCCATGATTCATGTGTATGTACACTGTATGGGGTCCTTGTGTTTTAATGGGGACTTCAACACTCTTTTACAATTACACCTGACTTCTGGGCTTACTGTTGTACTCCAGTTCACATATTTATGTTATGTAGGGGGTTGAGGCACATATGTCTGTATACTGATTCCTTTCACAGGTTCAGTTTGATTTTATTATGGTGAAGACTTGTTTGCTGATACCTCATTTTTCTGTACTTTTGTGATGCCTTGGTGGTTAACTACTGTGACTATAGTGTATAGGGTCCTGGATTCAAGGTCTGCAAGGCTGTTTATTTTGTTGATGGGCAGAACAAGGGCTGTTGGATACAGTGATTAGGGCACTTTTGAGCATTTGTAAGCGGGTTTGTGTGGGTTTGTGTGATGATAAGCAATGCTAACATCCGATTACATATGCTTACAGAGAGTTAGCTTCAAAATTGCTTAACCTGTGGGCGCACTGCTTACCCCCATGCAAATGGGCTTAAACCCACTTACTAGTGCTTAAATATGCTTACTACTGCTTATTGGTGCTTAAACCTGCTTACTAGTGTTTTTATTCATTATGATACTGACACTTCACATGTGCATTTACTGCAGTACTCCAGTTCATTACTATATGTTATTTAGTGGGTTATGCAACATAAATATTAGTCATAATGTACTTTGCCATGGAAAATGGAATGTGCTGCAGTGGGAGTTGAACCAGGAATGCCTGCTTGTAAGGTGAATGCTCAGCCCACTACACTATTGCTATGCTCCTTCATTTGCATATATCTTCTTTGTTATCCTCTTCAGCCATTTAAGCTGCATTAACCGTAGCGCACCAGCGCATCTACGGTTAGCTTTAGTCAAATTTTTTTTTAAAAAAAGGGGTTTGTTCATTTTATTTCTGTATACTTGCTGTTGTACATGAGGGGGACTGTTAGTGGGGTCTTGCTCATTTCTTAGCCCTTTTTGCTGTTCTTCATTGCGGGGGGGGGGTGTATATTCTGAGAGCTCTGCTCTGAGACATGCCCTCTGCACTCTTACATGCTCCGTGTAAGATTAGGAACTCAGGCAGTGTGCCCCATTAATATGCATGGCTCGCCGCCATCCTGCTTCTAAACAGCCGCCTTCATGCAGGACTAAGCTAGTCCTGCACAGAGGAATAGTAAATCTGGGGGACATTTTTGTGTATAAATACAAATGTATATTTACGAGTAAAGAAATTTATGTAAGTATGTATATGTGACCCTTCCCTTAACACTAACACTATTTAAATAAACTTGAGGCTGGTGTTACTGAGTTTTTTAGATTTAATATTGGGAGAGAAAATAGTTTTCCTCTGTCAATATTATGGTTTTCATTTTTTCCCACTATTGTATATGATCGTTTATTTTGTTGGTGTTTTACATTTGACATTAGGGCGGTTTGTTCATATACAATAGACACATGTAAATATGTATATAATACAGACTTTCATCTGCATGTGTACACTTAAACTTATTTTTATTTATATAAATGTATGTATTCATATGTGAAGAAACAAATATTTGTATTTCCATATAATTTCACTCTCAGTAGGTATTACCTTAGTTAGTATGTGGGATACATGCAGGCATGTTTTTTGTAATGAAAAGATTTTGTTTGTGCTGGCCAGAAAATATTTATTAGTATGATAAATGTATAAGACAGTAATTTTTTCCACAATATTAACTGCACGTATAAGATTGCTGAACTCAGTCAGACACCACACCCTAGCCCGAGTGGAGGTTAGGGGAGGGGGGATGGAGGTTAAAGTATCAAGTGAATGACCAGCAGATAGTTTACAGAGAGATGACCAGTCATATTACTTCTGAATATGTTTCTACACAATTCAGCAGAAAATTATCAGCGCACACATTATTGTCATGAAGTAAATGTATTGCAGCTATCTGTTACAGTAAATATGTTTTGTTTAATGAAGGTTGATATAGAAAGAAGTTAAAACTTCAATTGTTACATTTTTTATGTGTATACAACTTCTGCCTTTCCATAAAGAAATTTACAATGTATGTAATGTATTTTATGCAATATAAAAAACTGCAACTTATGTGTGTAACATGTCTCCCTACTGAAAAGTCAGCACTCATAATTCCGAGTGTCAAGAAACAACAAAAAAAAAGATTGAAAATCCTGGAGAAGAATGAATCTTTAACATAATTTTTCTCCTTCAAAGGAGCCCCACACAACCCCCAAACTCTGAGATTGTCAAGCTTCAGAAAAAAGGGAATATGAAGGAAATGGCCATCTTGGACTTAACATATGCAAGCCCATTTTGGGGGGCAGCATTTAGTCTCTGTGTTATGGGACTCACTCTAGTGGATCCCAATATTTCAAATTTTACAATGCAAAAAAGAATTGAAAGTACAACCTGCAATGAAAACGTATGATACGTTTTAGGCAACATCCCTTCCCCAAACAGATAAGCTATGTACAACTATAAAGGCTGAGGAAGTGAGTTTTAAAATGAAAACGTATGGTGGAGCATTAATGTGCTGTGTTTCAGTGGAATAAAGTGAATTGAAGTGTATTGAGCCATCCGTGGTTTTTTTTACAACTGTCTAAGCTTACCCTGCTCAGGGATTTATTGTTTTGCCTGAAAAGCTGCTTTGTTTTGTGGATTGCAACAATAAAAGTGTAACAATTTGAAGGAAGTTGCATTTTTACTTTTCAGCTTGCATTAAAGGAAATGTTAGTGCGATATGACAATCTGTGCTTTGTGTTTCAGATGTGAATAAATGTTTAAAGAAATAAGCACATATACTTATCAAGGGCAATTGTAACTGCAATGCCTTGCAAAGTAGTACTAGTAGTAATGTCAGAAATATTAAGATAAAAAATCAGAGACAAGTAACCTCACTGTTATGTGTTCTCTGTGTAGCTGAAGAGGAACTACAGAACAACTCAGCTCAATGGGATCGGAGACTGGAACAATTGTCTAAGTGTGCTTGTATGTATGAATGGAAACTTTACCATAAAAAAAAATTGGCAAGTAATAAATGCTGTTTTCTGTCTTTAAGTGATTTTGTTACTGTATATAATTGCAAGAGTATTTATACACAATGATACTAGAAGGACTAAAGTGATTTCAGTACAGTACTACAACCAAATCCATATCAGGCAGGAGTTTCAAATGTATTACCATTTCTAATGTTAAACCAGCATATGTTATTAGTATCAGTAGACTGCAAATGTAAAAAAAACAACACAATGTCAATATACTAATTGTTCCTATCCATGCATAAGCATTTCCCAGACATTTTGTTTTAATTGAATAACGATCTAATAAAAATACAATTCACTGCTAATAAAGATTGGAATAATGTCTAACATTATGAGAGAATTTCTTCTCTACATTTCTTCTTTGCCCCGTCCTTTATATTTTTATCTTTTTAGTTGTGCATTCCTTTGTCCTTTTTTATTTTATTTCTCTACTATTTCTGTACATTTTTCTACAGGTCCTTACTCCTTGGTAGCAGCCCAGCTGCATATTTCCTGGGTTAGGGAAAGTTCACCCTCTGCCTGTCTAGGGACATCCTCAAAGGGACGAGCAGTGACACCAGTTCTATAGGCACCCTGGCACATTATAGCCTGGCAAGCCTTATAGAACATGGGCTTCCAGACTTGGCTGGGGATGTAGTGGAGAAGGTGGTGAAAAGACGCCATTAGCCAGTCCAGGATTGTCTTCAGCAGGTACTGGACTTGCTGCCTTGGTTGGCGCTGACCACTGTGCCACCACAGGACCCTGCCACCTGAACATCTGTGTTCTCCACTGCAACAACATCAGATAGTGGAAATGACTGAAGCCCGGTGGACTGGGAATTCTAGCTGGGCTGGGTTTCTCTTCACCCCTCTCTTCCCTATGCTCTTTCCTACACTCTTTTACCTATTTCACACCCAAGCTACTCTCTTATAAAAAAATACAGCGGTTCTATCCCTGGACAAAATATATAGTACCCCTCCTCTCCTACCTTCTCCAGGACAACCCTCTTGATATTTTCTTTCTGTAATCCCTTCTTTATTATGTCATACCTTTTTCAATTTGTCCTAATACTTTCCATACTTTAAAGCATTTTCGCAGTATAACCCTATATAAAGCATATTAAACCTCTTTATTTTGTTTAAATATTAAATAATAAAAGCTGAGCTGTCTGCCACCTGCCTTAACTCTTTCAGGCATGAATGCACATAACAAAGTTTATCTACAAAATCATATGAAGCCCAATGTTTTCACATAGTCCTTCACACAGACTTAAAGACTGGCTTCAGCTAGTTTATACTTTTTCCATAAATGAGAGTTATCATTAAAATACCTTTGTATTTACTTAGCATGAATAAACTATGCTTAGTGAATTTACATATAGGTGTAACGGCATTCTTCTCATTTAGCAGCTATGCAAATGAAACCCTCGGGACTATGAATATCACCCTATGAGTTTGGTCTGCTTGAACTAAATCTCTTTGGTTTATTCAGTCTGCCAGTAAATGATAATTTATTAATATTAACCTGCATACTGTTTTTTTTTTGTATTACCTTATAGTTGTTACAAGAATATAGTACTAAACTGATGCATTTTAGTAATTTATTGTACTACTGGAATAGGTAATCCCATGCATTTTTTTTCTCATAGCCATTTGGTGATTTTAGTGAAAGTGTGGCTGATGTTGGGATTCCCACTGGAAGTTTCATATTAGTAAATGTTGTAGTCTTTGCTGGAAAGATAGCTTTGTTGAGGGTTACATTATGTTTCAGTGGAAAAGTAATATTACAAAGAAATAACGATATATCATTGCCTTTGGTTGTTACTGTTTGGTAAATATGTATTTACAGGTCTACTTCACATAATCAAATTTTCACTTACCCGAAACTGAAAAGGATGAAATGACTTTGCAGAAAACTTACTTTCACGAACACTCATATCACTGCACTTTTACTACGGGAAAGAAACCATTTGATCACCACAACAAAATAAACAAACTGAAGCAACTCAGACTCACTCAAGTGGGGGTTGGACTTCACCCCAACCCCCCCATGTGGATGGCTGCTCCCCCCACACACCCCTAACTAAATATACCAACTCCAGATTGCTCTATAGTAGGGAAAAGGGCAAAGTTCACCATGGCGGCTATATGTTTCCTTTCCCGCAATAAAATCCCGGTGTTCTGACCATTCATGAAAGCAAGTTTTTGGCAAAGTCATCTAATCCATTTAATTTCTGCATAAGTGAAAATTTGATCATGTAAAGGGGATCCGTATTTACATGGTGCAGTGTTTATTTTATTCTCAGTTTTTATGTCCATGCCATTTTGAAAAGTTCACAAGAATATCCACTTCCTTATGTAGTACACATGCTTGGAACTTTGGACAAATGAACCATGGTGATTGTCTTTGGAATGGTGGTAGTACCTTCTACTTTAATTATACGGGTTCTCTAACCCAGCATAGTAACTTGCTATATAGTGTTTAACATAATGGTTCACATTTATGCCTTTAATCTTATTTACAATTCCAGCATGATGAATAGTGTTAAAGGCCCTGGTCATATGCTGGTACACTGAATGAACTGCATATGATTTTTTCCTGATGGAGTTTACTAAATTAAGTAGATATAATTTACCTTTCACAAAACCTTATTCTTGCATGCCTAGGACAATAAGAATTTTTATACTAGAGCTTATGTAATTAGATATAATACGTTTTGTGTATTTGCAAATAATGATTATTAGGCTGACTGCTCTATAGTTTCTGTAATTCCCAGCTTCTGAGGTGGGACCCTCTTTATGGACTGGGATAATAGTAATCACTTTCCATACCATAAGAACATACCATGTGGCTATGCTTAAATAACTAAACAATGCAAGGCCAGATATGAACTCAGGGACATAGAAATAACCACAGTACAGTCTTCCATTACATTAGGAGGCCTAGAAATTATGTTTATTGTAACCTTCAATTTATAACTTAAAGCTGAGTAAGGTATTGTGGTTATCACTGCCATTTACCCATCTTAGCATTAGGGCTGTTCATTTCAAAGTGGAATTATCAACAGCAATTGAAAATAGTCCAAAACTGAACAGCATATGCTATTAAAGTCAATTGCACCATGCATTTGAGCAAAATATTTTAAATTAAAGATGCAAGACAGGGACAGTACCAGATCTACAGATAACACTACTGACTCTGTAGATGACCATGACACATTCTTCAGTTATATGACGTAATTTAAAAAAGATGCTTTAGTAATATTCTGTTTGCCTAACTGTTCACAGGCAGTTTCAGTGTGCTTAAATATGGAATCACCAACCTAGCATAAAGCTATATGTAGTACACTGGATAGTCAGACAGTTGTCTGACAAAAATCATCCTGTTAAGGTAAGGGGGTACCTCCCCTACCTAGAAGAGTGTCAGCAGCAGTATTCCAGAGCCCAATGCCAAGAGCCCCATGTTGTTTAGCATCTAATTCACATAAGTGAATTCAGATATCAAGAGACTGTGGCTTGCTAAGCTGATGTTTGCAAACTAAATGTAATTGTCAACCCCCTTAGATACTCAGTGACTCCAGCAGGGCCTGACCCACATGCATACCCGGAGTGTCAAAGGATCAACACGAACCCCAAAATGCACAGTATAATTACCTTTGGGAAGAACATTCCTTTTTCTTACCACATTGCTAGCATCCTTTCCAAAACAGATACAATTATCCAGCAGTTAGACACTTGTGCTTATAACAGTTTTTTTCTTTTCCTCACTTTATCCTGACTGTGATTAGACAGTCATTTTATCTTGCTTAGTTGATCTGTAGGGCAATCTTCTGTAGGTCTCTTGCAGCCTTGGTCCTTTGTGTTCTTCCTTTATTAGACTTATCCTTGAATACAATGTTTCTTTTAGAATATACCTGGCAAAGCACCTTTAGCAACTTCAGAGACCCAAAGTTTCCGATCCAGAATACATCTAGACTACACAATCTATTTTACCATTAAAGTTTTAAGGTCCTATGCAGACTCTGTCTCATGTGCTCCTGAGGAGTGAACTTTTCATAGTCTTTTGAACACTGAAAGTACCTACTTTTTCAACCTTCCTCATCTTAACAAACCTAAAGTACTGTCTAATGTTTGTGCCAGTAATAACAACCTCTGTGGCAATACCAATGACACTTTCTCATGTGACATATTTGTACCCCAGTGGATTTCCTTCCTTTTCTATAAACTTTGTCTGTATGTCAAACAAGGTAACTCCCTATCTTGTCTCAAAGATAGACTTCATAATTGCAAGGTAGACCATAAATACATGTTAAGGGTATGTGGAAATAATCCTTTCCAAAGTTAAGTAATACAATGTAATTATGAATGTGTATGACAGCTAATGACAGCTAATGCTCCTTAATGGCCCTTTGGACATAAACTTTGTATAAGCATACAAACCGTTAAGATAACTATAAATATAGACATAATATATTGCACATAATTTATTCATACCAGTTATCTCTCAGTTAATGATATGCTATAGTCCTGAGGAATGGCAGGCAGATTAGCAATTGTCTAGAACTGTGAGTCAGGGTGACTTTTAAATATGAGAAAAACAATTTAAATTATGCAAACCAAGCAAGTTTTTCCTTACTTGTTTAATTTAAATAACTTTTTTCACATTTAAACTTCTCTATCATTTCACTGAATGCTGCATGCATTGTAACAATAGCACAGTTTGAAATTTGCATTTCAAGAACTGTAGGATTATATGAGAAAAGACAGCCCACAAAACTAGCAAAAGAGACGAGAATCTAAACAAATAATGATGAGCACTGCAGGTGTGTAAACATGTGGCCAGACCGATTGCATTAAGTGTTATAAAGCAGGGTAGCAACTGCCTTATGTTTACATTCTGTTCACTACTTCTACCACTTGATAAGACATCCTTTGAGAGATGTAAATATTTAAGAAATATGGAGGAAAACCTCTTGTATCAGCCTACTATTGGTGAGCATCACAGAGACACAACACCACATTAACCACGACACACCACTTAGCCAATAACTTTTACTGAGCATGTAAAGAAACTTTTTCTATAACCTCTTAGAAGGCATACCACCCAGTGCATCATGCAGAAAGACATGATGGAACTTACCATGCATGCATTACATGCAGGAAAGACATTAGTTTTGAGTAATATCTTGTTTTCACCAAGAACAATGTCTAGATAGCAAGGCAAGATAATTGACTTTAGCAAGTAACTAACTAGTTAGTGTCATTCTGAGGGGATACATTATGTGTTAGCCTGAGATGAAGTAGTAAATAAGATTTCTTATTTCACCAGAGATGGCCTACACCACCCATATCAGAGCTTAGTAGCTTTACCCTTTGCTGCCTCTAACGTGCCTTTTGAGGAGAGTCTCCCTATGGAAAATCCTTCAAGAGAAATTCAGTCCCAAATTCAGACAACAAAAGATGCCAGAACTTGAGGTCTTCCTGCAACAGGAGCACATTCACATCTATGTAGTTACTGAGACATGATTTCAATGCACTGACAACATTCTTTTACACTATGGTTCAGCCCCTATCATGCCTTCAGGTTCTTGGATAACTGAGGTGGTATCTGCATGTTTTAGAAATACCATAATCTTATGTCAAATTACTCATAATCATAACTTGGTGATCATAGAGATCCAAATCACCCTTAACAAATCCAAATATTACTTCACTTCTGGCTAAAGATGCCAACAATGTTCCCCAAAAATGTTATATGGAAACAGCTGGAGTGAAAATGGTTAGCATGATGTCAGGTTTGTAAGGCTGTAAGGTACCCTACTGCCATTCAGATAGGTAGCTAGCTAACATGAAATATGACTCATAAGTGAAAGAGTTCATACCCACATTTGTGAGCTGGAGGGCTTAGGTGATGTAAGGTATGACTTGAAATATTGAAATATGCATAGATTACAATAACATGCATTCCAAGCTAGAGTGAGTTCTCACTAATATAGAATGGTGGAAAAGAAAGCCCCCCCCTCTTTAAAAGACAATCTTTCCAAAGTACATCATATAACTCAGATGAGAGCTTATATTGGGGCTTTCACCCAAAAGTCAGAATGCACTAGAGACAGAAGGTGTACTGAGGCCTCAAGTACTAAAAAGGGAGACTCAGCTGGAAGCTGGCAATAACTTGAACAAGTTCATAGGAATAAGACTACAATACAGGGGTAACTTCTAGGAAGGTAAGTAGAACTGCAAGTTTGATAAAAGAAACTGGAGTACTTAATATTTTAAGTTACAATGGTGGAAGTTACCTCTCATATGTGACATAATAATCTTGACAGGAAGATATAAAGACTGCCTTAATTGATTAGTATCAGCTTTGTAGAAGTTTATATTATTTGAACAAGTGAAAAGACTGAATTGAAAACCATGATAGTACATGAAGAAGTCTGTTTGCTGTACTGATTCTCAGTATTTACTTTGTGTTGTTTCCCAGTTGAGGTATTCATTTAAAAGAAACAGAAAAAGATTCCAGAGACTATTTTACTGTTGTATATATTATAACACAGTAAAACGTCATAATTCTATGTAGAAGGACTTCCTTTCTTCAAATAACATAAACCGCCCATTATAACAGGGGTAGCCTCTCCCACTGCAATGAAGCTTCATGTTAGAGATAAAAATGAGTTTTGCAACAAAGTTCTGTGGCAAGGATACAAAAGGTAAACTTTTATAATCGATGTATCACAAATTATGGCATAAACATCTATATAATGTTTGAAATATATTTAAATGTCAACCACAGTGTCTTAATAGGAATAATAGCCATAAGTGGTATATGGCTTTGATGAACTAGCCAAGTATACAGTTGTGTGATATAATGGAGTACTATAATGGACATAACAAAAAAGAATCCTGAATAAGGGTTACCACTTGCATCCCCATTTCAAATGATAAGATAATGGATAAAATTGCAGAAGCTACTATAACTGCTAGAAGCAATGTGAATGGCAATGTATTTTAGGATTTTTGTATTCCATTTTCAACAATTACAGCGATTGCTCTCCCTTCAATCTAGCATGAAGTCTACACCTTCAATATTTTTGATGAAAATATAATAACTGTCCATTTTTTCTTAAAGATTTTATATAGCTCACTTGGTATACTGCATGAACCTTTGATATTTTTCAACATTTTAGAAACTTTTCTGTTCTTCCACTAGTTTTTTGCTGTACTATTGGAGCTAATTTGCCCTGTAAATGTTGTTTGAAGATTTTCCTTTAAAAATAACATTCTTACTAGTAGTTTGATAACCTCCTAAAGACAAGTTTTCCTTGAATCAACTGCCATTAGTTGTTGAAATATCCATTTGTCATAATTTATAATAGCATGCAATATTAGCTGCTACTTAAATTTGGTATATAACCGTTTTATTAAATGTGTGTACTTGTTTTCATTTTATTTAGAGTTTTGTGATATCTCATATTACTTGTTCTCTCCAACCCTTCCACTGTTTCAATTTCAATCTATAACAGTCTCCTCATAATCATTATTTTTCTTTATTCTCTATGGGCATCTTTCTCTTAATTGTCTCAAAACATGTTACAGTCAGGTTCATTTGTAATTTCCAACTTGACTTCTTAACTGACTTTCTTCGATATCTTTCTTCCCTAATATCATTACAGTATATTTTTAATAGTTTTACTTTTTCTTTATTTTTCTAGTACCTGATAGGAAGATCTTTTTTATTTTATTTTCCTCACTTGTTATTTTCTTAATCTTCTTTTAAATTGTCTTGTCAGCAAGTCTTGAATTGAATTTTCGTAATTAATGGCAAATAGACACATCATTCTAATCTAGTATGTAAGTATATTTGCCAACTGCTGTCTATATATTTACTCACTAAAATAAAGTAAATGCCTGATTCAGATTTTCTTAAATCAATGGAAGATATTTCTCTTTGGATGTTGCTTTTATCACTTAAAGTCTACATGACATATGTTTCAGCAATTCTCAGCATCAGTATCCCATCTTTATTTATTTTATTATTGGCTGACAAAATGTTATCTATCTATCCTGGTTAATATATAAATGGTCCAACATAAGCATTCATATCTCAAATGACTATTTTTCCATAATCTGTCTTCTAAAAAATAAATATTTTCTTCTATGACCCTAGCAAATTCTTCCCTGAACAATCTCATTTCGCCACCTCTTTACATGTGGAGGATTAGATAAATGTATCAAATGGAATCTATATTTACTTCCATCTATCAACATGTATGTTTTTTTATTAAATTATGTGGTAAATCATTCCTGATTTCTATCAGTTTTATAAATGCTACCTCATGGATAAAAACCTTACTTTCTTTGCATCTTGTCCATAGGAATCATAGCTCTAAATTCTAGGGGTATCATTACCAATTACATCTTTTTTTTGCAGATATAAAATATGGAAACCTTTAAATTAAGTAAGTCTTCATCATCAAGTTTTTATATAGT
>NC_056736.1:99057482-99082482 GCF_019279795.1 Protopterus annectens
GAAACCATATATCAGCATGCATATGTTGAGAATAGATCCATTACTACCTGTAACATGATGTTCTGTAAACAATATAATAACAGCTATGAGTGAAAAATTGTTCTGTAAGCTAATTAATTTAAATTTAACTTTCACATTTGATAGGGTCATATACAAAACACTACACAATAAATTAGAACAACTAGGTATCAATGTACTCTTGATAAGATAGATAGCTGCATGGTGTACAAACAGGACATGGCAAGTATCATACAGCAATTGGACAGATGACATTTATGGTTAAAGTCACGGTGCCCTACATGGCTCTGTCCTAAGGCCATGCTTGTTTACATTGTATCTTTCAAATCTAGCTTTTTTATCTCAAGTGCTCAACAGTCTTTATGCAGATGGCATGAAATTTGGTAAAACCGATAACATGATTTACAGACAGGGCATGTCTGCAAAAGAACTTGTCTAAATCAATCATTTGGGCTCAAGAGAATAATATGATGATAAATATATCAAAATCTAAACATACGTATGAACTTTGTGAGACATAAACTAAAAGTTGAATATTTAATACAGCACACAGTGACAGGAACTGTAGATTCATTTAAGGAACTGGTATATGGGTATTTCCAGCTTTGAATTTTTGTAATCATATCAACCAATTGGTCAATGATAGTTACAGAACTATAGGTTGTATAAGACAATTTTATAAAGCCTAGATAATCAGAAATGACGAAGCAATTGTTTGTTAGTTATATTAGACCAAAAGGTGAGTAGTATGGAATAACAATATAGAAACCTAATAGTAAAAACAAGCATGACTAGACTGGAGATTGTACAGGGGGAATATACCAAGGGCATCCATGGATGTGAAAATGTACGATATTATGAAAGACTAAAATATCTGAACTTGTGCAGTCTCTCACATAGATATTTAAGAGGAGACTTTACTCAGGTATATAGGGCATTTAGAGGCAACTATCTCTTGGAATATTTGGAGTTATCAAAAAGTAGTTAATAGTCATCAGAGAATCTACAGTGGATATAAAAAGTGTACACAGCCCTGTTAAAATGCCATGCTTTTGTGATATAAAAAATGAGACCACAATAAATCATTTCAAAACTTTTCCCAGCTTTAATGTGACCTATAAACTGTACAATTCAATTGAAAAACAAACAAATATGTTAGGGGAAAATATAAAAATAAAAAATGTACACTACACTGGTTGCATAAGTGTGCATACCCTTAAACTAATATTTTGTTGTGTGTGTACACCCTTAAACTAATACTTTGTTGAAGCACCTTTTGATTTAATTGCAACATTGTCTTCTTGGGTAGGAGTCTATTAGCATGGCACATCTTGAATTGACAATATTTGCAGACTCTTCCTTGCAAAAGCAGTCCAAATCTGTAAGATTGTGAGGGCATCTCTTGTGCACAGCCCTCTTCAGGCCACACCGCCGATTTTCTATTGGATTTAGGTCTGGACTCTGGCTGGACCATTCCAAAACTATAATTTACTTCTGGTGAAGCCATTCTTTTGTAGATTTGGATGTATGTTTGGGGTCATTGTCATGCTGAAAGGTGAAATTCCTCTTCATCTTCAGCTTTCTAGCAGATGCCTGAAGGTTTTGGGCCAAAAGTGACTGGTATTTGAAACTGTTCATAATTCCCTCCACCTTGAGTAAAGCCCCAGTTCCAGCTGAAGAAAAGCAACCTGCCACCACCATGCTTCACTGTGGGGATGGTGTTCTTTTGGTGATGTGAAGAGTTATTTTTGCACAAAATGTACCTTTTGGAATTGTGGCCAAATAGTTCAGTCTCATCAGACCATAACACATTTTCCCACATGCTTTTGGGACACAATGTATTGTTTTTTTTTTCAAATTTTAGCTGGGCCTGGATGTTTTTCTGTGTAAGAAAAGGCTTCCTTCTTGCAACTCTACCCCATAGCCCAGACATATGGAGAATACAGGAGATTGTTGTCACATGTTGTACACAGCCAGTACTTGCCAGAAATTCCTGCAGCTCCTTCAGTGTGGCTGTAGGTCTCTTGGCAGCCTCTCTGACCAGTTTTCATCTTGTCTTTTTATCAGTTTTGGAGGGATGTCCAATTCTTTGCAACATCACTGTTGTCCCATATTTTCTACACTTTTTGATGACTGTCTTCACTGTGTTCCATGGTATATCCAAAGCTGTGGAAATGTTTTTGTACCCTTCTCCTGACTGATACCTTTCAACAATGAGATCCCTCTGATGCTTTGTACGCTCTCTGCGAACCATGGCTTTTGCTGTAGTAGGCAACTGAGTAAATGTCAGGAAAATCCTACTAGGACAGCTGAACTTTATTTGGGGTTAATCAGAGTCTCTTTAATTTATGGCAGGTGTGTACCCAAGAAGACTGAATGCTGTAATTAAATCAAAAGGTGCTTCAACAAAGTATTGCTTTAAGCGTATGCGCACACAACAAAGTATTAGTTTAAGGGTGTGCACACTTATACAACCAGCATATTGTAAGTTTTTTATTTTTTTATATTTGTTCTTCTAACAGATTTGTTTGTTTTTCAATTGAATTGTACATGTTATAGGTCACATTAAAGGTGGGAAAAGTTTTGAAATGATTTATTGTGGTCTCATTTTGTATATCACAAAAACCTGGCATTTTAACAGGGGTGTGTACACTTTGTATATCCACTGTATGTAGTGGATCCTGTAGGAATGAGAAGTGTACTAACAGTTTCTCTGACACAGCAACTGATGCATGGAATAGATAATCAACTTACAATAAAACAAGCACTACTTTAGATAGTTTTAAGAACAGTCTGGACACTTATTATTTGAACAACTGTTTTGAATATTGGCAGGCTAGAAGGGCATTAATGCTCATGACTGAACTATTTGTATGTAGGTATATTCATAGTCACTTTAACATAGGTTCATAGGTTCATAGGTAGGTACTAGGCTATTGGCCCAAGGGTCTAAGTAAGTCTAGCCAATAAGGTTGCTGGCTTATGCCACCCAAGAAAGTAAATTTCCTGTTCTCCTGTTGAGCAGAGCCACAGAAGTGATCGCCGGGGTGTATTTCTTATTTCCCATCCACTCATCAAGATTTTGCTTGAAGAGTGCTAATGAGGAACTTTGCTTGACATAGATGGGTAGCTTATTCCAGAGTATAGGAAGTCTCTGGGACAGGAATCTATCCCTCCAGCATGCCCTGTTTATTGTGGTGACAAGGTTTAGGTCCCTAGACCATGTAGCTCGGAGGGATTGGGATTTCTTTAGGGCAGCATGTCCAACAGCTCTGGGTATAACATAGCTTTATATGTTAGGCAGTGATCTCCTCGGAGTAGGCGATATGCTATAGAATAAAGCTGGACTTTTATGAAATGGTCAGTGTAGGGCATCTATTTAAGGCCAGTAATCCTCTTTGTTAGGTACTTCTGTGACCTTTCCAGCTGCTGCAGATGTCTTGTGAGGTACATTCCAAAAGGGGCGTTGTACTCTATAACGGGTCTAATGAGTGCCGAGTAGAGGGGAACAATGACCTCTTTTTTCCTGGATGAGATCCCTTTTGTGATGAGGTGTGCCACATAGAAGGATTTCCTGACTACTGTGGCAGTGTGATTATCAAAGGAGAGACTACTGTCCACCTGGGTCCCAAGGTCTCTTATCACACATTCAGCATTAAGTAGACCGCCGTTTATGTGGTAGTTCATAGGGACAGAGTTTTTACCAAAGGGGATGACAATGCACTTTTTGGCATTGAGCTTGAGCCCATGCCTCTGACACCAGGCATCTATCTCAGTGATGCCCTTCTGTAGGATGTCCACATCATTTGGGGACTCAACTGTGGCTCGTAGTTTGCAGTCATCTGTGAACTTCAATAGCCAAAGGCCTTCTGTGTTAGCCTATACTTCAGAGAAGTAGATACCAAACAAGAGAGGTCCCAAGACTTAACCCTGTGGTACTCCACTTGTCATGCTTTTGAAGTCACATTTGGAGTATGCAACTTTTACAGTGTGGGTTCTGTCAGTAAGCCAGTTAGTAACCCATCTCGTGATGTAGGGATTTATACCTAGTTTAGTGAGTTTAGCTATAATTCCAGAATGGGGGATGGTGTTGAAAGCCTTGCTGAGGTCAAGATAGGCTGTGTGAACCACCTTACCCTCGTCTATGGCTTTGATGACTGCCTCAAAGAAGTCAATCAGGTTCAGAAGGAATGATCTGCCTTTCACAAACCCAAACTGGGTGGGGTCCAGAGTATGGAGGTTACCAATGTCATTGTTTATGAGTTCCATGATGATACGTTACATGGCCTTGCAGACCAGGCTCGTCAGGGTAATAGGGCAATAGTTCCCAGGATCAGTGATGGCTCCCCCTTTGTGTAGTGGGATAACTGTTGCTGTGTGCCATTCAGTGGGCACAAAGCCTGACATGAGATCATGATTGAACATGGTGCTTAGGTGGGAAGCCAGTTTGCTCTGAAGTTCGTGTAAAACGCAGCCTGGAATGTTGTCCGTTCCCATGGATGCTGTGTTTTTGGTTTTAGAGAGTGCAGCTTTTACCTGCATAGATGTGATTACAGGGACTCTGCATTCTTTCTGTATATATATATATATATATATATATATATATATATATATATATATATATATATATGGGCCCTTTAGGGGGTAAGAGGGGGTTAAAGTTAGCACTGAGCCTATCTGCCAGGATGTTGGCAATATCAGTTGGTTCTGTAATTTTCATGCCATTGTGCTGTAACTCAGAGCAGATCTGGGTGTCGCCATTGAGATTCTTGACATAGCTATAGAATGCTTTGTGATTGCTCTTAGAATCAATGGCAATTTTGTTTTCGTAGCTAGCTTTGGAGGATCTTATAAGGGATCTTATCTTCTTACTGAGGCTGACCAGGGAGCTCCTCCACTCATGGGATTTTTTTTAAACTTAATAAAATACCTTTCCTTAACAATCTTGGCCTATAGTGTTTTAGCCCTCTGACCCCCCCCCCCAAAAAAAAAACATGTTCAGATGTTTCTACCACCTTATAACATAAACATAACCTTTGTGATATAATCTTATATGACATATGCGCCTTTTCCAGTAATTTATCTATACTCACCCTGCATAAAAAATGTGCACTTCTAGAATATTTTCATATTGTTTCCTCCTTACCTTAACTGCCTGAACAGTTTTACTCT
The DNA here is from genome assembly GCF_019279795.1 of Protopterus annectens. NCBI lineage: Eukaryota > Metazoa > Chordata > Ceratodontiformes > Protopteridae > Protopterus > Protopterus annectens. Next base: position 99,062,673 of record NC_056736.1, read on the forward strand.
CCAACCTGCCTCAAGGATTAACTGGATTATGTTTTTTCAAAATGTTTTTGTACCATACCTTTCAGGACATATTTACATTTTAAATTCACAGTCACATAACTTTGTTTTATTTTGATATTGTGTATTTCTCCACTCACAACACACCTTTTCCTTTTGACTTTCCCTTTACCATCCCACCATTCACCATACTTACACTGATTCATTACTTACACTGATTCGTTTTGATACTATCCACATAACCTCCCTTTCCTTATCAATCAAAATACAATGCAAACTTAAAGAAGCAACATAGACATAGACAACAGGGTTACCTAATCCTAGGCCGCCTTCACCACTTTTCTTATATAAAACACATCTCTCAACAGGATTTAATGTTGACCCCCAACCAAAAAAAAAATCAGCTTGTAACAGATCTTTTTCCATCTTTCCATGAAGAATGCACATTGCTAAATAACTAATTTTGTTGAAAATAACTGAATACATTAAATAGTTTTATTTTTATATGACATTTTAAGTACTTTCCAAAATCTTCCTATAACTATAATTTCATGTATAACTTCTCTCTGTTGCTTCTCAATAATTTTGCTTTTTCCAGATCTTATTCCCAGCAAACTCACACCATTCATAAAATAATTAACACTCACTATCTGCTCTGCCCCTAAACCCTTAATTTTGTCTTTACTCAGTTCTAGCCCAGCATTTGTCAAAAGATGTATATGCTATCTACCATTCTCCCCATCTACCTACTATTCCTAGCTATAATAACAATAATACCATATACGTAAAACAAAAAATTAAATACACACTTCCACTGGCATATGGACCATTCTCATATTTTCACATCTTCCATCAATTACATTCATAACCAGAACAATGAAAATCCCACTCAAAGAATACCCATGCCTTGTACCTCTTCACATAGAAACTTCAGTACTTAACCACCTATTAACCAAAAATAATATGCTTTAGGTTGCCCTATATATTTAACTGTCTCTCTATCACCAGCAACTTGTTTAACAATAGGTAATTACATTTTCTCCTTCCATTTTAAAAAAAAATGTCCATGTACCAGCCCATAAACAAACTTCCTTCATTTTTACAAGTATTTTGCACAGAATGAAATAATTGCTGAAAACATAATTTTCAATCACTTTCTTTTACATTATCAATCCTAAACTGAACAAAAACTTTGTTTTACAATCTACTCCTTTGACTTGAAAAACAGTCATTCCAAGGAAAACAGTTTTTTTTCATTTCACACACACACAAAAAAGAACTTGATTCAGTCTTAAAGGTAACACCACCGAAATGCTCCTTTCCCAAGTGTATCAATGATTGAATGTCTTTCACATTAAAGCCTAATTGTAAAATCAAATTGTCCCAAACATACCTGTGAACAACATCCTCATTTCTACTTCTAATTATCAGAGTAAATCTTTTCAATAGTCATTACAGTACCAGCTTCCTTTTCTCTGTCGTTAGACACATCAGTGTAGTTTCTTTACTAATTTTTGCTATTGTCCTAAACATAATATCTGTCGATAACAACCTCTGTTTTACTTCCAATTTGCTCTATAAATCTTTCACTGTATATTTTTTATCTTTTTCTCTGTTCTTAGCCACAACAACAATGTATGATTTCTTTACAGGTATTTGTTGCACCACTCCTAAACTCTCAATTCTGCTCCCTTCACCACAGAGCTTCAGATCCTTTACCAGGCTCTCTTTTCTCCATTAAAACAATTAACTCCATGTTCAACAATCCACCAATAGCACGCTCTGTAACTTCAGTAACATTTTCTGCTAAATGATGAGCATTTATAAGCACCATATCTGCACAAGAACTTATTTTTCTTGTCTGACTGACGAGTACTCCTCCCCTTCTCCATTACTTCTTCTCTAAAAAACAAACCCTACCTCCATTGAGTGCCATCACCCACTGCTTCTTCTGGTGGCTTGCTCAACAGGAATGGATGCAGGAGGTGTCCATATACACCATGCATGTTCACAAAAAGAGTAGGGGAGGTTTTTGATGACCTGGTCAATTTCCTCTTACTAGAAATACCAACCCAGTCAACAAGTATAAGTAAGTAAGTAAATAAATAAACAATTGAAATAAATAAAGACATTGGAGCACGGTCAATAGAATCATAAGAACTGCTGTGGCCCCTAAATCCAGAATTCTGAGATAGCAGATGTCTGAGTCTACTAGAAACTATTCCATATAACTCTGCACTTTGTTTTGAGGTATGGAAGTCAGCATAAATGTGTTTCTTTCAGAAGATATCATAGAAACACTATGAAAAGATTTTTCACTGTTAACCTAAAGTCCAAAGTTGTGAAATAAGTTTGTTACCTAAGCCAGTGATTTTTGACAAGCTTTGAAAGAATCTTCAAACATCCGGCAGTCATCTAGATAAAGAAAGTATGAACTATAAACTAGAAAATTAGAAACATGACTGAGGGTAACAGAGACTGTACAGATAGCATTTTGAACTTTGAAATTATGATGTGCAGGTTTACAAAGAAAGGTCTATGACAGGTCTCCAGTTGTCTTCTTTTTTTGGGACCAGAAAAATTCTTGAATATAATCCTCTCCCTGTTTGGTCAGGGAGAAAATATCATATTATTCCCTGCATCTGCATCCAGTTCAAGAAAGGAGAAGCAGGCCAGTTTTACTGGGAGTAGAATGATTCTCAATACCTAACTGCCTAAAGTTACCTGCTGCCACAAAGGATAATGAAGATCTAGACACCAAGATAGATTTATGGGTTTACCAGTGTGGGGTTGGGTGGTGGGGGGATATCCAGAAGGTTCAAAACGTCTGGCTGATTTTTTAGTTTTTGGGATTTTCCATAGTTTTGGGAGGTTTGCCCTTTCTTCTTTAACCCTCCCTGCCACTGTTGTTTGTTTGGCTGAATCTTATTGTGCATGCATATTCTGATTTTTGAAATAAAAACATGAAATAGAAGAAACTTATTTGTTATATTTTGGAAAGGAATGTTGAAAACTCTGAGTAACTCCCTGAATTAACTTTTCATTTTCTTTAAAACCCTTAATCATTTCCAGAAGGGGAAGAGCCAAATACTACTTCTTAAGCGAGGGAAGTATATCAAATTTCAATTTTTGCATCTTTTGGCAAATTTTGAGATTGTAAACAAGTGTATCTTCTCAAAGCAGAACCAGTGGCAGCAGCCCTGGAAACATCAGCAGTGTCATAAGCAGATTTAAAAGTATGTTTGATTTTATGAGACACAGCAGATATTGCCAACCACATAGACATTTTAATATCTGATGGAGGGAGATCAGTAATTAAATTCCTTAAATTATCATAAAAAGACACCAAGAATGTAAACTGTTCATCAAGGTCAAGCACAGCAACTTATGCACTCTATGTAGAAAAATGTCTGGACTTATGCTTTTTTTTTTCTAGAAACCCACCACACTAAAAGGTCATCAGCTTGGGTAGTTTGTATCCCAGGCGAAAGGATGTTCAGTGCATTTTATCAAAACAACAATCCTCAGTACCCTCCCTGAGGTCTGCAAGGGTGGGTTTCCCCTTCCCTGGTAAAGGCAACTGTATAGACACAGAGAACATACTTGACTCCTATACCATAATGGCATCTTGATGAGCAACACCATAGACACCAGGAGAGGTAAATTAACAGTCTAAGGAACAACTGATGGCCACCATGGAGTCACCCACCAGTGACTGAAGCAAGAAGGAAGTTGTCTTGAAAACTGAACCCTCCCAAACAGGTTTTTCTTTTTGCAGTTTGGAGAAGAAACAAATGAGTTTGTGATACCCATATTAATTATCTAGCAGTGAAGACATCTCTCAGATGGATAACAGAGTCAAGAAGAGTCACTGAAATGTCTGGACTAAAGCTATAGTTACTGAAGTAAAATGTTTTAGCCATGAAAACAAACCACACTTGTCCAGGCCACTCAAAAGAAAGCAATGTGCAAGCAGTAGAGTTTTTATTGAAAAGTCACAGAAGACCACTATGTTTAATGAAATATAAGACCCACATAAAAGTTTTGAAGTAAAATATAATTAATTTTTGAAGAAAAACAATTTTATACAGAAATTCTCTCATAGAATTCCCACCAGTAAAACTGAAGCTCTGAGGTAAATTTTATTTATTTTATTTTTTATTTATCTTTTGTTGACTGGGTTAGTTCCACTAGGCAAGTGGCCTCTTTTTACGGGAAATCTAAGGTATTTTTTATACAACTAGGGGAAATGTTGTCGTGTCATCAGGGAACTTCTCTCCACTTTCCAATAGAAGCCATGGGACCTTCTACATCCACCTGAGCTACCTCAAGCAGAAGGGACCTCAGTTTAACATCTTATCTAATGATAATCATTTCAACAGGCAGAAATGCCTTAAAATCAAATGTCAAACAAATCTTCCTTTTCTTCTTCTTTAAATAAATGTGTATTTCTATGTCTGGGGGAGGGGGTAATTCCCAAATGGGGAACTTATCTGCCCAGCTTTGAAAAGAGCTAGCCAGCCATTGATCAAGCAAAGTCTGCAGGGGAAAGCACTCTTCAGTTGCAAGAAAGTTTTGAAGTATTTTGTACCCTGACCACTGATTTTTTCTACAACCCTTATGCATGCCAGTGTTTGGAGTGCATGAAAGGAGCTCTAATGCTTTGAAGTACTGGCTTACTGGGTCCAGTACTTAGCAGGACATCCCTGGTTGCTTAAGCTACTGCTGTACTGCTCTACTGATGAATATATTCTAGTTATATAGATTTAATATTGATCACTGCAGTCATGGATAAAATAAACTTCCCTAATATAGAGATTAACTAACGGGCAACATTTGAAACATTTCTCTCCATTAGGTAATGAATATTTTTTGTTCTGCCACAAATATGATTCTTCTGGTAGACAGATATTGAGACCCAGAACGTATGTTTGTCTTTGTCCTTTGTGTTTGACACCTTGCAGTATAGTTCCCAAGTTTTGTACTGCACAGTTGCTGCTCTCCACAGAAAATTGCTACTGGTATAATTTCTATCTGCACAAAAGCAGTGACAGCACTGGGTGTGGTATTTTCCCTTTCCCCATATTTGTAGAACAGTGGATTTGGTATATATAACTTCATGGTGAGGGACTTGCTCCCCAACATGTGGGGTGCAAGAGGGTTTACCCCTCTCAAAAATGCTTTTTTTTTTTTTTTTAAATATTTTGTTGAGTGGCAAATTTAGGACATTATTTTCATCTGGCTGACCTTTGCTGAGTTATAACTCAACAACATTCAGGGGAGTCTTCCACAATGCAATACGCCAAGATAGTCATTCTTATATTTTTGATATCTACAATAAGCATTAAAATATCCTGCATCCTAACTTATCAATCTTTAAGCACCTTATTATGAATCATTTTTGGCAAAAATTTTAGGGAAAGGCCTGAGATACAACAAAGGTGCTAATTATACAATGAAGTGTCTCAAGAGTGGGATTAACATTTCTCCAAGTGCTGATTGAAAACAGTACAACTTCTTGTGCTACTGAGGAAAGTCCTTGTTTACAATATAAAGAATCACAGAGCTATACACCAGCAGTCTGATGCCTGGGAAAGGGCTATAGCTGTAAAAGTGCTGTTAACTAGATGCTCTACATCATAAACTGCCTCTTTTGTATATAGTTAATGTAGCCAGTAAATGCTGTGTAAAATCTGTTAGGAAAGTATTCAAATATATATATATATATATATATATATATATATATATATATAGCTGTATTTAATCTATATATATATATATATATATATATATATATATATATATATATATATATATATATGTGTGTGTGTGTATGTATATGGATCTTTCAACCATTTTGCACCTTTTTCTTCAGACTGAAAAGTGCTTAATTAGCTTGCTGACCTGTGGGACTGGCGTGCCTAAACTGAACAAACCCACAGTTAATTTTGAAGAAGTCAGGATCTCATGCCATGTGCTTACTCTGCCTTGAACTCTGCTTTTACATCTTCTCTAAGGCCTTTAACAACTTGTTTTTCTAACCACTCTTCCGTGATTTGGGTAATTATTTCTTTCCACAAAGAAGCTTTGTTTTAATTACGACACACAAAGAGGTCTGAGGGAAGGCATAATAATAATAGAAAAAGTATTATACTCTTAACCCCACCCCCTTAAACCATGGGAAAAGCCAGACTCTTATCTTCATAATGGTGGCCTAAAGACCTGATTAAGGCCTACGTTATAGATAGCCATACAGCCTGAAAGGCGTGACAGATATTTGGATGGAACATGCAACCTTTTTCTAAACCATCACTCTAATTGCTTAAATCTTCTATTATGGAGAAAAGTTATGGACAATATACTTTTTGAGGTTATTCTTTCCTATAGATACCTGCCATAATTATTAGCTTGTGCCCGTGTGATAATGCTGTACAAGTTAATGAATAAATATTTAAATGACACATTTAGTTCCTGCAGCAAGTAAACACAGAAATGAATAAGCAGAGTAACTATCAGCAGATAAGGATTGATTAACCCATTAAGACTGGCCATTATCTTAGGATGGATAAGCTGCAGTTCATTACTGATTACTATCTTAAATTATCATGCATTTATATTTTGTCATGTATTTCTTTACTGTAAAAGTTGGTGCTCTTCTGGAATGCATTAATTGCCTTAATCAGATTCCCTATCTTATACCAATCATTCAAGTTAAAAATATTGAAGTTTTTATGCTCTTGATATATCATCAGTAGTAGATGCGGCAAAATTCTGTTTTCGCTTGCCTCCCACTTATTATCTTTTAATGGTTATTATGGCACCTAGGTGTTGACTATTTAACTGTATAAATGAAGTAAACTTATTTTTCTTTCTTTCTGGTAATAATTCTTTTTATGCATATGACAATAATTATATTCCTTCCTTTCTGTATTTTAATATTGGCTACCTTTCTATTATATTATCTGGAATATTACTATACAGTACTTTTCCATTTTTTTTAGTTATTAGTGTTTCACTTGCATTATGCAGTCTTATTATCAGTCGTTGCTAACCTGGTGCATCTTCCATTGTTTTGCAATTAAATATAAGCTGTCACATATTTGATTTTTACCCAAACACTGTGAAGCTGCCCCCCCCACACACACACACACATATGCAAATCTTTCTCTCATTTGCAAAGAAGCACATGTATCCCTGTGGACATTTTGCAAACTGGCCCTGAAAATGAACCTTGCAGTACAGTGTGTCTAGCTGAAACTTCTTCACTATTCCTTCACTGTTAATTCCATTTTAGTATTAGGCTGTGTGTGTCTTGCTTTCTAGACAGTTTAATCCATTCAGTCACTCTAAGAGTCTTACAACAGATGAGGCACCTGTCATATTTTTATTAAATGTAGAAGTATTTTTAGTGTCTGCTTAAACTGAATACTTAGGCAATATCTAATGTTTGTTTTATTAAAAAAAAAAAAAGATGTTGTCTCGTGTGCGCTTCCAGCAGCCATCCTATGCAGCCTTGGATTTTTTTTGCATTACTACAAAATTATTCTTTACCTTTACACCTTATATTGTTTATTTATTCACTTATTCATTTATTTATTTTATTTAATATGGCATTTGTTTACTAAGATGGTCTGAATGGACATACTCTTTCATTGAAGGCCCAGGGAGAAAAGCTCCATTTAGAAAAAAATACAGAAAAATATAAGAAAATAGAATACTGCATAAAATGGTACAATAATTATGCATAAAATATGAGCAATACAAAGAGTACATTATATAATACAGATATACAAGAAATAGACAGTAGGCATTAACAATGCAATGACATTTGGCAGCAAAGTATCAATCTGCAAATAATACAAAAGTTGGAACACTATAAGCAGCACACTTTGCACAAGAATTCAGTTTATACAGATAGCTCAGAAAAAAGAGATTTTTCAGCAAGAGTAATAAACAGCAAGTAAAAGGTCATACAGAAGATTCTCATAGACAAAATTATCAAAAAGCACTTGAAAAATAGAGACTTAACTATGTGCAATACATTAAACCTCTTTTGACAGAGAACCATGAGAAATATGCAGATTAATCCATGAGGACATGCAGATGTTTTGGCCACATGGCTTCTGAAAGCCCCTGAATTTTTATTTTTTATAAGTCTTTATTAAGTAGTCAGGCCAATAAAGCCAAATCCCACTAAATACAAGCATGGCATGTTTCACCCCTTTTTATGGGCATGACCATACAGCATAAGTGGGTAGTTTGATCTCTGTCTAAAAGCACTCACTTTTAATCAAAACTTTATGTCTACACTTTTAGGATGACTGCAACATTTCCTGATGTTGAACACAGAAATCTTCATAGTCAAAATACCCAGGCAAATCAGATACTTCACAGTGTGCAATATCATAAAATTTATTTAACAGAGGTCCATGGAAAATATGCAAATTAGCCCCTTTAGGTCAAAGAAGTTACAATGCTATGTACAAATGGCTTTGTTTAAAGCTATGTATTTTTACACTAATGTGGTATGCTTACTAGTATTGTAGAGATTGCTTATGAAGATGTTGAAAAGTAGTGGCCCACTCACTGAACCTTGGGGGACAACTACTGACATTGAGGTAAAAGAAGGAAACATAATTTGCCATTTGATAGCTTGTGATCTATTGGAAAGATAGACTTCAAACTTGTTGACTGCTGACTTATCAAGTAGAGGTGAGAATAGTGATTGCATTAATTTTGTATGGGAGATTGGATCAAATGTTTTGATAGCTGGAGGGCACCTGCATATACTAATTTGCCTGTGTTTCTGTTGTAATTTATGGTGAAAATATGAATGAGAAGTGCTGTGGTTATACTGTGATATTGGCACAAGCCACGCTGTATGGGGAAGAAGAGGTGGTTATCAGCGATGTAGCAGAGAAGTTAAGATTGGATACATTTTTCTTGAACTTTAGATAAAGTGGATAGTATGACAATGGGTCTGCAGCTAGGAAGGTTTGTAGAGCTTCATCTTTTATACAGTGGTAATATGTGATATTTTTCCATAATGCAGCTACATAACTTTCTTATATGGACGAGTTTATTAGGATGGATTGTGGATGTGCTATGGTGTTTGCTTTTATTTGCTATATTCTGCATGTAAATGTTCAGAAGTTAGAGCTGTATGTTTTAGTTGGGAAAAAAACTTTCTAAAGGTAGAAGTAGGCATACGAATAAAGGCAAAAGTTTTACTGTTTTTTTATGTAAGTTGAAGATGTCTGTTAAATAGCTAGACTGGAACTTTTTAGGATGGAGACAAATGGCTGTATGCAAAACTTGTTGAATTGGATGAGGATGCTGTTTGCTTTAGAATTAGTGGAAGGGGTAGGTTGGTTGTGACTATCGTGAAAAAAGTTGAATTATTGAAGACCACAAGAGTTGTGTTATTCTGGGTAAGGTTTTGGAAATGTTGCTAGTACCATTCTTTGTTCTGTTTTATCTTGTGTTTGGTGCTGTTTATGAGGTATTTAAATATTTGTAGATTTTATTTAGTTTCTTTCTTTCTGTAGGCTTTCCATGGGTTATATTTATGGATCATGAGTTGTCTTGTTTGTTTGAATACCCAGGAGGCTGTATTTACTTTAAGTCTTTGGACTTAATTAGACTGTTTAGTTTCTTGTTTAGCTGTATAAGAGAGCACTTATCTTTAAAGGAGTTACTCTTCCTGATTTTGACCATGAGTTTTCTTCTTTTATTATATACATTGTTTAGGTGAGGATTCCACAAGTGGAGTTTGTTTTTAATGTTTGTTTTAGGTGTATTTCTGTAGGTACAGTAACTGGGTTTTGGTCTACAAAATACACAATTTTTTACAGTCCAGTAGTAGAAATGTTGGACAACCATATAGCTACAGAAATAATATATCTTGATTTACTCAGAGCTATAAGTTCATTTCCTCACTCAGTAATCTTTAGTCAGATGAAAAGTTGGCATCTAAATGGGCAAAAACCCAGTACAGTAGCCTCTATTCAGCCATTCACATGTTTGAATAGGGACTCTGTGAATGATTCTGTATAGATAGCTGTTGTCTCAGGGGTTGGGGGAAGCCTTGAACTTTGACAAACTGTCACGTAATAGGATGCAATTTGCCTTTGAATAGTTCCTAACTGTTAATAGTTTAGCTGGATTTTCTAGGTTGATTTTTACTTCTTACTTCAAATGAGACAGCTTTGTGATCAGACCTCACTAATGAGGAAGTGACTCATGGGGTGGGTGGGATCCAACACTCTCCCAAGGTAGGGAGTACCTGATCCAGTATGTTTGATCCTTTGGTTTGAGTGTGCACTATCTGCTCCAGGGGGTTTGTGTTAATGATGTCCAGGAAGCATTGTGCCTGTGAGTTTAAGGCAGCATACATTTACCAGTCTATAGAGGTATAGGTAAGGTCACACATGAATAGGGTGTTTGGTGGATGGTGTGTGTCTCAGGTAGGTTTAGTTAAGAGTCTTTAGACACTAGGGGCATAGATGGTGACCTTTAGCTAGCCATGATATGGTGAGGGGCCTTATCTGGGGTGACTTGCATGTGGATGAGCTCCATGATATTGTCCTGTTTAACCAGCCTTGAGGTATGTTTGCTGCTAACATTGATCAAGACATCTCCACTGTTACGCCCAGTGTGTGTGCTGTTGTTGGTCTAACTGTGTGGAAAGCACTGTAGCTTTGCACTGCTGGAGTATATTCTGTGGCTTTAAACCAAGTCTCAATCACTACACAGAGGGCTTGAAGGGTGTGGATTTTTTTTTAGTTTAGACTGTGAGCATTGAACAATAACTCCTTAAGGGTGATTGTAGAATGTCTCACTCTGTTGATGGTTTTATCTTTTTGACATTGCCTAAAAATGGCTGTAAATTAGTAGATAAAGTTTTAGCTAATATCCAAAAGACAGAAAAAGTGCAGCACATCCTTGGCAAAGAAATATGGTTGTTTGACTATGTCCTCCCATGCTGACAGATATTGGATCTCCCTGGAGTGACTGCAGAAACTAAGTAAATCATTAAAATCAATCATTTTATGTTCATACTGAAGCATCATCGTTGGAGAATGTAGAATGCTGTTCATTACATAGCTCATACCTATCTGTGAAAGATATTCTGAGAGAGCCAGTATGTCTCTTTTCATATAGTCCATTGAGGTATGTCTCAGGTTATTTATACTCACATGGACTATGATAGAATCATATTGGTATGCAGCAACTTGAGTTCATGCATGACACTGCAGATCCTGACCCTAGATAGCTAACTAATCATTATTCTTTCCTTGTCTAACTTGGTGAATGTGTTTCAGAATGGAATTCTCAATAACAATAGTATTAGGTAACGTATACACATGCCTTATGGGCTTTTCTCTTGGGGAACCATTGGATGTTGGCTTATGTGAGATGTTTGGTGTTGCTTTTGGTTTGTGCTTTAGTGATTGCTAAGGAGCAGTGTTGCCATTAGATGGCTTTGGAGGTCTTTGAGATTTGGGAAATTTTTTTTTAAGCACCTCTGTATAGGACAATCAGTACATGGTGAGCGGTGTGTGTGAGGAATGTAGTGTGGGTATTCCTGATATCCTCATTTGTATGTGAGAGCTTGGCTCCAAGGAAGCTGTGCATTAACATCTTTGCATACCTTATTATTTTCTTTAATGATTAACTGGTTGTCTGAGAACATGAGACAATTGCTACATTGCCTTAGGATGTCCAAATCTACCAAGTTTGCCATAGAGGCATTTGGAAATGCATATGCATGTTGTCTGGACTTGTAATAGGATGGGCTGTTAGGTTATAAAGATTGGGTTTTAACAAGGGTCTCCTAGGGTTAAGAGTAAGGTGTTATATAGTGTTAGGATATGCTAGTGATATTCAATGTTCAGGTCAGCTGCTCTAAGCTTATTGCTGCATAATGCCACACTGTTTAACACTGCATCCAGGTGGGCAACTTTCTGCAAACTTGCTTGATTTATAGCAGTGAAGAAAAAGCTTGAACACTGACTACTATGCTCTCTAGCCAATGAATAGCCATCCTTTGAGATTCTTGGAGTGCTTTCCAACTCAAATAGACCAGGTAACCACCTTCTGCCACAAGATGGAAGATTCTAGAGTTTCTCAATGTAAAAACACAACAAAAGCACCTCTCAGGTGCAGATTAATCAACAAGCAACTGCCAAATAACTAACTACCTGGCTAATTAACTCTTCTGCAAGGAGATTTGGATGTTCACAGAACTAGAAAAGCCAGTAAAGATTGCTACAATTCTTTATAAATGCTCAAACATGGTAGTTATCACTGTATAAAGCAAGTACAAGTAAATTCAATCAAGCAAATATCTTAGATTAGATGGCTCTGGATGCAATTGAAACAGTAGAAAAACACTGTAGAGTTATCAGTATATAAACAATGATCATTGCAAATATGCTTGACTTACAGTAGAGAAAAAAACTTGTAAACTAACTGCTATGCCCTCTAGCCAATAAACAACAGCACTTTCAGCTTCTTGCAGTGCTTCTCAACTCAGAGAGACCAGGTAAACATCCTCTTCCCCAAGATAAATGATCCTGGAATTTCTTAGTGTAAAAGCATACCAAAAGCAGCTCTCAAGTGTGAAATAAACACCAAGCAACTACGTCTCTGGCTAATTTGCCCTTCTGCAAGGAGATGTGGTGACACAAAGAACTAGAAAAGCCAACAAACAAAGAAATGACTATTTTCTGCCACAAAATTAAATAAATGCTTTAAAAATGCTCAAAACAGTAGTGATCACTGTATAAAGTAAGTTTGCATCCAGTAAATCAAGAAAATATTCTTATCTTAGCTTGTGTGGCTCTCTTTGCAGTTACAGCATGGGAAAAGGATTACAGAGTTCTATGTAACTGAACAAAAAGCCTTACAAAATTGCCTGATTTATAATAGGGAGAAACAGTTTATAAACTGACTCCTATGGCCTCCAGCCAACAGACAACCACACTTTGAGCTTCCTGCAGGACTTCCCAACTCAGAGAAACAAAGCAAACATCTTCTGCCACAGGAAGGATGATCATGGAACTTCTTAATGTAAAAGCACAGCAACAGCATGTCTCAAGGGCAGATTGAGAGTTAAGATAATTCCTAAACAAAGAGAATTATTTCATAATTCTTTTCCCCAATAAAAAGATATCATCTATAAAACATCTGCAGAAAGGATTGTTATTTAATATAATCTGTATTAAAAATAAATTATTTCTCCCATGTAGTCATAAATACATTTCTTTAATTCAGGGCCATAGGTGCCCCCATGGCCACTCCATTGACTTGCTGGAAGAAATGAAAATCAAATTCACACACACACACACACACACACACACACACACACACACACACACACACACACACATATATATATATATATATATATATACATATAATAAAAATCACATTTAATATATCTATAAATGATTTACATGTCTCTACTGAAACAATCCACTGAAAGTGAGTTTCTTTGTAAATTATCATGTCCAATATCATTAGGTATAACTGTAAACAAGGTTTTAACATCTATTGTATGTAAATAGACTGCTTCTAGAACTTGCAATGTAGAAATATTTTGTAAAAAATCAGTGTCTCTAATGTATGATACACTAGTGGTCACTGCTTTTTGAAGAAATCCATCAATATAGATTGCCTTTGTCTTCAATTTGCTACTTCTAATAATTGCTACTATTGATCTAAAACCAGAATTTATTAAATCTTTATGTTGGTTTGCCAGCCCAAAAGTACAGCTTAACCTACAATTTTATTTTATTTTATTTTTATTTTATTTATTTTATTTTACATTTGTTAACTGGGTAGAGTCCAGCTGGGCAAGTAACCCGTTTTCGGCAAAGATCCAGGGAGATAAGCTCCATAGCAATAATACAAAAAGATTACAAAACATTGTTTAAAGATTTACAATCAATATACTAAAAGTTTGATAGTTGCCAACAATCACAATTTACAAAAAGGTGAATGTAAAACAGAAAACATTACATTTCTTAAGCCTCATTACAGTCAGTAATATGAAACTCGTTAAATATATATAACTAAAAACAATTGTGGTATTTTCATTTGGTAGAAGTAAGACAAGAAGATAGCAGAATAGAAAACATTTGATCAAAGGCATGAGAAACTACCCAGGAGTATTACTGAAGCATAGCCATTGTTGAGTAAGGTATTCCTTTAGGAGTTTTTTGAAGCTATGATGATTTGTGTTTTTTAAGATATTCTGGGGTAATAGGTTCCACTGTTTGGCTACTTTGAAGGAGAAGAGAGAGTCACTGAAGTAATTATGGGACTTTGTAACTTTGAGTATAAGTTTATCCAATGATCTAAGGGTCCTGGTGTTGGTATTTAGTTGGACTAGGTAGGAAAGTGCAGGGCAGTTTTCAGGTTTGTGGATAATGGAGTGGGCAGTGGTGAGCTGATTGAGCAATAACAGATTGAGAAATTCAAGCCTGTGTAGTTTTTGAAGAGGAAGACAATGATGGGTCCTGTTGGGTATATTAGCAGCAAATGTTGCTATTTTTTTATAGCAGGAATCAAGCAGATGGAAATCAGACTTGTGCAGGTTAGTGAAAAGTTGAGAACAGTAGAGAAGAGTAGATGGCCAGTTCTCTGCTAATTAGTCTTTCTTTCAGCCATTCCTTGATGAAAATAAGTTAATTTATATGTTTTGGCTATGTCACTTCAGAAAACTTCCTTATGGTGTTTCTCATCACTTAATACGTTCAACATAGCTGTTCTATACTCTGTTTTATTAAGGACTACTAATTCATTTCCTTTGTCTGCTTTAGTTATTAGGGATTCTTTGTTAATTTTTTAACCTAGATGATCCCAATTTCTTTTCTAAAACCAAGGTACAGAATCACTTATCTGGTTTCAGTTCTAACAAATTGTGTATCTCTTTTCCTGTTACTCTTTGGAAAGTTTCTAATTCTGGTTTGAGAATTAGATTATATAAATTAGTTTGTCTAAACCTTTGAATATTAAATCTCCCCACATAATTAAATAAACCTTAAAGTAAAATGTTTTCACAGACTCTCACAGAATTTTAATAATATTAAATAACATCAGCTCTAGATGCTGGTCCAAATGACCAGCCTCAACTAATCACTTTCATTTCAGTAGTATTTCAACATTGTCTAGAAAGATTAATAATCATGAACATTAAATCAGATATCTTTTATGACACTTTCCCTTGTATGTTTTCCAGTGGTTCTTCCTCATTTTTTAAATTTCTTTGATGACCAGCAATCATTGGAAATCATGCCACAACTTGGACCCATGTTTGGTATCCTGTTCTGTTGTCTTGAGACACTTCTACTGGTTGAAAACCTTGTGGCAAATTAGGGATTCTTCAACTGGTTATTTCATCTAGTGTTGCCCTAGCAACACTATTGATAAGACTTCTTTCCACAAGTCTTTTGAATCTATGCAGATTCCAATGCTCTTTCCACAGAGGTGGAGTTTAATAATGATTTACCTCCTCTATTGTGTGTATCATTCCCCTGAATATTTTATTTTGATTCAGTTTTATTTTTCACTAAAATCGGTTTATGTATTTGATTTTTTTTAGCAACTGATACTGTTCTTTAATGTGAACATTCAAATTATTTAACTGGGCTCATTTGTGGTCTAATAACAGTTGCATATATTGTAAGACCATTTTTAACTCTCCCCATCCCTTAATTAAGCTGCCTGGACCTTTCAGTCCTCTTTTAACACTTATTTACATGTCAAAGAATAAGATATCCTATTGTAATTATTTGAACTCAAGTAAGTCTTTCTTCAAATCATTGAAGTGTTTGGTTAAATTATTGACTTGACTACCAGTTGAACTGTTCATAGAAATAAGGAAAGGGTTTTCAGATAAAACAAAACCATTAGATAACAGCTCATCTTGCATATTGGATGACACTTTTAGCTGAATATTTGAAATTTTTGCAATTGTTCTCCTAACCAGGCCTTCCTCATTGTCAAACATATGACTTGCTTTTGTGTCATAAAAGTAAATCTCTATGGCAATACCAGGAAGCTAGAATTCCACAGTGAAATATTCTGACTGCTGAAATTAATCATAATTAACCAGCAATAAAAAGCAAAAGGCTTTTGATGACATACCAGATACTGAAACTACTGTTAAAAATTCCATAATTAAAAACACATCTTACCATGTGATACAGCTTATCTTCCATGCCTTAACTTTTTTCTTTTAAGGAAAACTTTGACATTTTCTTTATCATTTAATCCCAGGTGCCTACAAGCATCAAGATTTATTTGCCAACTATATACTCTCCAATCTCTGGCTCATTCCATTGCAAATATAGAACTTTTCATTATGGGTGACCTAAATGTTGCTCGGAAAACCTCAGTGTGTGATTATGGCTATCCATCTTTACTGCTTTATGGACTAACTCCATTGATAACTTTTTAGAAACAGCAGACAAAACCTTTGACTGTGAGACCATACTGGATATATACAAATGCACTAAGCAAGATAAAATTAGTATATTAGATGACTCCATCTGTGATTACATACCTACAATTATTGTGTATGGGTATACATAAGTCTATAGGTTACAAGGATCATACTCAGAAATATTTGGAACTTTGATTATACATTCTTCATTGAAATCCTCTTTTTAAAAGGCAAAAGTCCTTCGTTCTCTTAGCAAAAACATTGCCAACCAAAACAAAATATAGAAATGTAATCAGTGTCACTCACCAGTGAAAAGCCAAAAGCAGAATTGAAATGTAAACAGTATGTCTCCTCACAAATTCTACAGTAGTTAACCAAAATAAAAAAGACCAGAAAGCACCCACTACAGAAAAATTAGAAAAAAACTATGTCATAAGAAGTTTATAATCATAAACAAAGAGGTCCATTCATTGATAAAAAGTAATTCAAGGACAGAACCCCACAGGTAAAAAATGAGAAAACTACATATCCAATGAATATAAAAGAACCAATTAATAACTAAATAAATCAATAAATGCTAGTTAAAAATGGTTACATTGAATATATGGGGATCTAGTGTTAGATATTAATAATGTCTTTCACTGTAAGTATAGGGTACATATTGCATGATTCATGAATTCACCACTCATCACAAAACTTGTTTCCTTATACCTGCAATATTAGCATGTACATCTCACATCATACTAGAAATTAGGGTGTGACTAAGAATTGGGGGTTCTATTATTGGGAATGGAAAACTGGAAAAGAAACAGTCACTAAATAGGTTTTGAGGCTGAATAGAATAGTATTTACAAATGAAAATTTAGGTTTTGACCTATCTGACTTTTAATATGATACCTCTCAACCTGCAGACATTGAAAATAGGTACAAAGGCCCTTAAAAAGATAAAAGTAGCCATCTAAAATCATAAATTGTGAATACCAAATGGAGCATAACTCTTCTCACTTTCAGTAGTAATGTAGCTAAAACAGTGACAAGATGGTAGAAAATATAGAAATGTTATCAAAGAAACAGTATAAAATCTGTAGACTTTAATGGACTTTATTTCCAAATTCTGCCACACAAGGCCAATTATTTTTCTTTCACAAAAATGAGATGTCAGATGTGTGCCCTCTCTCTTTAAATTGTTCTTGCCACTAATATGTTGGTGATTTAGTGTGGTTTTCTGCATACTAGACAACTTCAAAAAAGTGCATCTGATGAGGGGATTCAGAAAACTGTTGGAAGTGTAAATCAAAACTTAAAAATAGTGGCATACCTCCAAAAATAGGGACATCGTGTGGAAAAGGCAACCAGGCCTGAAAACAGAAACATTTCTCCAAAATAGGGATGTGTAATGTTAAGCCACAACAAACTGGACTATTGTTTGCAATAACATGCAATCTACAGAAACAGTCTAACATTACAGGTACTGAAATAAGCATGACCAATGATCCAGCCTAGACCAAACTGCTTATCTGTCCTGAATTTTTCAGAATGTCCAGATTTTTTTGTTTTTGGTCTGTTCCTCACAAAATGTGTGCTTTTATGGTAAATTATTGAGGACTGAACTATCTTAATAACAGCAGATAGTTGGTTTTTATACTTCATTGCAATTATCATAATGCTCTTGTTCAAACATTCTGCACTGGGGCAGGATGTTAAATCATCTGTTGCCACCTCTTTTGATTCAGTGCATCTCTCCTACTTTCCTTAAAAGTCATGCCTCTTTATTGTATGTCTTCTCTCATGCAACCATCCATCTCTTTGCTGGTTGTCCTCATTTTCTTTTGTCTTGGTCTTGTTTTTCCCAGATATTCTTCATCAAGTCATCTGGTTTCCTCCACATGCCCAAACCACTGTAATCTGTTTTTTTGACCTTCTCTAAAATTTGAGCTACTTTGCCTTCTGCTCGGTTATCATCATTTATTCGTCTGTCTCACAAGGTGCATCCTATAACCTGTCTCAGTTACTTCATCTCCATTGACTCTACCTCAACTGATCTACATTTACTTCCCAGATGTCTGTACTATATAGAAGGACTAGTCACAGCACTGTTTTGTACATCTTACTTCTCAGCTTCTTTTGCATTATCTGGCACACTACCACGACTCTCTGTGCCATTTGACTGCAGCCCCTTTGAGTCTAGCTTTAACCTCCTAAGTCTGACATCCCTTTTCCTCAACCATGCCTCCCTGAAATTTGTAGCTGTTAATATGTTCAACTATAGTCCGTTCTTTTCATTTTGCAGCTTCTTTTGATTTCTCCATCTGCTGCCATTCATGACATCTGTCTTGTCTGCACACTCACTTTCGTCCCATGTGATTCCAGTTTTGCATTCCATTCCCTATCATTTGCTAAAGTTCTTGTTCACACTCTGCTTGTAATACCACATCATTTAAATACTGCAGCTTTGTTGGCTTGGTCCTTCTGACTTATTTGCTTATGTAGGCTGTCACCATTGTGAATGATATTGGCCTCAGAGCTGAGTGCTGATGCCCACATTGTTACAACTGAGAACTCATTTGGGGAGTCTGAGCTCTGTTTATACTTATGTGATTAGGTTCCTGTATATAAACTATACTAATTTAAACCATGTTTCCAGGACTTTGAAACATGGCAGGACTGCCCAAATCAGCTTTCTTGGGACCTTGCCATATGCTTTTTCCAAATTTAGAAATGTCCAGTTGTACTCTTTCCTTATTTGTAGCTTCTTCTCTGCAAGCATCAGGTCATTTGGGATGCATCCTGATCTGAATCTGAACTGCTCATATCTCAATTTCTGTGTATTTTTTATTATTCAGTATCTCCAGCACTTTCATGCATTGTGCAGGAGTCTAATACCTCCATACTTCACACAGTCTTGAATGTCCTCTCTGTTCTTATATAGTGGCACTAGAATACATATTCTCTAGCCATCTGGGATACTCCATTCTCTCTGTACTGCTACGAATATTCTCCGGAGCCATTTCACCCTCATCTTACCCAATATCTTGACTATCTCTACTCGGACCTCATCTAAACGTACTGCTTTTTTTTCCTGAGTTCATTTTCCTTATTGCTGTTCTTACTTCTTCTAGATTAGTCTCTTCCTTTTTTCATCATAGGCTGTGTCTCGGACAGTACAGCTTCTTTGGGGTTTTCCTCATTCAAAAGCTGAGGAGAGTTCTCCTTCCATTTGCCTTTGATGCCCTGTGGGCTAGTGAGCAGGTTCTCTCTTTTGAATAATGTGTAATGGACATCTTATTTATGTTCTGTCCTTGCCTTGCAACCTCGTAAAGTTTATTTGTTCCATTTGCTAAATCACTTTCCAGGACCCAG
>NC_056736.1:99087482-99194982 GCF_019279795.1 Protopterus annectens
TATATATATATATATATATATATATATATATATGGATGCAATATAATGTCAAACCAGTGCCTCAGGCAAATGGGCTATGTCATATTATATATATATAAATATATATGTATATATATATATATATATATATATATATATATATATATATATATAGATGCTATATAATGTCAAACCAGTGCCTCAGGCAAATGGGCTATGTCATATTATATATATATAAATATATATATATATATATATATATATATATATATATATATATATATATTGATATATATATAATATGACATAGCCCATTTGCCTGAGGCACTGGTTTGACATTATATAGCATCCACATTGGTAGCAAGTCTATCTGTTTCACCTAAGACCTCATCCAGTATATCAATCAGAGTTGCATCAATCCCATCAACTACTCAACTGCCAGGGGTTATACAGTGCACAGGCTATTATATACAATGTGTATATGCGCCATTTAGGCAGTTCTCATGAGTCCTTCATCTGGCACATATTTGACCAATGACACCATTTCATGTGCGTGATGTTCAACAGGGTTATCTACTTAGTAGATGTACATTGTCACCCAAAGAAACATTGACATACTGGTCCCATACTGGTTCCATACTGGATAAACCTTGCAACAATGACTGATGATTCCCACCCACAGCCCTTAGTTCATGGCAGACATGGCATATAACACCACACTGTTGCAAATACATAACATCACTGAATATGTGTTCACAGGTCTGAAGGCCCACTTCCATTATTTGGATACATCTGGTCATGCACCACAGTACACTGTGCAAATTTGCAATAAGATATTTGTGGCCAATGCCAGGTTGCATAACATGGTGCTGCAAAAACAGTTACAATGTGGGACACTGTACTACTGCCTATGATACCTGTAGAAGCAGTGGAAAAGCAGTCATGTGAAGAGTGTTCAGAACAGTGAGCCACAGTGACAATCCATCTGATGCTGAAGTGGAAGTAACAGTGTGGCTGTGGCAAAGACATGATATTTGGTCCAAACTATGGGCTGTGGCAAAGACAGAGGGGTGAGCTGGGCACAGTCATCATTATTTGCATTGGTGATGTAGGACACAGTGGCAAGGGACAGCAACACTAATGTAAGTGGTAGCTTCATGAATGGTTTACCTTGTGGCAACACTCATGACCAAAACTTTAGGGAGGCAAGGATCACATTATCCAGTGATGGGATGGAACTTCCATGAGTGGAACACTGGAGAAGTCAACTATGTAGTATCATATCAGGAACATACCCAGGAACCCTACTGTGACCCCCCCTCACATGGAGTTTCAGTTGAATGCTGGCTTCAATGGACCTATGAACAAGCATGGGTAGGTGTTGCCTGCAATAGGGCTGCAAGGAAGTATGATAACACAGAACTCTGGGACCATGAATGGCTTGCCCATAATTGTGTACTCACAGCACAGCAGGAAGAGCAACAGCCATAACTATGTGTGCATCCACTTGCAGGGATATAGGCAGCAGTGGGCAGTGTGGACAGTAAGTTATTTCTTTAATGGTGTGTAACAGCTGCATACTTCTGGCATGTGATGTTAATGTGTATCTGTCCTATCATGGCCTTGGTTCTCAGTTATCTTCATTCTCATGTCAGCACCAATGCTTGACACCTGTGCACCAGTACCCTCAGGAAGCATGTCTGATCCAGATCCCTATATGGTATCAGGTTTTCCCACAATCTCTGAAGACATTTTACCTCCTTGTATAGGCCATGCAGTACACTCAACATCTGTGACATGGTGTGAGTAGAGAACAACTGTGATTGGATCACTGATCTGTACATCCACCAATTAATACCAAGAGTGACACCATGTCCATGAATATCCTGGAGTCTTGGTGATGACAGCCAGCTGTATTCTTCTCCCCAATGCTAGTTTTATGAACCTCAGTGGTGGTAATGTCCACAGATGGTACCATCTGTAGTGACACCTGTGTAGTTTTGGTAGTGCTGATATGGATCAGCTGTCCTACACTGGACAGAAGGGATGTCAGAGGTTATTTTCACACCTCCACCACTATGTCATCTGGGGGTCAAGTGAGTGAACCTTCCAATATTAGCACTGTTGATGGGGCCACTATCAAATCAAGCTGCACAATGTGAATGACATCATCATCATCAGCCAGTGGTGACTGACTGGCATCAAGCATGTTCCAACTCATTGTGCTGAATCCTGTACTGGTGGAACCTGTGACTGCATACAGCTAACATACTTATGACAATGAGGCATCCTATTTGTGATTCACATAGACTGCAGAGTGCCAAATTTACACTTTGCCAATAGACACTTATGAATCTTTTGGTGCATCTTGTCAATGGTGCCTTGAGTTGGATGACAGATATGCATATGTGCTTGTGTAGATAAACCTTACACTTGCTTATGGACACATATGCATCTAGTGGTGCAGGTTTCCATTGCTGCAGTGACTTGAATGGCACATATACATATGGGCTTGTCTGGATAAACCTGTCACCATTTTAAGTCTGTCACTATACATTAATAGTACATGCTGGTACAAAAAACATGGTGCATACACTACACACTCTCTGGGCACTCATCGTCTGTCCCACTTACTCATCCAGGTCAGCTACAGGTATGGTGCTCTCTCTCTCTCACCTCCCCATTGAGAAATACAAGGAATTACTCCACCTCTGTGAGACTCCCCTCTATTGGTGATCTACCTCTGTGATGAACTTGTTCCTGGCAATTTCCGGTAGCTTGGTCTTGCCATAAAGTAACATATCAGTGGTCCTGTGATGCAGTCTGTTGTATTGTTCTAGTATGGTTGTCTACTATATTGATGCCCTGCACTAGTCCCTGCCATACTTGGTTATATTGTCAGTGACATGCATGCCATGCTTTATGACCTGTAGTAACATTTCTGTCTCCTGTATGATATACATTTTCCAGCAATTGTCATTCCTTCAATCCCATGACAAGATGAGTAAACCTATGGCTTTAAGATGTGAATAATTGTGTACTTGCATGACTGTCTATGCCAGCTGATAATTTTCACAGTACTGTTCCCAAGCCCCTTTCAAGGGCCACAACCCTGTATGCTACTACAGTGTCAGTATTCTGAGACTGTACAATAGTGTGTCAACAGTGGGTCATTTTGGCCATGCTTTCTGTCTATTAGACGTCTACTGACAACACCATATGGCCACATTATACTAAAGCCTTGTTGCATAGCATGCAGACCAAGTGCCTATGTTATTTTGCTATGAACCTCGCACAGCATGACATTAGCTAGGCCAAACTGTGTTCACTGTGCCCGGTCAGTTTGGGTCCTTCAGTAGTTTATCAACCTGTCCTGTCTTGCTCCCAGTTTCTTGACAGGTTGCACTTCCCAATAAGACTGTAACTTAACTAGACTTGACTTCTCACCTGCACTGTTAGGTTGGCCGTCCAATATGATGGTCCCCAGTAATGGCCTGTGCCTGTTATCCCACATATTCCTCTTCACAGTTATTGTCCTTGTTACCTCCATACACCCTTGTGTGGTCACTTCAGTACTAAGGTCCATTATCAGTAGTCCTACCTGCTATCAGTTTGTCTATGTTGTATATGGCAGTGCATTCTGTTATCTACTATGTTTCAGTTATCTAACTTGCTCACTGTAACACACTGTCCTGAAATATGAAGAAAGTGTTATTAATCTAAAATGGGCCTCATAAAACATTGATTATGCAAATAAGGCAATTTAGTGTGGTGATTTCTGAACTGCATCTATAAAACAATCCACAGCCAGCCATACTGGTGCTCTTTTCCATGCTGAGATGTGTAGTACAGGAGTAAGAATGTCCAGTGTGAAGCTGATATGTAACCTAGTAGCAGAAGAATAACGTTGCATTATGCTACTATGTGGCCCAGCAATGTGCATCATGTGTGTACAGTATGTGAAGCTGTGCATATTGGCCCACCAATTTTTTTCTAGTTTAAACCTTCAGACTGTTAATGGCCACTTCAGGCACTTAGTTCAGTAAGACATCTACATGGTACAGCAAGGAGAGTAAGGGCATCTTACAGCTGCTGCATGGGGAGCAAGGAATTTACCATCTGGGAGAGTATATCATCTCCCTCTATAAAGCTAATGCTTTGGACTTGTTACTGCACTGACTTCTGGAATGTCAACAGTCCACAGCCTTCTCTCTGCAAAGTAACAAAAGTCACCCTGTGGAGACCAAACCTCTAGTGCTTATTAGTGACCTCTGTGGTTACCTTTCAGTAGGGAAAGATGAAGGATCCCCATTTAAGAGTGGTGTGAAAGGGCCATCCTGGGTACCAGCATAAAATGCAGTGGCTGTTGAGGATCAAGGGGGGTTGATGCTTGGATGACCACATTGGTAACCTGGAGACTTTTTTTGTGTGGCTGATTGATTCACATAGGAGGTCATCCTGCATCATTGTACTCTCTACCCTTGTGAGTCCCTTCCCATTACCTGTTTATAGTACAATCTTCCCAAGCAACAGCTGTTCAGCCTATGTCAATCCATCCATGTTCATCTACTGCTGCTTCCACTTATGCTTCACTACTTCTTGTCTGCATTTGCCTGTGTTGCATGTTTGCTTGTCTTCCCTGCTTTCTTTCTAATACCATCATTTTCAACTGCACCTTACCCTTGATACCTTGCATATGTACACCTTTCTTACAATAAAAATGGACAACTGTTCCCAAAATCACAAACTTTTCTTCCCCTACTGCTCCTATCTTCCTGTTGTCCTTCTGTATGTTCCTCTGCATGATCTTACATATTTCTGTCTGTACTCCTCCATTGCTATAATGAAATTGATGGGAAATCTGCTGTATTGCCCTTGTATGGGATGCCAGCAGTGCACATTACACAGCAATGGGGAGTTTCCATGCATGTCTGGACATGCATAGTTTCAGGAACATCATCTATCTTACATGTTCTCTTGAGAAACAAGGACAGCCATATCACAGTTATTCCAGCAGCATGACCACCATAGTATCGCCCAGTACCCATACTCCACCTGTACCACTAAACTGCCTATAGAACTTTACTGTTACGCCTCAAATTAATTACCCCTAAATAAAAACTGACTACCTGCCCCAATCCAACTTTCTAGTTTCAATAATTAAAAGCCTTCTACATTTTACACTATCGCTGTCTAACCCTCATTAACTGTATCATATTTTCTTGCACTAACACTACATAATATCCTATATCCTAGAGGTCCCTTCCTCTGGTATTTAATCTCTCTGCAATCTCCCATAGTCACATACCTACGAGCTTATACAAGCTCTCTCTAACTCCTTTTGCTTCTCTCTCACTAAACCCACTTTACAATTCCAAGAGCTACGCTCACACGGCTCAAATTTGTAAATAATGTAAAACAAGTAAAAAACTGAGAGCTATGCTACTTAACACCATGAGTTTAAATCTCAAAATGCATGCGCTCGAAGCACTCCTAAGTATGGAGAACGTTGACATCTGTGCAGTAACTGAAACCTGGTTCAAGGCTCCAGAGATCACTGAAGCACTACTGGGCTACAACTCATACCACACATTTCGGCCACAGAACACAGACCGAAACACAAAAGGAGGGGGTGTATCTATATTCATCAAGGATACCCACACCTCCAGGTTAGTGGCACAGCATGATACCTCTGAGATCATCCATGTGCAACTAACATCGGGCAAATCTGCAATGCAAATTGTGGCCTGTTACAGATCACCCTCCATGACCCAGGATCACCACTCCGCCTTTCTGGAGACACTGGAAAACATGAAGGTCCTATCAAACACCCTGATCTTGGGAGATTTCAATTACCCTACCATTAACTGGGAAAACTACTTGAGTACAAACTCCCAGGCTCAGCGCTTCCTGGAATTTATTAACTCAAATGCCCTGGATCAGCTGGTAAACTCCCCTACCAGAGGCCACAACATATTGGACCTGGTCATCACCAACATGGGCGACAGGTGCTCCGTACCAGAGGTCAATTCATCACTGGTTAGATCAGACCATAAATTAATCACCCTGGATGTCCACATCCCACCACCACCCCCAACCAAGGAAACCACAGTGAAAAACTTTTCTAAAGCAAACTTCACCTTACTTAAGTCAGAGGTGGTAAGTTTCACAGCCCCCACGCCAAAGGATAACACTGCCCAAGATGCAGAATCCTTTACAATTGCACTCTATGATAACCTACAAGGATGCATGGATCATGCCATCCCTAGCAAAACCAAGACTCACTCCCTTAAGAGAAGGAAACCACTCTGGTGGACCCCTGCCATAAACAGGTTATACAACAAAAGGAGGAAACTAGTTCAGAAGAAAAGCAAATCCCAAGAAGGAAAGACATCCCTGATCAGTATCAGAAAGAAACTAAGGTCCCTCATAAAATCATCCAAGGCTAACTTCGAAAGGAAAATAGCGAAGGATTCAAAAGATAACCACAAAGCCTTCTTTAGCTATGTCAAAAATCTAAGTGGCAACTCGCAGATATGCTCTGAGATAGTGCAAAATAGCACAAAATATACTGAACCTACTGATATTGCCAACATACTGGCAGATATATTCAGTGCAAACTTCACCTCCCTCTCACCTTCAAAAGGGCCCACAACAATACCGGAAAAGTGTAGTGTCCCGGAAATCACAGAAGCACAGGTGAAAACAGCCCTTTCAAAAGCCAAAAACACAGCATCAATGGGGCCAGATGGTGTCCCAGGATGCATCTTGCATGAACGACAGAACAAACTAACCCCCCACCTAAACACGCTGTTCAACCTCAGCCTCTCCACAGGCTACGTGCCCATAGAATGGCACACAGCAATGGTTATTCCACTCCACAAAGAGGAGCCACAACTGACCCTGGTAACTATTGCCCCATAAGCCTGACTAGCCTGGTCTGCAAGGCTATGGAGCGCATCATCATGGAACTCATTAACAAAGACACTGGGAACCTCCAAACACTTGACCCGACCCAGTTCGGCTTTGTTAACGGCAGATCATGCCTACTAAACCTGGTTGACTTCTTCGAGACAGTTACCAAGGCCATAGATGAGGGAAAGGTGGTTCACACAGCCTACCTTGATCTCACCAAGGTGTTCGACACCATTCCTCACTCGGGTATTATAGAAAAACTCACCAGCCTGAACATAAACCCCTACGTCACAAGATGGGTTGCCAACTGGCTTACAGACAGAACTCACACGGTAAGAATAGCGGGCACCAGGTCTGACTCTAAACCAGTCACAAGTGGTGTCCTGCAAGGCTCAGTTCTGGGACCCCTACTGTTCGGCATATATTTCTCAAAAGTACAGGCAAACACAGGAGGACTATGGCTAACCAAGTTCACCAATGACTGCAAACTGGGAGCCATAATTGACTCTCCGGCTGACATGGACATCCTCCAAAAAGGCCTTACTGAGACAGACACCTGGTGTCAAAGTCATGGCCTCAAGCTAAATGCCAAAAAATGCATAGTCATCCCATTTGGGAAAAACAAAACACCCACAAATTACCACATAGGCGGCAGCTCCCTTAATACAGAAGTGGTAATAAGAGATCTGGGGACCCAGGTAGATAGTAATCTCTCTTTTGACAATTATATTGCCAAAGTAGTTAGGAAATCCTTCTATGTGGCCCATCTAATTACTAAGGGGTTTGCATCTAGAAATAAAGAGGTTATAGTGCCCCTCTACTCGTCACTCATCAGACCCATCATAGAGTACAATGCCCCATTTGGGATGTACCTCACAAGACACTTCCAACAGCTTGAAAGACCACAAAAGCACCTCACCAAGAGGATTACTGGCCTCAAACATATGTCCTATGCAGCCTGACTGAAAAAATACCAGCTGTACTCAGTGGCATATCGCTTACTCAGAGGTGATCTCTGCCAGACTTACAAAGCCATGTCCAACTCAGAATTGATGGACATGCTCCACCTAAAGAAATCCAAGTCACTGTGAGCCACGCGCTCTAGTAAGCTAAACCTCACCACAACAATAAATAGAACATGCTGGAGGGATAGATTCCTGTCACAGAGACTCCCCATGCTTTGGTACAAAATTCCTAACTACATTAGGCAGAGCCCCTCACTAACACTTTTCAAGAGAAGCCTTGACGAGTGGATGGGTAACAGAAAGTATACCCCTGGGATCACTTCATTGGCTCTGCTTGACAGAGGCTCAGTTAATTAATCAATGGGGCGGCGAAAGCTGACACACTCTGGCTAGACTTATAAATGCCCTCAGGCAGATAGCCTAGTACCTACCTATTAACCTATAATATTGTGAATAGTGCCCTACTTCAAATTTGTGTATGTAAAGCAAGCATGTCCAAAATTCCTCACTATTTGTAACTGTATTTCACACCCAACACTTAAGTGCCCTTGCTCTAATGAAACTGTAAAACCCATTACTTCCCTCTCAATTAATTTTAACTATGCTTGTTGAAAATGATGAATTGTAACTGCTGTAAACAATGTTATCTTGTATACTCCTGCATTTATTGTAACTAAATTTGTATAATGCAATCTTGGAGCTTTTCCTCCCCGGGCCTCCACTGAAAACGGGTCATGTTGTCCCAGTGAATAAATAATAATGCTTATTTGATCCTGTTTTCTTCCAAACAATTCCAGTGACTACTTTACTCAGTCATGTCTATATCTTGCACTGTACATTTCCTTATGTATACAGGCACTTCCTCAAAGACTACAACATATTCTACACAAATGCACCTCATCATGATTGGCTACAAACCGCCATGCTTCTGACACAAACTGATACATAGATTGCTATTTAATTTCTATATATGAGGCTTACAAACATGAGGAGAGAAAGCTACGAAACTCTATATTTGAAGCGCTAAAAAGAAATAATGATGTGAATACTGTACACTTTCCATACAGGAATTGCTATAAAGTGAATGCTGTAAAACTTGTAATTATTATGCTGCGTGATGCGAATACTGAACAGATCCATAGAGAAATTATCTACCAGAGAGCTTATCTAAGCAATCCTTTCTTGGTTTGTGATTTATTGATCTTTACTGTTAAAAAGAGTTGAGACTGTGAGTGATAGCGATCAGAAGCTACTACACACGATGTAAAGGAACTCCAGCTGTGACTTTCAAAACTTGTATGGTGAGAACAACTTTACTGTACTTCATTTAATATTTAGTTGCATATTGTTTGAGTGATTTTTCTCACAGAAGTTGATTTAAGTTCTCTTTGAATTTTGTGGTAACTGATTTAGATTGTTATTTTCTTTTAGATTTTTTATTCATTTGCAGCTGAATATGGATTCCTTAAATGAGTATTAGATTAATGATTTGCTAAAGCACAAATATCTTGTACAGATTAATAAATGCTATGTATATGTAAAGACAACACCTGATAGCACTAGTAATCTGTGTTCCTCATGTTAAAAGTTGGATGATTTGCTAACCATTATTAGTAGTAAATCTAGACTTACTGATGAAGATTGCACTTGTGCAATTGGCAACGCTTGGAGAACTGTTGTTACATATATTAATGATTGGACCGATGAGATAAATAACATTATGCAATGAGCAAATAGAACACATTTAGGAATGGATGTGTCTATTGTCTGTAAACATCACCCAACCCCTATAAAACAAGATAATTCCACTGACAACTTTGAAATTCTGGATACAAATATTTAGCATTCTGAAGATTCAGATCATATAGAAGGTAATAAAACATAAAGAAGGGAAGAAGTTCAAAATAAATAACAATGAAATAAACTGATAAATGTCTGTAAAGTAAAGAGACTACATATTAAGAAGGACACTGCTTTGTTATGTAACACACAGATTGCAAGGAGTAATAGCATTTTTCCATCAAAACATCTTCAGTCTACAGAAAAAAAGGCACACTTTTTCCAAAAGAGAAGGTAGAAAAAAAGAGACAATGGTCAGGTGAAAAGGAGGAAATCAAAATGAATGTGAAAGGACTGAAGGCTATTTCTATAAGAAAAAACAGGAGAAAAACAGTTATTGACAACAAGGCTCGAGTTGTGAATGTACAAAGCCAGCTGGATGAGAATTGTGTGCTTGCAAATGTAAAAATTAAAAAAAACAGTGAGATTAATAAGACTAATGGTTATGAAGATCATTCCTTTGTAAAAAATGATACAGCAGATATTATAGAATTAGAAGTTGAAGATTCATCAGATCTGGTCAGAAAAGTTTTTCTGGTAATTGGAGATTCAATTATTAGAGGAAATGATACTTGTATTTGCAGAGAAGATAATGAACATTGAGCAAAAAAAGAGAATGTAAGGCAGGCTTTAGAATGCCTTGATGTAAGGAAGTACAGATCTGTTTTTATTCAAATCTGTAAAAATGATCTCAACTGCAGGACTCTCTAAACTTACAGCCTTTTAGATAGCATAGTTTGTACAGGTGCTAGGACATATTTTTCACAGATCACATATAGAAAGGAGAGTCATTTTCCCATGAATGAAAAGATTTTTGGGTAAATACCTAAGTGAAAAAATGTCCTGTTTTAAAAAATGGATATGTGTAGAGCATCTGAGCCTAATTTAGGGTGTAATAAGAAACCATTTTACAGATACATGAGTAATAGAAGGAGTAATGACATACAAATTGATAAACTGTGTGTAGATTCTAAAATTTATTCTTAGACACAACAGACTATAGATATAGTGGCAAAATCTTATTTTATACAGTTTGGCTCCATAAAGGGGTTGATGCATTGTCCTGTGGCATTCAGGTAACCTCGGATACCAAAATCAAATTAGATTATATTGAAAAAGAATTATGCAAACTGATTCCAAAAAAAGCACAGGGAGGAAACAGAATTTGTAATAATAACCTGAGAACATTTCTGCAAGAACTTACAGTACCATTACATCTATTATTTATTAGATAATATAAATATGGGGAGACTCCTCAAGACTGAAGACATGCACTTATTATACCTGTTTTTAAGGGAAAGGGGAGTAGGACAAACAAAGAGTCATAAAGACCCTTAAGTCTACTTTCATGTTGTGCAAAAACAATTGAGAAGGTAATATTAGTTAAGTTATTGTCAGAATTGGAAAGCTTGGGACTTGAAACCATATATCAGCATGCACATCTTGAAAACAGATATATTACAACCTGTATCATGATGTTCTGTAACAATGTAATAACAGCTATAAATGAAAATTGTGCTGTGATATGGTTTATAAATATCTAACTTCAGCATTCAACAAGGTCATACACAAAACACTGATCAGTAAATTAGAACAACTAGGTATTGATGTACTCTTGATAAGGTGGATAGTTGTATGGCTTAAAAATAGGACATGGCAAGTATCATACAACAATAAGATAGGTGAAATTCTTGGTTACAGTCAGGGTGTCCCACAAGGCTGTGTCCTAGGTCCACACATGTTTAGATTGTATCTTTCAGACCTAACTTTTTCATTGAGGTATTCTACAGTCTTTATGCAGGTTACTTGAAATTGGATAAACTGATTACATATGTTATAAATAAGGCATTTCTGTAAAAGAACTTGACTAAATTGACCATTTGGGCAGAAGAGAATAATATGTTGATAAGTACATCAAAAAGTAAGCATATTATATTTGGGAGAAATAAATTGAAAGGTGAATATTTAATACAGCACACAGTGATTGAAACTGTAGATTAATTTAAGGACCTGGGTATACGGGTAGATCCAGCTTTGAGTTTATCTAATCATATCAACCAATAGGGTAATGATAGTTATAGAACTATATGTTGTATAAAAAGATTTATAGAGTCTAGGAAATCAGAAATTATGAAGTTGTGTTTAATAGTTACATTTGATCCAAACTTGAGTACAGAATAACAATATAGAAATCTGATATGAAAACAAACATGAGTAAAGTGGGAAGAGAAGAGCAGAAATATACCAAGGGTATCCATGGATGTAAAAATGTAAATTATTATGAAAGACTAAAATATCTGAACTTGTACAGTGTCTCATAGATATTTATGAGCAGACCTTCTTCAGTTACAGACGACATTTAGAGACAACTACCTCTGGGGTTATAGAAAAGTAGCAGAGAATCATCAAGCAACCTATACTGAAGGAAATAGCAGTTCACAAAAATCACAAAAAATGATAGGCCAAACAAGACCCATAAAGACGATAGAGTGGACTATTGAGGATAAGAAAAATTATGTACTGTTACTATTATGCAAAAAGTACAGAAATTCCAGACACAAAATATACGAAACGATTAAGAGATAAGTTTGAGGAAAGAAGAATACTTCCACAAGAAAAACTGTCAGAAGCTTCAAATAAAAATTTGGGGTCATTAATACAACAGATTTTTGAAAGAACAGAATATAGGTCAAGAAACTTTGATCTGTTTGGAAAAAGAAGCATCTGAAGAAGTACAAAGATGTAAACAACAAAACCTAGATTTTTTTAAAAGCATAAAAAAGAAATATGGACATGGGAAAGAAAGAGAGATTTGATATGGTGCAATATTTATGCAAAGGCAAAAGCCAAATTAATCAACATAAAGAAGGCATCCCCAAAGATATTAAAAGAGAAATACAGGCAAAGGCATCCAGATATGGAAAATATCACATGAAAAAATAATATCACAAAGAAGGAATATAGAAAAGAAGATTAGTAAAGCAGAAGTTAAAACATAGAAGTTGAAATTATGGAATGCCTGCAAAGTGAAGAATTTGATGTAGAAAGTCTAACACAGGTTATATCACAGCATGATGGAACGAGTCCCCAAAGTAAGAAGAAACAGAAAGATCAAGAGACATCTGAAGAAGAAATATGGACATGGGAAAGAAAAAATAAGAAGTTATGTACTCACCATAACTTTCCATCTGAGTAGGTAACTTCATTTGTCTGCAACCTGTGGGTATCGGATCCGTCCTCGGATCCGAGCAGGCAGCTTTCCAAGCTAAAAGATCCGAGCTCTCAGCTCCTCCCCTTACCCATAATGCTCTGCCACCTCTCTCCAGTCCTCAGATCGAGTTTGCCAATCAAGAAACAGACTATGACCCTTGAAAGAGGAACACTAACCTTATGCAAGACCAGGTGAAACCCTGCGTAATGGAATAACCATAAAACAGGTTAGGGGGAAGGAGGGGGGGGGGGTCGGTTGCAGACAAATGAAGTTACCTACTCAGATGGAATGTTAATGTGAGTACATAACTTCTTTATCTGAAGTAGTTAACTTCATTTGATCAGTAACCTGTGGGGCAGAGTCCCCAGCTACCTAAATCCTTGGGCGGACCTCAAGGAAGGATATTCTGGAGCACTGCGGAGCCAAATGATGCCCTACTCCTGGATATCATATCCAACTTATAATGAGAAATGAAGGTATGAGAAGAGGACCAAGTAGCTGCTGAGCAGATGTCATCTAGAGGTACTCTCAACCAGAATGCTGCAGAAGTAGCCATAGACCTGATAGAATGGGCATGGACCCCCAAGGGTTCAGGCTGGCCGGAGGCTAAATAAGCATGCCTGATGCACTGGGATATCCATCTGGCCAAGGTAACTTTCATAATAGGCTTACCCATAGATGGTTTAGCGAAAGAAACAAACAGTTGATCTGATTTCCTAGTAGTAGCTGTCCTGTGCAAGTAAAAATGCAATTGCCTGTGTACATCCAATAAGTGCAATCTGTATTCCCCTTTGTTCTGAAACTTGGGGAAAAACACAGGCAAATTAATGGATTGGTTGATAGTGGATTCAGAGGCTACCTTGGGCAAGAAAGAAGGGTTAGTCCTGAGAGACACTCTGTCCTTATGGAAGACCAGATACAGGAGTTTCATGCAAAGGGCTTGAAGCTCAGATACTCTTCTGGCTGAAGTAATTGCAATCAGGAAGGCCGTTTTCCAAGATAAAAAATTTAACTCAACCGAAGCCACCGGTTCAAAGGGTGGGCCAGTCAAGGCCTGAAGAACCAAGGTTAAGTCCCAAGGTGGAACTGCATTCCTGACAGGTGGTTTCAACAGAAAGGTGCCCTTCAAAAAGGTTTTGCATATCTTAGCGGACGCTAAGGGGCCAAGGTTATCCCCAATGTGGAAATGGGAAATAGCTGCCATTTGGACCTTGACTGTAGAAGCACTAGCTCCTTGGTAAAAGATATGGGACAGGAAGTCAAGAACCGTTGGGATGGGAGCAGTAAAAGGATCTAAATCTCTATTTTTTTCCCAGATGGAAAAACGCTTCCATTTACTTCTGTAGATCTTTCTAGTAGAAGGTTTATGCGCCGCTACCAGAATAGATTTTACGGGAGATGAGATACCGGGAGTCCTTGCAATTAGTGGAACTGGATCAACCAAGCAGTGAGCTTGAGGTCGCCAAGGTTTGGGGGCTGTAATCCCACAGGATGAGAGATCAGATCCAGAATGGGATCTAAGATCCAAGGAGGAACTACACTGTGAGACCGCAGGTAAGGGAACCAGATCTGGCGAGGCCAGAATGGGGCTATGAGGATTATTTTGCTCCCCAACCGATGAGCTTTCTGCAGAAATTTTGTCATCAGTGGAAGAGGAGGATAAGCATACAGGAGACTGGGGGGCCAAGCATGCACCAGGGTGTCTCTGGGGCTCTCCCCTATTGGGGGAATCAGAGCGAAAAACTCGCTGCATTTTGTGTTTGAAGGAGAAGCAAAAAGATCACAGCAAGGTTGACCCCCATCTGAGGAAGATCTGATTCGCTACTGATGGGTTTAGAGACCACTCATAAGGTGTGAGGATCGAGTGACTCAGCTTGTCCGCTAAAATGTTGGACCAACCCGGAATGTGCATTGCTATCAGAAAGCAGTTGGTGGAAATCACCCATTCCCAAACTCTCATAGCCTCTCGACAAAGAGGGTAAGATCTGGTGCTTCCCTGTTTGTTGATATACCAGACTACCACCATGTTGTCTATCTGAATTGCAATAGTCCCCAGAGGAAGAAGATCTTGAAGGGCTTGCAATGCTAGAAGCACTGCTCTCATCTCCAGGACATTGATATGCAGAACGGTCTCTAAGGGAGTCCACGTGCATTGGACAGTTCTGCCCATAGAATGCCCCCCCCACCCGAGGTGAGAAGCGTCCGTGGTCAGCGTGGCTTGGGGCTGAGGCATCACAAGGGTCTCCCCTCCCACAGTTCTTGGGATTGGAGCCACCAAAGAAGGGAGTTCCTGCAAACCCTGCTCAGGGGAATTGGCGACTCCAATGGATGGAGTAGGAGCGACCATTGAACCTGAAGAGTCCATTGTAGAATTCTCATATGCAATCTTGCTAAAGGTGACAGGCTTATGGCTGCTGCCATGGAGCCCAGGGCTCTCAGGACCAACTCTGCAGGTGGGGCTGGAGACTGCAGGAGCACCATTATGTGTAGTGACAAGTTGCGCAACCTGTCCGTAGTTAGAAAAGCTTTGGTTTGGCGTGTATTTATCCTGGCCCCTATAAAATCCAGAACTTGCGCAGGATGAAGAGACGACTTCTGAAGATTTATAGTAATGCCTAGATGCTGGGCCATGGCTAGAGAGTAATCCCTGGCAGAGCAAAGCAGATGCATGGTGGGGGCAGTGAGGAGCCAATTGTCCAGGTATGGAAAGACCTGAATTACCTGAAGTCTCAGGTGGGCTGCTACAACTGCCATGACCTTGGTGAACACCCTGGGGGCTGTGGTGAGGCTGAACGGAAGAACCCTGAACTGAAAGTGACTGGCTCCTAGCCGAAAGTGGAGAAACCTCCTGGACCGTCTGTCCATGAGAATATGGTAGTACGCATCCTTGAGGTCTATGGAGCACATCCAGTCGTTCTCCTGTAAGAGAGGGAGAATAGATTGCAGAGTGACCATCTGGAATTTCTCTTTGGCAACGAACAGGTTTAGAGATGAAAGGTCCAGAATTGGCCTTAAGTCCCCCGTCTTTTTTGGCACCAAAAAGAACCTGGAGTAATTGCCTAATCTGGACTGCTCTGGGGGGACGTGCTGGATGGCCTGTTTTTCTAGCAACTTCGAAATTTCTGAAGCCGCCACCTCCCTTTGATCGGGTGGGACATCGGGAAGGCGCTTCGTTAGAGGGGAAAGATGCAGAAAGGGAATAGTGTAACCTCTGGATATTATTCAGAGCACCCAACGATCTGTAGTAATGGACTCCCAACTTTGTGGGTGCTCCAAAAAACGTCCCCCGACTGCCTCCAGAGAGGGACAGCTGGGCAAGCCCTCAGGGCTGTTGAGTGGGTCGGTCTGAGAAAGGCTCTCTGGACCCAAAATTCTTCGCCCCCCCCTCTGCCTCTGGGCTGGCATCCACCTTGTCCTCCTCTGCCTCTGAAGGACGAGGGGTCCAGAGCAGGACGGGACTGCTGGGACTTCCAGAACCACATCTTCTTCTGTCCTCTCTAGTTCCTTGAGAAGGACCTTTGAGGATTAGAGAAGCTGATCCCGATGGCAGACAGCGTCTTCCCATCTTTCTCGCTCTGGAGCAGCGTGTTGCGGACGGTTTTCCCGAATAGCTTAGAACCAAAGGGAGCGTTCATGAAGGACGCCTCGAAGGGTTCCGCAAAGTCACAAAGGCAAAGCCAGGTGTGGCGCCGTAAGGCCCCTGCTCTGCTAGCTCTAGCCGCTCCCTCCGTGGCATGGGAGAGGAGCCGCATGGAAGTGTTAGAAATTGACTTTAGAGTGGCCATGCGAGCCGAGAAGGTCCGTTTGTCCTCGGCCGCCATGGACTCTGGGGGAGCTCCAGCGTATTCCTTTATCAAGTCCCGCTGGGGCCTGATGATGTGTGCCAGGTAATTCAGCGCCCTTATGGAAAAGGTAGCTGAAGCAAACATCCACTTTCCAATCCGGTCAATCGTCTGAGATTCCTTATCAGGAGGATGGACCGAGGAACTTTCCTGTGCTAGTTCCTTCTCAGTGGCAGCCGCCACCACCATGGCATCTACTGGGGACCCTTTATTCCATGCCTGTCTTGTCAGAAGGGGGACTGAGTATTTTTTCTGGTCTTTTAGGGATGGGCTCCACAGTGTCCGGCTCCTTCTAAGCCCTGGTAGTAATCAAGTCTACCAGGGGATCAGCCAGGGGGGACACCCAAGAGGTAGACGGGCCTGTGTCAAATGCCTCCAGAAACACAGACTCATTGGAGGAAGGTTTTTGGGCAGACCACCCCCCTCTGATACGTAGCATTTCCATAATGTCTCCAAAGGAGACGTCTTCAGTGGGTGACCTTGGGGAACCTTCCCCTTCCTCTAAGTCTGTATCCTCCGTGAGGGACTCAGGGGAGTCCATGTGCCTCCTTTTGCACTTTTGTTTGTTGAGGCACCTCCTTGGAGGGACTGTCCGAGAGGGCTCACCAACAGGGTCCTGTTCCTTTACGGGAACCAACTGGAGCGCCGACGCAGGCTGTCCCTGGGGCCGGATGATGAAAGATAGGCCCAAATGCGCGGGAGTGATGGGTGGATCCATAGCCTGGACCGGGGACCTGGAACATTTCATCAGAGCCCTCTCCACTACGTCAAAAGCTGAGGGTGAACCACTCTCTCCTGGCCCCCTCAGCTCCGACGCAAGGACCGGTGTCAGAGCCGATGCGATCAGACCCGAAAGGGGAGTGTGCTTCGACTGAAATGGAGCCAAAGACACACTCACCCTTGCGGATCCGAAGCTCAGCTCTCAGCCCCGAGAGCTCGGATCTGACATGCTCGAGGGTACTGTCGGCGTCGAAGTAGCCACCACTGTCGGTGCCGATGACTCCCCGGGTCCGAGATGGCTCGGATCCAAAGACTCCAAAACCCAATAGTGAATAGGAGAAGGAGCAATTGGAGCAAAGAAAGGGGCCGAGCTCCCCCCCGGAGGGGGGGAACCAGGAGCACCCCCATCTGCATCTGGGCCTGCAAGAATTGATGCATCATCCAGTCCAAATCAGCGTCAGACATGCTTCTGGTGGACCTCGAAGAGGTCACCGAAGCAGGCCGGGAAGGCCGCCTCAAAGACCTAGAGGGAGACCGGTACTCTTCCTCTGGCTCTGGGGAAAAGCGGGGAGAATGGAGCCGAGAGGGTGGAGACCCGGAGACCCTCCTGGGAGGGCTAACTACCTTAGCTGGCGGAGCAGAGGGATGAGACTTTGCCCACCTCTTATGGCTTTTATGCCACTCCTTGTCCTTGTGCCTCTTCTCTCTAGAAGAAGAGTCCCCCTCTCCCTGAGACACAGAGGGAGGTTGAGTCCCAGTCAGGGGAGGGGGAACTGAAGGCAGGACAGCCGCAGCCGTGGCTGGTGCCTTAGAGGGAGAGGAGGAAGAAGAATCCATGGGCAAAAGCCCTGCCAGGATTAACTTATTCCTCCTATCCCTCAAAGCCCGGGGGGTTTTCGTACATATATACATGTCTCGTTATTATATATTTTTTCATATCTCCAGATATTGTTTTTATACACATATCTGTATGTATAAATATATGAGTTATATTTTTCAGTGTAAGTTGATTTTAAATGTTTTTAAATGTTTTAGAGTGAGCTCTTTAGACACACATACAAAATGTTCCTCTTCGTAGAAATGACAAGTGCTTTTGTGTTTGTTTGCTAGCAACAGTTACTATTCAAAGCAACAGCTGTTTTGTGTTTTAGGAAATGAATCAGGATGCTAATTGATTAATTAATTAATAGGCATAGTAATCATATCAATTTAATGCACTATATAAGCTCTATTTTAGCCTTAGGAGAATAGATCTGAAGAAGCGTACTGTTTGTACGTGAAAGCGCTCATCTCTCTTGTTTTATACTAAATAAAGAAGAACTGTTCTTGCTGCATAATCGTGGTGGTCCTCATCTTTGTGTCTTTGACGTTGTTCCTGCTATTGTGCTTTAGTGGTGAGGACCTTTGGAGGTTATTGCTGGGATTGTGCTACATACTTTTATCTCTTTACTTTATCCTTGGCTACCTACACACGATGGATGCTATTGCAATAGAGTTGGAATATGTACCGAATAAACTAAGTGGGAAAAGGCAATGGAACAGCTTACTGGAATCTAAAGAGAACCCACTGTTAAACATCAATATGGAACAGACGACTGTGACATCTAATACTGAAAAAGGTAACATTGACAAAATGAAAGATTTTAATGTTACCCTGAGAGAACTAGAAAACACAATGTATAAACTGTATAGACTTATCTGGCAAAGGCGCCATTTAGAAGCGTGTCTACACTTCAAATTAATTCCCAGAGGGATGAGGGTGTTAGTTATGCCCTCGTATGGTGAAACTCACCCTGAGCTACTTCGTAAGTGGCAGCAACTAAACCTTGATCTAGGGTTTAATTATATAAAGTTATTACTAGAACATTTTCTACCGATAGAGAAAGACCTTAATTTACGAGCTGAATCCTTAAGCAAAGACATTATGGAGAAATTTAAGGAGGAACTCTTTCAACAGAGATTAGACAGTATGCTTAATCAACTCTTTACATATGGTGACAAACTGCAACAAATAAAGACACGAAAGTTACACAGGGATCACATGGATTTTGCAAATAACCATGTCTTTTCTTGGCCAAGATATAGAGAAACTGATGTTAATCAGAATGTGTTTCCTACAAGCACTGATCATAACCAAGAACATTCTTTGAATCAGAGCTATGCCTCAGCAGTAACGAGTGTTAATTCCACCTTAAGGAATTCAGCTGCTACGACTGTAACCCCCGTGGCATCTACTTCCTTGACGCACACACAGAATCATGAAATAAGAGACACTCCCCCATGTAATCAACAAGCCCTCGCTCAACAGGGAGTGAATACACAAGGTGCTAAGCCCAAAATCAAACAGGGGAATTTAGAAGGTTTTTTACCTCTTCCGCTGAAATTTCGGCGGAATTTTCAGAGCAGATCAAGGAGCAGAGGTCGCACCAAGAGAAAGTATTCGGGAGAAGAAATGGCATCGAGCAACAGGAACCGAAGAAGAGAACAGAGGACCTAGTGTTTAACTTATCGCAACGGATGTTAACAGAGACTGATTATAGACTACTGAATAAAGGACTCTCCTTTATTCCTGCCCAGGTCAGTAACATAAGCGAAATACTAACTGACCTGCGGCTTTTTGTTCGTAAGATAAATTTGAAATGTACTTTTAAAAACAAAGTGCAATATAATGATGTTAGTCAAGAAAACAATACGAATTTTAAGAGGAAAAGTGTTTTTACTCCATCGCAAACACCAGTCACAGAATGTTTCATTAAGGCTTGTGAAATAGATTTTTATAGATATTTTAATAATGAAAAAAAGGGAAATCTATATACTAATCTGTCACATTCTGAATGGGACTCACTCTATGCGCTTCAACATGATAAGGAAATAATTATAAAGCCTGCAGATAAAGGGGGTGGAATAGTAGTTTTAGACTACATTACTTACAACACATTGATGCTGACTATGCTCAGAGAAACTGACACCTACAAAGAAATCCATACAAATGATTTAACTAGAGTCATTTTTTCAGTACATCAAGAATTATATGATTTCCTAATGTGCAGGCAGATAGACCAAGAAATATATCAATATTTTTTGATAGAGCAACCCAAGATTCCCTACATAAAAGGGTTGCCAAAAATACACAAAGGGACAATACCACCACCACTACGACCTATAGTAGTAGGAGAGGGGTGGGTTACGGAAACTATGTCAGTTTATATTGAGAAGAAGCTAAGGCCCATTATAAATGAGATAAATTCTTTCTTGAAAGATACATACCAACTATTAGAGGTATTAGCCAATTTTGAAGAAGGCATCCCCAAAGATAGCATCTTAATCACTATGGACATGAGAAATCTTTTCACATCCATTCCTAACAGTTATGGCTCAGATGCCATCAGACACATCTTACAAAGTACAGATAAATTCAATAATAATGAAAAGATTTTATTGAATGCTATCTTAGACCTCATATTAAATAACAATGTATTTTTGTACGACAAGAAGTTATTTTTGCAACAATGGGGAGTGGCTATGGGCACTCCCTGTGCAAATACCTATGCGAATCTTGTGGTTTATTACTGGGAATGTATGCACTTGTTCAATCATGTTAACTTTGATAAAATGCTGCTATATAAAAGATTCGTAGATGACATCATTATTTTTTGGGATGGCACTATACAAGAATTTCTAGACCTAGTGGAATATTTAGAAACTACAACATCTTTTTTCAGATTCACTTTTGAATATTCTACAACAGAAATTAACTTTCTAGACATTACCATCACCAAGGATGATAATGGTAAACTAAGTCATACCATCTACAGGAAATCTTGTTGGAAGAATACACTATTGGAATACAGCAGCATGCACCCCAGACACATATTTTATAACATTGTTAAGGGTCAACACATAAGACTTAACAAATTATGTAAGGATCAGGATGATAGAATGGAACAAATATCGAAATTAGAAGACATGTTCATAGAGAGGAACTATGATAGAGAATTGATCCAGCAGGCGAAATCATTATCTGGATCTACTCCCACCCCCTTTATACAGAGGAAAAGGTCCCAACAGATACATATTAGATCCAAGCTACACAAGGAAGTGGTACCTTTTCAAACTAGATATACTAGTGATAACAGGAATATCACTAATGTCATACGCAAGAACTGGTGCATTTTACTTACTAATGATGAAGTGAAGGACATAATAGGAATTAAACCCAGTTTTGTATATACTAATAGTAAGAATCTTAAAAGATTGCTATGTATTGAAAAACAAGATTATGAGACTTATAGGACATATGACAAGATACAGAGGGACATAAAAGGGGAATTGATTAGACTTAATGAGAGAGGTACCTATCCATGTAAAAAGTGTAATATGTGTGATTATATTTCAGAAGACACAGAGTTCACACATCCCCAACTAAATATCAGCTTTAAACCTAACTTTAGATCGACTTGCACTAGTTCAAATTTGATATATTTAGCTAATTGCCTGGATTGTGATGCGTTCTATATTGGGATGACAACAAGATCCTTGAAGGAACGCATCTACAATCATATTTATGATATTAGGAGAAAAGATCAGAAGAATGCTCTAACTAAACATATATTGAACAATCCAGAACACAGCTTTAGATTTAGAACATTACAACTAGTAAGTCCAAGCAATAGGAAAGGAGATGTTTTTAATGAACTAGAAAGTATAGAGCTGCAATGGATTCTAAAATTTAAAGCACATTACACTCCTGGCCTAAATCAATATATTAGTGTGAGATCAGTCCTTAAAAAAAGAAGCTTAAAATAACACACTCCCCCTTTTTATATTTTTATATATATACACAGCTCTATAAAACATTTTGTA
The DNA here is from genome assembly GCF_019279795.1 of Protopterus annectens. Lineage (NCBI taxonomy): Eukaryota > Metazoa > Chordata > Ceratodontiformes > Protopteridae > Protopterus > Protopterus annectens. Next base: position 99,109,817 of record NC_056736.1, read on the forward strand.
TATACATCAATGAAGTTTAATTCCTAGGTACATCAACTGTTAATATATATACAACTAATACATATATATATAATTGTGCTTTAAATGTCATATAGTTATTTTTAAGATTGCAAGTATTGATTTATAATAATTGATTATGACATATATGTATCAATAGTATATATTTGATTCCCTTTAGTTTCATCTTCCATGTTTTATTTTTTGTCTATATACTATGTTCTTAATATCTTGTTATAGTATATAAGTTTATAATACATTTAATTATGATTATTGTATATATTAGTCATAGGATTTTTTATTGATATTAATATAGATGTCATACATATAGGCATAATAGTAGATACTTATATTTGTATTTGATCATTTATGAAATTATATTTATTGATATATATATTTATTTATTTATTTATTTAATTATTTACATATGGTTATATAATATTCCATGTTAGTTTTATATCTACATTTTATGTTTTTAAACAGATTTTATATATTTTTTAACTTGAGCCTATTTGAAACATGAAATGCTATTTGCACATTTATATTATAGACAATTTATGGACATTTATACATTAGTAGTAGACAACACTATACATGAAAACACAACAGTCTCTACCATCTGAATTGCGCTAGAACGAAAATGAAAAGTTAAAGTTGACGGTTGTAACAGCCACACCTATATGGTCCCTTAGGACCTTGCCTCTTTAGACACATATTTATATTATTTATATTCTTTATATTCTTGTTTCTTGACGGACATTGATAAGCCACAGAGTGTTTCCGTTTCATCATAAAATTTGTTTGTACATGTTGTATATGTTTGAGGGTACGATTTTAAAACAAGTAAGCACCTAGATTAGTTAGGTTAAGCTGCAGTTTTAGCTTAATATAAACAGTGCTACTTTTTAGTTTAGTAGCTATACGATTCACAGTGATATAGGTTTCTCTAGTAGTAAAAGAGCGGTTTCATGATGACACAATACACTATATACATTTTTCCACAGTATACATCTTTTTCAAGTTAGGGTATTGTATTATAGCAACTGAGATTCTTTGGGTTAAATGTTAATACCATGAATGAATAGAGCCTTTAGGTCATCAGCTTTTACGTACATATATACATGTCTCGTTATTATATATTTTTTCATATCTCCAGATATTGTTTTTATACACATATCTGTATGTATAAATATATGAGTTATATTTTTCGGTGTAAGTTGATTTTAAATGTTTTTAAATGTTTTAGAGTGAGCTCTTTAGACACACATACAAAATGTTCCTCTTCGTAGAAATGACAAGTGCTTTTGTGTTTGTTTGCTAGCAACAGTTACTATTCAAAGCAACAGCTGTTTTGTGTTTTAGGAAATGAATTAGGATGCTAATTGATTAATTAATTAATAGGCATAGTAATCATATCAATTTAATGCACTATATAAGCTCTATTTTAGCCTTAGGAGAATAGATCTGAAGAAGCGTACTGTTTGTACGTGAAAGCGCTCATCTCTCTTGTTTTATACTAAATAAAGAAGAACTGTTTTTGCTGCATAATCGTGGTGGTCCTCATCTTTGTGTCTTTGATGATATAAGAATGTCAGTTGGTCTTGATAAATGTGCAAAAGCAACCTTTAAAGCAGGAAAACTGTAGCACCAAGAAAACATCAGTTTGGGAAAATAATGTGATGTAAAAGAACTTGAGCAAGAGGGAGTGTATAAATATTTGGGAATTGATGAAGGATCAACAATAAAACATGAACATATGTGAATAAAACTTAGTAAGGAGTACTTCACAAGACTTAAATTAATCCTGAAAACAGCTTTGACATCTAGGAACAAAATCCAAGCTATAAACCAATTTTCTCCTCCAGTTCTAGAGTGATTGACTGTTCCCAAAATGTGCTAGATAGATTAGACTGGAAAACAAGGATGCTTCATGCTCACCAAATGATTTACAAAAATCAGTGCAGAACAAGATTATATATTCCCTGTTCTGAAGGAGGGATGGGCCTCCTTGAAATTGATAACATGCATAGATCTGCAATCGTGGGACTCCACACATATCTGCTGACCTCACAAAACCCAAACATAGTGAAAGTTTTGAAACATGAAGAGAATATATCTAAGATGACTTCCCTGCTTAGGCTAGCAGAAGCATGTCGGCATCAAGTAGGAATGGAAATCAAACCAGAAGTAGATAAAAATCAGGCAACAACTGAATATGACAAAAACAAAAGAAAGAATATAAGGTGAAGGACCAGATGAGAAGTCAAAAAAATGTGGAAAAAGCATAAATATAGTTGCACGTATAGAAAACTTCTGGAAGAACCTCATTTTGACCAGGAACAAATGCAGGAATGGTTAAGAAGATGTGAATTTAAACCAAGAGATGAAAGGTTAATATAGGCAGCCCAAGATAGTGGGCTACATACACATTGGTTTACAAAGTCCATTAAACATGTGGGAGAAACAGACAAATGTAGGTTTTGTAAAACAAAATTGGAAACAGTTGCAAACCTTGTTGTTGGTTGTGACATACTAATAACAGAAGGACTATATAGTGAAAGGCATAATAATGTGTTGAGACTGTTGCACTGGGAATTGTGCAAACATTATGGTATCGAAGTGGCTGAAAACACTGGAAATATGAGCCACAAAGCATCACAGAAAATGATGAAGTCTACACCACATGAGATCACCCATTACCAACAGATCAAAAGATACATGATAGAAAACCAGATATAGTGGTCCAGGAAAAGAAGACAGAAGTAGCATTGATCATTGAAATCACCACAACCAGTGACGACAGTGTCCTGTGTACAGAGAGACACAAAGTCATAAAATATCAGGATTTGCAAGCAGAAATTAGAGCAATGTGGAAGAGAGATACCCAGATAGTTCCAATAGTAGTAGGAGCAACGGGTCTTATAAAAATGAGTCTACAATCCTATTGCAGAAGGAGTCATTACTGGGCACATTGCAGGTGCTGTGAAGAGCACTTTTGGCTGACATCAAAGAGTAAAACAATACTAATTTCATGAACTTTAATTGTACTTTGACTTAGGAATGGGGTCCATTCCTGTCGTGGTATTAGAAACTCAAAAGATTTGGAGAAATTAAAAAAAGATCTATAGGAATGAGAACTGTACTAATTGGTTCTGTGAGAGAGCATGTGATGCATGGAATAGATTACCAAATTGCATTGTCCCGGTCCCCTTCAAGAAACACAGCACACCAAATGACATTTGACGACCTTTATTATATTTCCATAAACATAACTTTGTTAACCAATATATTTCCATAAACATAATTTTGTTAACCAATGTTTATTACACTGGAACATAGTAAAGCTGATTTTAATCACAGCACAAAACATCCATGTAATGCTAATCAGGACAGCATACCATGCTCATCCTGATCCAGTAAGCAGCATCCATATCTCCACTCAGTTACTTATGAAGCAGCCTCCCACTACTCACTTTGTTTACCATTTAATTACACCTCCAACCAAATAAGCAGCGTCCTTACCTCTGCTTGCTTGTTTTATTTATCAAACAGTTTCCAACTGCTCACTTTCTTTTCTAAACTCATTGAAATGAGCATCCAACAACAGAGTGAGAACAGAGGAGGGCAAGCCTGTCCCTCTTCTCAGCCCACCAGCCTAACCAGGCTGTTCCCCCTCCTTCATAGCCATACTTGAAATGACATCCTCCAACGTACCTAACTTTATGGAAAAAACAAACTGAAGCCATAACATTATTCAGCACACATCATCCTCTGTGAACCAAACTGGATCCCTGTCATCACTATCCCAAAGCTCTGTCATACAACCACCCAAGGCAACCAGTATCTTAATTCCATGAAATTAAACCAAATGATCCATCACCAATGCCAAAATGAAAACCATACCCTTGTAAGATTAAACATGTTCTTACTTATCCTACTACCCACAACAGCTTTGAAATTATTCCCCAGATGTTACTTGGCAAACTTACCACCAAAACACCAAACCCAAAGCCCTCCCAAATAATACCAGCCCAACTACATGCCATCTTGCCCAACTGCAACCCCCTTTTGCTGCCCAATGAATATAAAATGACCCACAATGGCTCTCCTTAACAAATGCAACACCCTATTATTGAAATTCAATGCATGCATGTAGACAACACATCCCTAAACACAGCCCCCCAGATTATAACCCAAAAGACCTCCATTAGTCCACCAGTCTTCACCTTATAAAACCTACCCCAGCCCTTCAAATATGTGATTCACCATCCCAGATTTTAAAATCACATAATCTTTTCACCTGTGCAACTGTACTAATCGGAGCTAAATCCACCTTAGTCAACTGAATTGCCTTACCTTATTCCCAAGCATAATCACAATTTAACAAAAACTCACAATGCCCTACCATATACCTACCAATCAAAAACTTCACCTGACAAGATACCACTGCCCTATTGCCCAAATGAAAGTTAACCATTTCCCACAACTTCAACCAACCTTCAACACCAGACAACTGAAATTCCAAATATTAACATTCTTCCTCCCAAATCCTTCCATCATGTACATCCCCTTTCCAGATATCCTCCCATCCTGCCAACCTGCAAGCCAAAAACCACCATCCTCAAAATATGTAAAATCAATAGCCCTGATGAGCTCCATGACATTCTCTATCGCTTTTCCAAACCTACAACCACATCAGGCACCACTCCAGCTGCAGGAACGTCCACCACAGCAGAATCTGTCACATAGCCAGTCCCCTTCTGTCTGGTCATTGCCAAATGCCCACTCTGTGCTTCATCTGCAAAAAGAAAAGGACAGCTGTTAATTTTCTCCACACAACACAGACAAAGCTTCTTAATGACACTAGTTGCTGCCCAGTTCCCACCTTAATCATCAGCTGTACATTTTACCCTGGTCTACCTCCCTGGATCTCAATAACCTGGCACCACCATATCCCCATCAAATCCTCAGGCATCCAGCAAAGGAACATACTGCAGCTGAAATGGCATTCTACCACCAGGGCAATAACTGAACCTATGCATGTAAATGACACCTAGTATTGAAATACAAAACATAAAGCAAGCTACTAAATCAAGTATGTTACAATTTAATACTGCGTATGAGGGATAATTCTAACCTCACAATACCAGAGTCACCTCACCATGTCTATACCAAAAAGGGTATACTGCAGTATATGGGCCAAGTTAACTTATTTCCTAAACAGGCTTGGGAACATCTCCACAAACAAGCACTGCCAGAACCATCACATTATTCCTGTGCCATTACTCCAACCAAAGAGAAAATTGAAACAAAATGCATATTCATCCATTATAAAGTATTAGCAAGTGTGACATTAACAGCTTAACCCTTTAACTGCTTTGCTATACAAGTGTCTAACAGCAATGATTTACGATGGTTAAACATATATATATATATATACATATATATATATATATATATATATATATATATATATATATATATATATATTATATAGTTACTTAGACTAAATTGGGTCCATTTATACTCTGCCTCTTAATGCAAGAATCTGAAAGAACCTAAAGTAATGGAGGAAAAAGGCCAACAATAATGACAGATCTTAAAATATTGCTCCTATAAACTCAGTAATTTGCTGGATTAACCAAACTGGTGTTAGCATGCTTCACCTGATAAATATGAAATCCAAAATGAAGATGCATGGCATTAGTTAACCAGAATGATTAACCATGCAACCCCCCCTTTTTATGAAAAGAAATCAAAACTAAAGCAGCATCTGAATATTATACAAAAATGCACGGCAGTAGTTAGCCAGAGTGATTAACAATGTGACCCCACATTTTATGAAGAACAGACCAAAGCTAAGACAATATCTGAATGTTATGTGGACACTTGAACGGCTAAGACCCAGAATAGGAACATTCATTAAATATCACTGTTACTGACCTTGAAAGTAAATAAAACAAGTTCTCCATTACTATGAGTTTTCTGATGGGTATGAAGTCTGCAACTCAAAATGTCTGTCATTAGCTGACATAAGCCTTCAATGGTTTGCTAGAAACAGAAATGTTTTGAAAGATGGACCAAAATTGTGAGGCAAAATCTGGACATTCTGTGAAAACCTGTGCAGATGAAAGGTATGACTGACCACCTGTGACTCCTCTCAAATGGAAACCGGCAGACAAACTACCATACTCTGTACCCAAAGTGGCCTCATTGCCATCTGGGAACTCCAATAATGAAAACACCTGCTTCCCACAACCAAAGTCCACCTTTCATGACCACAGAGCAAGAACCCATCCTACAGCTCCCACTTCTTTCTGCCCTGCACAATATGTGACAGCAAACCAAACTGCGCCCACAGTTATCTTGCCCACCGTATTTATGTATCTCTCCTGTAACTATTTGTTTTTTTTTAAACTTGCAAATGCCTAATTACATCAAGGCATCCAAGCAGAAGCCAATAGCCCAGCAGGTCACTCCTCTCAACTTCCTGAACCCCCCCCCCCCCGGTCTTGATTTCTTTTTTTTTTTTTGTAATGGATCTCATCACCACTTGTGAGATCTGCATACAAGTACCCACATCAGTGGACACACTGAAATGCTGGAATGGCACAAACAAAGCCCTCACAAAATAAACACTAATAAGCTTATACTAACGCATGTAAAGTGGATAAAATAACAGATTTTGCTTTTCCATTAATTTTCTGAAAGACACGTAGTTTGCAGTTCAATTGTCTCATTATCTGCTAAGGGCAATCACAGGAACTTTTGTTTTATGGCTAGAACAAAAGTCTCTGTGTTCTCAGCCATTGGCAAGTAATCGCAACATTATGTGACTGGACTCAAGATCAAGGCAACTCTAGCCTTCCAGCTAAAATCAGTGCAGTTGAGAGATATACCATGCCCTGTGGCCTTTCCGGTCAACCACTCCATACTGCAGGCAAAAGTGACAACTGTCTATGCTTAGCCTCCCTACCCTTACTTACCATAAGCGATTAGCACTTGTTGAAAACTTGCAGGCAGTAGGTTTGAAACAGGAGTCCAAGACATTCCCAATACACAGTGAAATGTAAAAAAATAAATAAATAAATGACCATTTATTTTAATAGCCCTAAAATGAAGCGCAAAGCTTAAAAACTAAAAGTGGAAGAATGACAGGATTTGTATTAGCACCCATGCACTGCATTGCCCAGGAAACTCCCCTACTTTGTGGCCCCCTTGTGTAAGCAAAGCATACTTCCCATGAACTTGTGTTTCTTTTGTCAGATCACTGAAATTACCCAATGAGTGGCTCTAGTCGCAGTTGCATATAAGCCACCATGAACCCTTCTGAGCAACCTGCTTCTGAACTGTTCTACACCCCAAACCAAATATTGGCAGAGAAACTTCTTTTTTACACTTGTAGAAACCAAGCCACTTCTGTTGCCTACATTACTTTGTAGGAGGCACTGATACCTACGTGAAATGCCCCAGCCCCTTTGTAACATGCATGGTGTGTTAAAATAAAACAGTCTGCCAGCCCACACAATCCCTTCTATTGTACAAAGGAGTAATGGAAGTCTCCACTGAACCAATGACTCATCCATTAAACCCCCGACCACACCAGCACAGTTAACGGCCGGGGTTGTTACTGCGCATGCACATCAACGAGAATTACCAGCAGCTATGTCTAAGCCACGAACAGTTCTTACAGCACCACAAGGAAACGCAGGGCTGTAACAAACAAATGAAGAATTTTCTAAAGTCTACCAGAATCATAATTCCATTCATGTGCAAATAAACATTGTTTCTTCCACAGTCAAGAAATAACCACCCTAACTCCGGGTCTTTCCCATATCAGTGAATGGACACCGTGGCTCTTTATATACAGTTACTCAGTAAAAAACAGCAAGATCCCATATTGTTATATCGTTTGCTGACAAGGTCAGTGCCAAGCTCATGAAAATATCACGTGTCTGCAAAGACTACAGAAATCTAAAAAAAGGGCAATAGCTAAGCTAAAACTGCTACAGGTTAATAGAAGAATTCTTTTACCATGCATGTGCAGGGGCATCTAGGATCATAAAATCTCACAGCCCGTGAAAACTACTTGTGGTTTAGATGGAGTCACACAACACAGGGAATGCTATGGAGCCCTATCACCACCAATGACTACTTTGCCAGGCAAGGAGTTAGAAAAACAAAAATCATGCTGTATACTGGGAGAATAAAGCCCACAACACAGGGAACGCTATGGAACCCTATCACCACCAACGACTACTTAGCTGGGCAAGGAGTTAGAAAACAAGAGTCATGCTGTATACTGTGAGAATAAAGCCCTACCAAGCCTCTATCATCCAGCTGACTTACCAAATATATATTTTCTGTGGTATATCATTGTTATATACTTCTACCACAGAGCTCCCTCCCAGAATACAACTACCAAAGTACCCACTCCACTGCCTAAAATACTCAACCCCCTCCCATGCTTTAATACTAACCAACTAGGAAAGCAACAGGAATAAATTAAGCTTACCCACTTTCCTCCCTGCACACAATATTAATCTGAGACCTACCTGATCCTTTAGCACCAACCGGTCGTCATGGATGTAAACCTGCACTGTAGCAAGTTCACACCAAAATGTGATTCCTTACCCAGTTACACTTACATAAAACCCCTTATGCCCCTCCCTACCCTTACCTCATTTCCTCCCAATCACTCCCTTTATTCATTTAACCCTTTCCTTCTCTCCTGCGCTCTTAACTCCCCTAATATTTTCTACTCCTCCGAAGATGTCCCTGGGCAAATTAGTTTGTTACCAAATATAATTAAACACTAGTTCAGATATTTTTAAGAACAGCCTGGACACTTATTATGGGAACAACAGTTTTGGTATATTGGTGGGCTAGAAGGGTATTAATTCCCATGTTTGAAATATTTGTATGTATGTATGTATGTATGTATGTATGTATATACTAAGTAAATGTAAATACTTACTGTACAATGTAATGCATGTTTAGAATATCAATGTAGTGGAACTTTTCTCCCTGGGCCTCTACTGAAAACTGGTTTTGAATAACCCATTCAGACTTTCCAGGATAACAAAACAGAAATAAAATTAATTAAATAAAATAAGTTGATTACTGCCATCATTATGGTTATGAAATTTAATTAGGCAGCCTGGTTCCCAGGATGATGGTGCTGCACTCCTGCATGCCTAATTAATATCAAGCTAAGTCAAATTAAATTCAGCAAGCTATTTAATGCCGCACTGTGGCACTTTGTGTTTTTCTGTCCCCTCCCAAATTCAACATTATTGTCTTCTCTCTTTCTTTCTTGAATGCATTTATCTTTTACAAATGTTTGTACATACTGCATATAAAACAAATGGTGCCTACCAGGCATTTTGTTGTCTGTCAGATTTTCACTTGTGACCACATACCTATTTGTTGCACTCATTCCTTTGAAAGGTATACACATTGCAGCTGCTAACTGCATACTTTCTTCTGGTGCATTGTGATGTAATGAAGAACTAGTGCGGTAAACTACTGTGTTAAGTTTTCCAATGATGGATTTTGTTGATTGTTACTGATACACAAACAACTTTGTTCTGCTAAACTGATAACATTCATGGCTCTTATAGCAGCCATCATTTTTAAGTTGAATCTACCTGTCATCTATCTACATAGAAAATATGTATGTTGACTGCTTATTTTGGTTTGCCATAATGTATGATGTGTTGCATTAACTACATGCTGTTTGAGCTGATCTGCTTAATAAATATTGCACACATCAGAAAAATAATTACTAAATCAGATTTGAGAATTTGAGACGTTGTGTGATTTGATTGATAAAATTTACCATTTAAAGTGACATTATTTATGCATTTCATTTATTGGCTGTTTAACTCATATTTATTTTATATTTTTATTTATCCTTTGTTGACAAGGTTAGTTGCACTAGGCTAGTGGGTTCTTTACAAGGGAGCCATGGCAGTATTTAGAGTTGTAGGAGAAATTTGTCAAGGGCAATGGGGAACTCCCCTTAATCTTTCTGGAAGGTGAACCAGCCCAAGCAGACGGGACCTCAGGTTGACATCGCATCCAAAGGATGGCGCACTCAGTAGTACAACATCCCCTCTTATACTGCACTGCAGTGTCAGCAGTTTGAAAATTAGATTAATAACTTGCAGTAGGAATATAACCCACAGCCTTCTGATCTTCTAGAATCAAAGGTGAATGTGCCACATTAATCCACTAATAAAAGGGAAACTTTAGCTTTTGTAGGCATTTACTTATTCATAGTTATTAAGCATGAACAGTTCACACAAAGTTTTATTTGCTGTTTGTTTTTTTTGCTGGCTATAATTTGTAGTGCATTGCCTGGGCTAGGCTACATAGCTTACAGAACCAAGCAATCCCCTGCAAAATAGTAACCAGTATGTGCACACTATTGTTGTACTATTTCTGATTAACATAAGTTTACTTCTCTTACGTGACCACCCAGTGAGCAACAGCTTAGACATCCACTGAAATTATTTGTGATAAACATGCTGTATTCCTTCAAATTATTTACTATATTTGCTTACATGCACCGCCTTTGGTATTATTTCTGCTACATTTAAACTGTTGTATTGCATCTGTGTAATTCTGTTGCACTCGTCACATTTTTGCATAATTTTGTGGCATAATTCTTGCATAATTTTGTGTACCATGTATGAATAATTCTTTAGTACCCAGAGTCTGCATTTTTGCATACTTTAGTGGCACTCAAGTCTGCATGCTTGAGTTGTTTGTGTTATCAGACTGTGAAGAGTTGCATTGTGCCATTAACTTATCATACTGTGGGCCAAATTCATATATGTGTATAAACCTTGAGATAACCTTTTGGAATTCATAGACAGCCCTACCATGGTAGTGTTGCACTAAGACATGAAGCACCATGTCAGGCTGTTTCTCTGGATATGCTAGATGTTAATGAGGCAGTCTGGGAAGAGGCGTATGCTAATTAGCTATGTGTTCTCCCCCAAGAACTGCCTGTGGTAAGGTTTATATGTTGAGCAACTGATATAGATTAGCACAGCTACTCCTAGCACCTCACAGTAGGAAAAAATGGCCAAAGGGCTGTGCTCAACTGTCATGGGAGGTATAAGTGCTGGGATGTTTAGTGTTAAGGTTGTGTTAGGATATCTGTGTATGAGTATATGTGAGGGACTGTATGTTAGAGTATGTGTCTATCTGGGAGGTAACAACAGGTGAGTTAGTGAGGGGGTAAATTAGGTATGGGTGTGTGTGTGTGTGTGTGTGTGTGTGTGTGTGTGTGTGTGTGTGTGTGTGTGTGTGTGTGTGTGTCTGTGTTTGATTGAATGGGCCAATATGAATGTGATTGCGAACGTGAATGAGTGGGTAGGGGGCTGTTTTGTGCATATGTGTGTGTGTGTGTGTGTGTGTGTGTGTGTGTGTGTGTGTGTGTGTGTGTGTGTGTGTGTGTGTGTGTATGTGTGCATTTGTGTGTGCATACACATGTATGAAAGTGGGTCTGAGGCACCTGTCATACTTCCACATGCCCCTAGTCTAACAAACAGAAGCTGTATTGTTATGGGTGGGTGAAACCACTAGCTTTCAGGGATACCTCTGGAAACTTTTGCATGAATGGCACATAAACACAATGTGGATCAGGAGGTAGGACAACCACTATTCATCAGGGAATTATGTTTAGCTACATACCTTAATTACACACAGCATCACAGAGGGAACACTAAATGCCAGGGGTACTCACTTTGACAGGGGACCACTAGACAAACAGGGATACTCACTGTGACAATGGGGATACCATTTTCATAAAATAATTATGAAAAAAGCAAATAAATAAGGGGGTAAAAGGGATCTGAACCCATCACTCTTGCCACACAAAGCCCTACTATTAACCCCCAGTTAGTGCAACAGATATTTTTAAGACATATTGAGGATCTCTTGTATTATGCAATGTATGCAGCAGTTCATGATGTATGAAGGAGAGGAACATGGAATGTTCCTGCTACCACCATAGAAAGTCACTAGAATAATTGCTTTTGTCCTAGCATACATGTCCTAGACCAAAAGCTAGGGCAAAAGCCCTAGCATGCATGCACTGAAAGATATAAGCTGAAACTTGAATGTCTGTCACTAAAGACAGACTGTAATTATCCATGAATTACCTGGGCAGAGAAAAAGGTGACATCAGGTATGTACTGACAACAGAGAGAAGTACGGGGTATTTGTTGTGCATGCAGAAGTGCGGGGTATTTGGTGTGCATGCGTGCTCATGTTTATGTTCTGCTGTGCGCTTGTGTGTAGAGGGTTAACTTGGGGTGTGCCTGTGATAATACGATGCAGCTGCCACTGTTTATTAATACAAGAAAGTGCTGATCTGCACGTGTGATAGTTAATGGTGATTCATAGACATGCAAATTAGTTAATAATGAGGTCTTCCTTCACTGGGGCTAAATTGTCTATGAATCAAAAATCTCCACATCTCATAAGCTGGGCGTTTTTACCCCAGCCCTTAACATGACCAGTAGAGCATTTAAGGAACCCATGGGTGTTTTCTTAAGTTGAGGTAAATGTGCTATTGATTTATCACATTCTTTACTAAGATGTGGTAACCATGCCTGAATAATATTTTTGCCTGCATTTTTGTTTAACTGTTGTGGAAACCAAGCCTGCTTTTCAAGTGTTTGCAAATTGCCCTGTGAATAGTGTCTGTTAAACTGTAGCAACTGTGCCTGCATTTTTAAAGAACTTAAGTCTACAATTTAGATAATATTGTGGTACCCTTGCATACCTTTTTAAATATTTTCTTATAGGAGAATAATCATTATATTAACTATACTACTGCAGAAAGTGCAATATATACTAGTTATACTACTGTAAATTGAACACTATATAACTGTAGATAGAGATAGATATATTAGTTATGTTATTATAAATAGAACATTATATAATTACATAATAGTGGTACTCTCAGAGCTAGTTATACTAGTTATACAAATGAAGACAGAGATGTTTTACTAGGTGAACTACTGTAGACAGAGCACTAAATAAAAGCTAAACAGTTGTACTGCTTTAAGCTAAATAATAACTAAACAGTTATACTCCTTTAGAGCTAGTTATGCTAGTTATATTATTGTAGATAGAGCAGTATATGACTAATAAATAAATATAACCACTTAGACAGAGCAGTATGTGACACATGCTACCTCGTCCATATGATGCTACTGTTGCTAGAACTAGTCATGCTTGTATACCATTGTAGGTAGAGAACAGTACATCTGCTAAATAGATAGACCACTATGTATCACATACTAGCTAGCACTAGTTATACTTGTGTAGATAGAGGTAGTTATACAGCCTTAGATAGAGCACTATATATATACTAAATAGTAATAAATAATCCTTTAGACTGTGCACTACATGATTCTAAATAGCAGTACTTCCTTAGAATATTCTGTCACTTATTATAGCTAGTACTAGTTATAGCACTGCAAAAATAGCTAGTTATACTAGTTTTATTACTGTAAATAGAACTAGCTTCACTAGTTATATTACTGTAAATACAGCATTATATAACTACTAAATAGTCATACAATTGTATAGCTATTTGTAACACATTATAGCTAGGACTAAGTATAGGTAGGTAAAGCATGTATAACTATTAAACAGTCCTGCCCCTTTAGATAAAGCACTGTGTAGCACATACTAATGCAAGTTATACTACTGTAAACATGACTACAAATTAGTTACACTCCCATAGAGAGAGCATGTCACATACTAACCAGTACAAGTTATACAACAGTAGACATAACTACAAAATGGCTCTATTCCCTTAGAATACTGTGTACCCACACATATTGGTTGCTAATTCCTCTAACCCAAAGAACACTTGAGTCTGAGCACTATATAGCATACAATACCTGTCAATTCCTCAAACCAAAGTAATACCATAGGAGCTGGTGCTCTTCAACCTCCTTCATCTTTCTTTTAAAACTTGAATACTTACCTTACTTCATTACTTCCCACACCTCCATCATTATGATACAGTAGTCTGTTCTACCCCCCCTCCAACTAACTTAGCTCTATTATGTGCCCTGAGGTAGAGTAGCAACTATCTCATACTTGCTTGCTACTTCCTAAAAACACCGCAACCTGTGAGAGATGCAATTCTTTACTTAACACGGTTGTAAAAGTCGCGTATATTCAGGCTATTGTGAATAAACACCTCACTTCTGCAGCAATGCACTAGACACTGTCCACCATCAGATGTATGGTGAGGTTGCTAAAAAGAACGTTTTGAAGCTTCCTACAGTCCACACAAGAACATTTTCAGCATCAAGCTTAAGAAGCATCTTCTACTCCTATACCTATCAACGCCATGTCTGCTTGTAGCTCCCTAACTAGTCACCACAGAGATAAGCATAACTAATAAAGTCATCTATGCTTGCTACCACTCAAGAAACTGTCCTAGTCACTGGCATGCTGATTCACTCCACACTCCTCAGGCTGGACAAGAGTGGGGCAATTGTGAGATATTTATCTGGAGCCAAAATCTGTGATATCGCAAAGGAACTGAGGGCCCATAAACATGACAAATACAGTTATTTCTGGTGGTCCTTGTGGATATGACCAAACTTAAGCACTCTACCTATGGGACATGCAAAAAGGTATGATATAAATTATCAAGTATGTGTCAAGGCATAGCTGAGGCTAAAAGACAAGCTTTGTTTTTCGGCCAGGGAATGTACAGTTTTAGATTCATGTTTATTGATTGACAATGCTTTAATCAAGTGCTAATTAACTAGAAAAATAAAGGCTGAAACAACTTTTAGTGAATCTTGGAAGAAATTTCCTTTTGTGGGGGGAGTGGAGCAAGGCCTCTAAACTCCCATGTCGGGGATACTCCACCCTCCTTAAATATAAATACACCTACTTTAAGGTTGCACAACACTGGAGAAGAAAGGAAACTTTGCTGTCCATGAAAGTTGTTTCTCCCAAATTTCTTCACTCAATTGGCACTTGCTCAAATAGGTGCTGTACAATTGATGCATTCCCTTCAGTATCTGAGCTCTGTCCTACTGGATGCACATTGTTTAAAATAAAAAAAAAGCTAACAAATAAGTAAAGAAAGAATGAGCATTAAGTGGCTAAAGAGGAGCATGAAAACAAATGAGTACTTTTAAATATAGTAAGCATGGGCATAGCCGGCCTTAGGCATAGGCCAACTAGGCAGCTGCCTAGGGTGCCACTCTAACAGGGGTGCTTTTCCAATATTTATTTGGTGTAGGAAGACCAGGATAGGGGCACCAGGTGGTGTGGTGGGGGGTGCCGTGGAGCCCTTTTGCCTAGGGCACCAGTTGACCTAAGGCTGCTTCTGAGCATGGGACATAAATATACATTTTCCAATTGTTATAACCATAGCTGAATACTAAAGCCTTCAGGCATCAATTATGGTACATAATGACTGTGGCATGGATTAAAAATCCAGACTAAGATTAGAATTGTAAGAGTAGTTATTTAGCAGGTTACTGTTCAAATTTCATGACAATGTGCCTGTTTGTTTCAGAAGATACTGTGATTTTTATAACTGCTGTTAGCTACCATGTTTGATTTATGTAATACACCAGATTACTAATTTTTTTATCATTTTTCCTTGAAAAATATGTAATGTACAATAATCTGGATTGTCTGAACCAAGGAAAAACATGGGATTCTCATAGAAGTTGGCCTTTTTAGGAGAGAACATTTGTTCACAGCAGCTTGCCATTTTTCTTTTTTTTTTTAAACTGTTTTAATTATGCAGTAATACAGAACTGGCTGAGGGTTATGGAGAATTTACCCACAGATGATATGTCTTGATCATGACGGTGATTGCTTTTCTTTTTAAATAATGACATTGCCTGACTAAACTTCTAATTTGTGTAACTTTTTGTACTAACTTCCACAGCTAGTTATGGCTTCCTAATTTACTGCGCACACACTGGACATGCAATGCAGAGTACATGAGGATGAATGCAGTTTGTGCAACTTTTATTCTCAGAAGTGTAGAAGTATATGGACATATTATTGTTTACATGAGAGTGCACATGCAGGGTCCTGAAACACTGGTGGTGAATTTGAAGTATTTGTCTGAAAATGTTTTAACTTTGTTTTTTGTTATGTTTATATTTGGATATGGTGGAAGTTTGTTTTCCATGTTGCCTTTAGTAGACTGGAGAATACAGTAGCTGAAGCTTTTGCTTTTATTAGCTACATCGGCCCAAACTTATTCTGTGGGTAATATTGGACTTAACAGCAGGTGCACTAATTGCTCTGTCCAATCAGCATGCACATTTTGGAATATTACTATTCACTGTATATTTTTTCTTTATGCTTTAAAAATAATAGCTAAATCAGAAGACCAGAAATTACATTTTAATAATCATAGATATAATTCACTAAATGTAATCTTATCAAAATATAATTTCTTTGTTAATAACCATTCATCAATGTCCATGATAATCTGCAGAACCATTTATAGATGTTTGTTGTTCAATTTGAAAGATGGGAAACAATTTATTGCTTAGGTTTTTCCATCAACAATAAAAATTTTGATACTCAGATGGAGGTTTGTTGTCAAAATTGGTGGCTTCTGAAGGTCTGACATTATCTATTGGCAATACAAGGACATTGGTATCAGTACAATATTCTGACTGGTTAAAAAGTAAACACAGATCCCATTTCTGCAAACTTGACAGCACAGTGACTTTCATAGACAGCTGTGTTTTATTTGAGACTGCTAAACTAGCAAGGGAAACATGCGTGAATAGAAAAGATACTTCTTTTTATTTTAGAAATAAACACCAGCAATATGTAATTATAAGACTGCAGTGGTGGTGCTGCGGTAGCGTTGTCGCCTCACAGTAAAATGTTGCCCTGTTCGATTCTCAGCTAGAGCGTCTTCTGTGTGGAGACATGCGTGAATGGGTGTACCTTCTTTGAAGGTTGTGCGTCAGGGCTGGCAACTCGGTACATAAAATTCTACTGCCAGTCATTAGCGGACCGGAGTTCCGCTGTGGTGACCCCTAACCGGGAAAAGCCGAAAGACACAACAACAACCAGCAATATGTAATTATAGCTTATTTTACCCATAGAAGACTTTGTCAGACAAATCACACGAGCAATAAGTGCATTGTGCATACTTAATTGAAATATAAATCTATACTGTTCCATTTTGATGTCTGACTTTTCAATCATGAAAGAAAGTTGTGTTCAGTATACAACAGAATGGACCCTAACCTTCAAGTCAGAAACATTTTTCAACAGAATAAGGCATTGCAGTAGCAGGTATTTTGTCATTTCCTGCCTGCAATCACACAGATGTACTGGTGCCATGGCAAGCAACTTTAAATTTGTATTAATCTACCACCTGTTAATACATTTCCATCCATCACATTGCAGGAGAAATATATGTGTCTTAGAGACAATAACATGCAATGGCAGAATAATACTTATGTTTGTTTTTCTGTTTGACTGTTTGATTGAATTGCTCCAGACAGAAGGCAAAGGAACAGAAGGTCTAGCTCCAGCCAAAAGTACCAGACTTGACTATAATATGATAAAGAAGTGGGATCTGTCTTGGTGCAGGTGGTGTTTTCTCTCAAACACAACTTACTCAGATTTCCTCAAAGTTGAATACAAATCTTTTAAGTGCTAAACCAGGAATTAGTACTCAAGAAGCAGCTTGTAGAAATGTATAAATATTGTTAGGACAGTTTCCCAAGTACACAATTGGTTCATCACCTGTATGTTGTTCAAGTACCACTTTCCAACTGTATTTTGCTTTGACGTTCAGTAAAAGTTTGAGCAACAGAAGATAGCCTATTTAATATTTAGTAACACAGCTATGTGTTCAATTATTGAAAGTGGTTATATGTTTTTGGAACTAGAATAGTCATCTGTAATTATTAAAACACATAGTTATATATGCTGCAACAGTATTATATATACTGCAATATTATACTGAGCCTTCAAAACTTTAGTAATAGCCAATAATGAACAATCTCAGAGTCTGCATATTAGAGCAGTGTAAACATAATGAGTGCAGGGATGCATTTTCTTCTGGCAACAATGTTTGCACTTGAAAATTTACCTTTCTTGGTACTGACTTTTATTTGTCATGTATACATGTATGCTTGATGTGATCATAGCAACTATATTTAGTCAATTAATTAGTACAAGTTCCCTGACAGGAAGTCATCAAGTGTTTTTCTTTTAGCTTCTGGTTTTACAGCTAGTTTGAAAGCCTGTTATGAGATATAAGGTCAGCAAAGGAAAGTGTATTTTTCATACAGCAAGATATAGTTTGGAAAACATAACTAAATAATTTTTTTTGTGATCTTAGATCTCTTGTTTTTCTTTTTCCCACATTGCAGATATGAAGTCGATTACTTTAACAGTGTACCAACAATAGATCCAGTTTTGAAGCTTTTTAATATCCAACATTAATCCATACAATCCAAATATACTAGTCTAGTTTTGCTAATTTTTTTGTAAAAAAGGTTGAGAAGACAGAGGAGATGGTAAATGTAAGTCAGGTTGTCTCTGCTGCTTGTTGTCAGGATGTACTATGAATGCTTGTTACATATACATTGTATGAGCATCTTGTAAAGTGAACTATAACTTGATCAAATACGGGTGTGGCAGCAGTATCAATCAGAATATGCCAGTTTCATGACAGACAGGGATAGAAATCCAACTGTGCCCCTGATGATCAATGATTGAATAGTAGCTTGGTCACGGGAGAAGTTCACTAGGGAGAGGAAGGAGTGAATGACTGATGTCAACCTAATCATATTAGTGGGAAGGAGTTGATTTTGTCTTCCTGCATCAGCACCCTCTGAGGACAGACCTGGAAGTCAGTCCATAAATTACTATAAACCAAGTACTTTTATTCCATTAAAGGACAGTCAGCTCACAGAAGAGTGAACTCATCTTGGGCTTTCAGTAGTAAGGTGTATCATCTTTACAGATAAATGAGGACTGTGGGAGCTGTAGGCTAGCATACAAAATAAAACATCCACTCTCAGTCTTCATCTTGTTTTGCGAGCTTTGGAACAAGTAAGAATGAACAGCCTAAGTAAGGTGTAATAGAATGTGATTGACTGTCGGAGCTCAACTTGGGTCTGGAAACAAAAGGTGTCACCTGCATAAGTTTCAACAGAAGATTATTTTCTGTTGATGCTACTCAGTACATTTTCATATTATCAGGGCATGTCTCACTTTCATTTTAAAGCAGAATAAAAATATTGTAAATATAGAATGAGTTGGAAGTTCTTGTATTTTTATATTCTTGTTACTGGTTTCCACAACAGTTTCAAGGAAGGATAGCTAAGTATTTGCAGATTTCAGAAGTACTGGAGAATTTTTAATGGCTCACATCTGCGAGTAAGGGAAGTACTCTGGAGACCTGTTAATTATCATTTGAGAAGATTGCAAGTCAAATTCAATGTTGTTATTGTTTGTTGTGTGTCACTGCAAAATTTTGAAACAGACTGTCATAAATTCTTAGCCATGAAGAAATTGTCCATGCAGTATTTAACAACAGTTCATGATGTATGAAGGAGAGGAACATAGAACGTTCCTGCTACCACCATAGAAAGTCACTAGAATAACCGCTTTTGTCCTAGCATACATGTCCTAGACCAAAAGCTGAAACTTGAATGTCTGAATATACATTAACTCTTCATGTTATAATTTTAATATTACTTTGTTCAGATTTCAGGTTATGAATATTTACAGGTGTTAAACTAACTATATTGCTGCAAGTGCACACTGTAATACAGGGACCACTATTAAAGCATAGTATTATACCTACACCCAGAGCTAAGTCTGGTCTAATCAACATGCAGTACAGCATACATTTCCCTGGCATTTTAGTTTAAGACTATGAGTAATAAGCATGCCTTCACACTATAGTTTGAGATTTCATTCTCTCAACCTCCACTAGCAGGGATTTGTAAGTGAATCTGTCTACTGTACAAATTGCAACTTTACAAACAGTCCTTTGTCCTTGCATTTCTTAAAGTGTCACTTCCGGTTTTGCTGATCTCATATCCAGAAAAAAATGGTTTCCTTCATAACAACAAAAACAACCAAATGCCATAAACATCAGACGGTTATACAAAGATAAGAAATTGTGCCTCTGACATTTTGTTCATTATGCAGCAAACTTTTAAACTGAGAAATACTGACATCATAGCATGTCTAATTAGAAATACTTTTTAAGTATGCAATCTTCAAGTCATTTTATAAAAGATATTGGACACAGAGTAAAGATGAACATCCCATCAAAATAGTGTGAGTTTTACTTAAGCTAGCAGATCTAGAAGACACTTTCTCTGATACCTTCCCTGTGGGAGGGATAAAGGCACCTTGTTGAAGTTTCCAGTAGTTTAGTCAGTTAAGTTGGTGGAGAGACAAGTGTTCTAAAGAATCTCCTAGATCTGCTAGCTAAAGTGATTTTATTAGGACTTATACTTTATACTGTTTCTTGTTAGTATTGTCCAACTCTGGATCACAAGTGGGATACCAGATTTCACTCGAGCCCTCTGGATTGCCTCTGTTTTCCTAGTGAGAATAATTGGGATTACACCATAGATAACTGGAAGGGAATCACGCATGGGATAAAAAAAAATGTAGGCGCTGCCTCTGTCCTTTAGTAGTACTGGAGGCAATCCTGGGGGAAATTTTCTGTTTCTCATTTTCTGTTCACTTTGTCAGGTGTAATTATGCTTAGAAAAATGGCTATGTGTAATCATAGCTACATTGAATTGCCTTTTTTCTCCAGTAAAACATTTCTTTCATTTCTTATTTTGCTAGGCTGAGGCAATATCAAGACTGTTACTATTTTAATCCCATTTTCTATGCGTATATAACCAGATGCATATATATATATATATATATATATATATATATATATATATATATATATATATATGTATACATGTTTTTCTTTCATTCATTAGAATGACAGTTTTGGACTGCTTTGTAGTTAGATATTATGACCATGCATAAAGGTTTTCATTAGCTGATGAGTTTTGCATATAACAGTACAACAGGTACATATTTTTCTCTTATGTATGCAAAGAAGAGGAAAGCATCAGGCATAACACATACGCTGGTATTCAGAAAGATGCCATGCACCTCTGTGCAAAGCTTACAATGCAAAGCAGGACTATGCAACAGCACAGGAAGTCATTAAAATCCAGTGCAAGACCTACAGCATTTGTGTTCAACTAGTTGGTCTTTAGGGTATATAAACAAACAATGCAGCAAACAGGCAAGCAGACATGTATGTGTAGTGAATCTATCCAAGCAGTTGCATTCATGCAGTGAAACTCATATACTGAAGTGCAACCCACAGTCCATTGCGAAAGAGTGCCCCACATTCTGAGGTCTCATAAGAATAGAAAACATGAAATAGTAGAATAAAATATTTCAAATGTAAAGCAGTTCATGTATTTGCAAAGCTGCATGTGTTAGTACACCCACTGGCAAGACAATACAAAGTGCTGTAGAAAACTATATCTATCCATACATTATTTGCAGCACGGTTGTGTCTACAGATGTGGATACCTATCAGATGGATAAAGGGGAATGAAAACAATAAGAAGAAATTAAAAAAAAACTCAGGAAAGCAGCAAACAGAGAGTCACTCAGAAGGAAAACATTTTTGAGTGTACAAGATGTAAGGAAAAGGTCAATATTTTTTAAGGCTAGACTCCATTTTTGCATTTCAGACAGAAAAGGGATGAGGGAGAAAGGTAAAAGGAAACTCGGTAGAAAAGAAAGGTTTGACGTCATACTGTACAGGGACAGACAGACATGCATATAACAATACAATCAAATAGTGGTGTATATGCTGACACTATGTCAGGGAAACATGGGATGGATAGAACTAAACAGAGGTGGACAATTGCTGATATGGAGATTGGGAAGTGGTAAGGCCATGACTTGACAAAATATCGGTATGAACAGCAGTGGGCTGTCTGCCTGCCCATCAGAGAGGGACATTATAGTGGTCACATTTATTTATTTATTTACAGTCTAATGACAGAGTGGCACTGTATATCACCATGCTAGGTAAACATGTACCCACATCACAGGGTAAAGGTTTGCCCTCATCAACAAATGAAACAAAAGCTATACACTTAGAACATTCAACATTGTCACTGCAGAGTTATCTTCTTTGCATTGCTCTTAACCTCTTATCACAAAAAAAAATCTTTACAAAACCAAAAATAATGGGAGACAAAACCCCAATAATATGGACAAATTTTAAAAATTATTCTTATAAACTTAGAAAGTTGCTAGAATAAAAGGTATTGTGTTACCATGCATTTTCTGAAGGATAGGAAGTCTGAAACTCAAATTCTTGTCATTATTTAGTGAATTCAATCCTCGTTGATTTAACACAAAAGACCAGAAAAACAAATATATTATGAGGCATACACCAAAAATATGAGGCAAAAATCGGGATATTCTGCAAAAATCTGGACAGTTGAGGGGTATGCTTTTTTGGCTCTGATCATACAAGATGCTCCCCTGTGGCTTTCAGCATGCCTGGTGTTGTAATATGTCACAGCTGGTTCCTGACATGAGGGCAACACTTGGCTCCACTACATCATTGGAGAAAATTGCCTTTAACACAAAGTATTCATCACCATGAGACCCCCATTTCCACATCCATTGACGTGACTCCCCCACACAATGTGGGAAAACAGACATATGGTTTTATGCTCCGAGTCATGCTTGATGCTATGCTAGGATTTGGTTATGGTCTGTGGGTTCAGTGTAGGTGTTCTAAGCTAGAGTTCCAGACTAGTGAGTATTCATAGTCACCTGAAGCAGGGTATCCACATATGGGATATCTATATGTATATGTTTTTCTGTTTTATCCATTGGCAAACATAGGGTAAATAGGACACATTTTTGTTTCATGACTCCTCGAGTGTTTAGCCCACCCCTTTATTGTTCAAAATGGCTAGGGGAGGACTGTGGCATGCAAAGAAGTAGTAGAGTTTGCTGGGTATGCAGTCTTGTAAAGGATAAGCATTGGTTTCCTTCTCAGTGAATGGGAAATTTTTGACCGATTCACCTTTTTATTTAAGTGGCACAATAATTCAATGCCATCATTTATTGAACTATTTTTTTTTATTTTACTTAAAATTATTCCTTTTGAATATTAAATGCCCAGTAGGGTTTATTATTTCATAAGTTCATTGGTTTGTTGTCGAAGCTCAATGTCTTTTGAGAATTAAGAAACTGGTATATTGGGTCCCATGATGGATCTTATTAGTGCCCATAGGGGTTACCCAATTCCTTCTTGAATGTATGCAATGAATGGAAGAGTTTAACCGACAGGATGTGGTTATTCAATAGGTGTTAGGATCTGACATATGATACTGTCATGTTTAATCCTGTGGTTAATATTAATCTTTACTAAGGCCAAGTATCATCATGTGTAGAAGTCTCCAGAGAGGCTTTCTAAATAAAAGATTTCAAACAGCATTTTTAATGGTCTGAGTGTCAGGCATAGGTCTCCTTTAAGAAGAAAATAAGGTAGAAAAAAGGAAAGATTTGCTCTACTACCTATGAACCTATATGTTAAACAGAGCTCCTCATTAACACTCTTCAAGAAAAATCTTGATGACTGTATGGGAAATTCACCCCAGGGATCACTTTTGTGGCTTGACAGGGGCACAGGAAAATAATTTTCTTGGGTGGTGAAAGCCAGGGTACCTTTTTGGCTAGGCTTGTATAGGCCCTAGGGCCAATTGCCTAGTGCCTACCTATGAACCTATGAACCTACTCTTTGTATATAAAACAAACCTTAAATCTCTTTTGCTCTTTTATTAGGAATTTTGGTACTGTCTTCAACTATATCAGATGGTATATATGTATGTTACAGAGCAGGGTGCTGTATTGTATATTTGTTCTGATAAGAGTTGCATGAAGGGAATAGTGACTTTCCTGGCATAGCTCTTGAACCCATGTAGGATCATGTGGCCACCTCCATGTGTTTTGCTTACATATCTATCCATACATACATAACACCTTTTTTCTCATTTTTGCACATGGGACAAGGCTGTCACTTCAACAGTCACAATAATCTAGACCCAAGGCAAACACTACCGGGTGGCTAGCTCTGCTGTGGTTGTTCTTCCATACCACACATTGACATGTTCACTTATACCTATGGCCAATTTAGAGTTTCCAATCCATATTGATATTAAATGAAAGATCATTAGCTACAAGGACTGGCTTTTGGTATTCTGTACACATTTATTTGTTGTCCATAAATAGTACATACATTTGGTGGGGTATTTGCAAATGGCCAGAATGCTACATTTCTGACAATGAAAGCAAAACCATTTCTATTACACTATTTACATGAATTTTTAAGTGCTACTTAAAGAGAGGTGGTGTCAACAGGTATAAAGATAATGCTCTCAGATTTGCAGTCATATGCATGTTTTTTTATCTATAAACTGTAGCATGTTTTAACATCTAAGAAATTGATGCCATAAATGAGAGGCCCCAAGCCAGAACACTAAATGAGCACTTAGAGACTCCGTTGGTGGCAGAACATGAGGTTGATAGGAGACCTCCTATTCTTAGTTGCTGTCTATGAATATATAACTGATTGTGGACCCAAACTATAACTTCATTTAGCTTTAGATCCATGAATTTATGTATGATTCAATCATGGGTTACAGTATCAAATACTTTATCCAGATCAAGATAAGTTGCATTTAAAAGAAAAGCTTCATCTAAGCCAGCGATCCTATTCCCACAGAAGTCTATAAGGTTTATCTCACAAGTTCTACTTTGGCAAAACCATACTGGATTACGTCAAGAAGGAGGAGGTTTTATGTGTCTGCCTGAATAAGTTTTATAATAATTTTTTTCCACCATTTGGCACAATATGCTTGGGAGGGTGGTTGGCATCTAATTATTAAGGTCTATGAAAATCTCTCTCTTGTTTATTGGGGTTATAATATCTTGCTATTAGATATAAGGGATGTAAGCACTTTTAAATGCTGCTTTAAAGATATGCAGAATATTTTGACTGCACCAATTAGACCTCCAAGTGTTTAATCTTTTTCCATGGAATTGGAGTTTCTAACCTTTTTGAGGACAGTATTGTTAATTTCAGATGCACTTTTTGGTGGGAGCTGGTCACTGAGAGGAAAAGTAGATAAGGTTCCCTATTGTGGCCTGAACTTTGCTACAAATCCATAGGCTAGCATATACACACACGAGTACACATATTCATTTACCTTCATTGATTCCCCTATAGACATCTGCACATCTGTATGCATACATACACACACTAACTCACCCTACCATCATGCCTTTGCTGAACTTACCTTCACCAAGACTGCTTCAATAGAAGTGAATGGGTGACCAACTAGTTTGTGGTGTTTGCTCAAAGCTGCAGTGAGTTAGGCCTTCTGCCCTTGCTTTACTGTTTTCCAAATACCTGTTGAGAGACTGCAAAAGTGCTAATTTTCAACTGTTTTCTGCACTTTCTGATTAACTAAAACAATATTTGCTGCATATCTTTGTTTAAACTGCGCAACTGTATTGTACTGCATTTCTTAGATTGTCTACTAACTGAATTCCTCTTACAACTGTAATTACTGTTCATCTTGTTTTGTTAATTTTACTTGTTTGATGCACTTGAAAAACATTAGCATACACTAGGTTTAGGTTTTTGCTGAATCTAGTACTGATTGTGACCTTTGGAACTTATAAAACAGTTAATCTTTTGTCTGGACAGTCCCCCCCCCGTGCCCTTGTGGGAGGAAGGTACAGTTTGGATTGATCTAGCTACAGTTACTGTTGCAGGACTCTGTTTAGGGCATTTTGACTGGATAATTTGTACTATGGCTGTTTCTTGTGTTTCTGCTTTAAAAAGCTTGTCTTTGAACTGGTTTGTGCTTGTTTCTGCCTGTTTGCACATTGAGCAGCATCACACATTATTGCGCAGAGGGTTTGCTGGCTACAGATGCCTGCTTTCTATCCTCGCAAATATTACCTAAACCAGAGCTCTTTGTGCCTAAACCTGCTATTACCATCCCCTGCTTTATTCCTTCTTCAGCTGTTGTAGCCAGATCAGGATTATTCCTGGGACCTTGAACTGTCAAGTTTACCTCCTTTTCTCCTACCAGCCTGGTTGATATGGATCTACTGAGGCAGTGTAGCAACTGCCTCATGTGCACTGACAACCCCCTGCTTCTAAATAATTATTGTACCATTTGTGAGGGATGAATCTGCAGTATGAATTTGAAATCACAGCTTTCTCGCACAATAGGTAACAATACAGAGCGAGTTGCCAGCCCACCTACCACAACTCCTATTCATGACAACACAACATACACATAGACCAACATATGTGGAGGTACTCACAAAAAATCTACCTAAAAACTACAGACCTCCAAAACATATACATAGTAAACCAACCATAATACCCAAAACACACAGTGCACATAAATGATGCAAGCACAAGTTTCTTACCACCAAAGGCCATAAAGCAATGCAAATATACTCCAAATATCTTAGTCATAGGAGACTCTATAGTGAGACACACAGACATCCCTCTCACCAGGCCGAGCAAGGAGATGGTCATGGTCAACTGTCTTTCTTGTGCCACCGAGATTCATCAGATCATGCAGGCACTCAAGTCTCCCAACAACAAGTACCATCATGATTTTGTCATAGTACATGCTGGGGTAAATGACTTGAGATGCACCTCCCTAGACTACATGAAGAGAAACATGACTGAGCTCTCTTATTGTGTGTCACAGGCAGGTATGTCTTGAGCACCATATTACTCTTGCCCACTATGATACCACAATATAAATATAAAATCATTGACTTCAATAATTGGCTTAGTTTTGGTGTCATTCTAAGGGGATCAACTTTCTGGCAGCCTGCGATGACATGATCGATAGATCACAATGCTTTGCCAAGAATAGCCTACATCTATCACCCCTGAGATTTTGACTACTGGCAAAGGTTCTTGCCACCACCATAGTGCCTTTTTTAGGCAATGTCACAAGAACAAAATTACCGACCTAAAAATTTCAGCAAAAAATGACCTCAAGGTTGTGTTGCCAAATGCTATGAGTCTTAGCATGAAACTCCACTCACTGGAAGCAGTCATCACCTTGGAAGATTCTGACATCTGTGCACTCACAGGTAGACCTGGTTTTCAAGGCAGTGGAGAGAACCCCATCCATACTGGGTTACATCTCCTACCACACATTCAGACCACAAATGGATGGTGTGAAAATTAAAGGAGGCAGTGTATTAATATTCATTAATGATAAATACACCTCCAGATTACTGAAACAGTATGATTCCCTGGAGACAATTCAGATGCAACTAACTATTGGTAGGACACCTATTCAAGTCATTGCCAGCTACAGGACCTCCTCCATGAATCAAGACACTCTGCCTACTTGGATCTGCGTGAATCAATCAAGATACATCCAAACACCATGGTTCTGGGTGATTTTAATTACCCCTCCATAGACTGGATAGATTTCTCATGCTCAAACTCACTTGCCCAAAGGTTCCTCGAGTTCATTAACTGCAATGCCCTGGACTAGCTGGTAGACACCCCAACTTGGGGCAACAACAACTTGGATGTGATACTTACCAATATGGAGGAGCACTGTAGCACTCCCACTGTGAGGTCTTCCTTTGTCAGATCTGATCATAAACCAGTCTCATTTGAAGTAACTATCATACCAGACCCCCCCCCCCCCTGAGCAGCAACTAAACTAAAAAACTTCTCCAAAGCTCATTATATCCTTCTAAGGGATGGTATAAATAAATTCACTGCACCTCTCCGCTCAGATGGAACTGGCAGTTATGTCAAGTCTTACCCAAATGCTTTTTTCAAACACCTGAATAACTGCATGAACACTGCCATACCTAATAGGACCAAAACAAGTTATTCAAGGAAGAGCAAACCTGCCTGGTGAACAACTATCATTAACAGGCTTTACACTAAAAGGAAGAAATTGTAGTCCAAAAGTAAGAAGAAGTGTGGCTTAAACTGGAAACAATCCCTCCTTAGCTTAAAGCACGCAAATATGACTTCTTGCGAAGTCCTCCAAAGTGAACTACGAATCTAAATTAGAGTGCTCAAGTAAGGACAACCATAAGGCATTCTTTAGTTACATTCATACCATAAAAGGTAAGACCCAGATTTGCACTGAACTTGTAGTTAATGATACCACATACACTGAGCTTGTGGACATAGCAAACCTGTTAGCCAACAGGTCCTGTGAAAACTTCACTCCCCTGTCCCCACCACACATACTCTATGACATTCCTTCCACCTGTCTCCCGTCTTGTATCTCTACAGAGCAGGTTGTAAATGCCCTCTCTAAGACCAAAAACACAGCATCTATGGAACCTGATAACTAATTCCTGGCTGCGTCCTACATGGGCTCCACAAGAATTAGCAACACCATTGGGTACTCTTTTCAATCAGAGTCTAAGCACTGGCTTCATCCCTGCTGAATGGAAAATGGCCATCGTTATCCCCTTGCACTAGAGTGGTGCTTCCACTGACCCTGGGAACTATAGACCTATTAGCTTGACTAGCCTTATCTGCAAGGCCATGGAGTGAATCATTATGGAACTTATCAACAAAGACATAGGTAATCTCCAATCACTTGATCCTACTCAATTTGAATTTGTCAAAGAGGGAAAATGCCTGTTAAACCTGGTGGACGTCTTTGAGACAACCATCAGAGCCCAGGATGAGGGGAAAACTGTGGATACAGCCTACCTTGACTTGGATAAAATCTTTTGACATTATCCCCTACTCAGGCATTATTGACAAACCCACCCAGCTAGGTATCAACCCTTATATCATTAGGTGGGTCACAAAGTGGCTCACCGATAGAACCCATATGGTCAAAATAGAGGAATCTGCCTCCAACAGCAGACCTATAACCAGTGGTGCTCCACAGGGATCACTCCTGGTATCTTGGAACCTATATTGTTTGGAATCTATTTCTCTGAAGTACAAGCAAAGACTAAAGGTCTGTGGCTGACAATGTTTGCTGACGATTGCAAACTGGGAGCGGTCATAGAATCCCTAAATGATGTCAACATCCTACAAGAGGGTCTTATGCAAACAAATGATTGATGCCAAAGTCACAGCCATAAACTCAAGGCAAAAAAACTGTATTATCATCCCCTTCAGTTAGAGCAATGTTCCTGCTAACTACCACATCAATCGAAACACTCTAAGCATGCACTCAGTGGTGAGAGACCTGGGCACTCAGATTGATAGCAACCTTACCTTTGATCACCATGTCTCCACAGTGGTAAGAAGGGCAATCTGTATTGCTCATCTCATATGTAAGGGCATTACCTCTAGAAAAAAAAAGTTATAACCTCCCTGTACTCTTCTCTCATCAGGCCAATAATTGAGTACAACGCCCCTTTTGATATGTACTTTTCCAGGCAGCTGAAGTATTTGGAGAGACCACAAAAGTTCTTCACGAGGAGAATTCAAAGTATTCAGCATCTGTCCTATGTGGATCAGCTGAAATCACTGTTACTTTACTCCATTTCATATAGACTTCTCAAATGTGATCTCTGACTTGAGTATAAGGCAGTTTCTGACTCTGCTTTATTGGAAATGCTGCATATCCATAACTCCAATGGCTCATGGGTTACGTACGCTAAAGACCATAACCTGTTATGTGACATAAATAGAACTTGCTGGAGGGACAAATTTATCTCCCAGAGGTTACCACAATTATCAGGCCAATCATTGAGTACAATGCTCTCTCTGGCATAAACATAATCAGGCACTTGCAACAGCTGAAATGCCCTCAAAGATTCCACATCAGGAAAATCCAGAGTATAAATACCATGTCCTACACAGATCGCCGACAGATTCAGTGCCAACTTTACCCCCCCCCCCCAAAGGACCAATCACAATACCAGTAGATTGGTCTGAGCTCCCCAACCACAGCAAGTTGTGCCCAGAATCCTGGCTGTGGCATAACTTGTTCTTTCTGTATGACCATTCACTGTTTTTAGCTTTCACTATGCATTTCAAACCTATTCTGTATACATAAAAAAATGCCCCATAAAACTGAATTTACTCCACGAGGGGTATAGCTAGGAGGCTGAAACTGTGCAGCCTATGGAACAGACTCCCAATTCATGTCAAGCAGAGCACCTCTTTGGCCCTCTTCAAGTGCAATCTGGACGATCGGATGGGTAACTGTAAATTTACAATGTGAGTTCCACCTTTGTCTCTTTTGGACAGAGGCAATAGGTACTGATCTTTGAAACAAGGGCAGAACTTGATTAGGCTTGTAAGGGCCCTAGGGTCATTAGCCTAGTAACTTCCTATGATCCTATTATGTCTTAAGACAGTATTCACTTTTTCTCCCAACAGTGATTGACAACTGCTGTGGCACTGTGCTACCCATAAATATGTCAGACAGACTCTGAAGGCATCTATACTCATTAAGAGTTGTGTTGTTTATTTGCTTCTTTATTTATTTATCTAGTTTTATACTCTGAATTTTATATTATTACCACCTTTCTGGCATAGTACCTCTGGATCCCAGTTAATAGTTCGTCCCTTTTAATACCTTTGTTTTTTTTTTCTACATTAACACTGAGTAGTGCACTCAGTCTCTAATGGTTTTGTTTAGATAGAGACTGGCAAACACCCTCATTGTGAGTATGACAATCACCAAGGGGATGTTTCTTTTTAGTTTGTACTGTGTATTTTTTTCTTCAGCCAAACTCCACTCATAATGTTACTTACACGTTGGCATACATATGTCTGTGTAACAGTTTAGAAATGACTGACAAAAAGAATATGACTGTAGGAAATAAAATTCCATCAAGGGACAACAGCTAGTCAAATCTAACTTGCCCTTCCTTGTCTCTCAGTCAGCAAACCTCAATGCTTCTGGCTAATCTCCACACTCAGCTTGTCAGTGGTATTCATAGTTTCATAGGTGTATATTAGGTTAATGACCACTAAGGTCTTTAAAAGCCTAGGCATGCAGCTGAAATGTGACTCACAAATTTCATTTATATAAGAGGGGATTTTTCGACTGCCTCTATTCATCGCTGGGATTCTTCTTCTGCTTCTTTATTACAACCCAGTAAGGAAAAGGAACGTAATTCTGGTAATCAGTACAAAACAATCTTAGTAGTAGAATATACTGCAGTTAGACAGAAGAGAGTGAGAGACATAAAGAGAAAATGAAATAGTAAGAAAGAATACAGAACTAAAGCAAAGAATATTTTTTTTCATTAAAAATCTCTTTCAGTTAACCACTTGACTGAAAATGACAATTTATTTAACAACTTCTAATGTACTTAAAACGACATGTGGTCAATTAACTCTGAGATCTATGCCACAAAACTGGAGCTCATGATAAACAAGAGTTATTACCAAATCAGATTGTACGATCTCAGATTAAAACAGTGTGGGCACAGTTAAAGGTAGAGCGGCTGGTGCAATCATTAATTATAAAAGAAAATATAATAATGTTTTTAAAAGCAAAATATCTGGGATATATATTCCTATTTTAATGTATATATCCTAATCATTTAAGATATATATTTTCACATAAGTTAGGAAAGTTGAGTATATGAGGTAATTCAATCGAAATATTTCAACTCATGAAAGGATCTTTTTGTGTCTAAAGTAGCACAGATAAAGTGCACATTGTTATTAAGTAACTATAAGTTCTTCAACAAAACTCTACTACACAAACTATTTTACATGTAATTAATTTGTTTGTTCACTGTTAAAATTCACTTATAAAGTGAATTTAACTGTCCAAGTTATCAGTTAACTTCACAGCAAAAATTTCTTCCAAATTCATTAATTGAATTATTGAAACTGTATGCATTTTGCAATGAAAAAGGCCAAGCAGTACTTTAGAATGAATCAAGTCATAGGAATTTTACGATATGCCCTGTGTAAATCATCATCAACATTTGACCTGGCTCCTAAGGCAAGTCACTTGATTTAGAATATTGCAACCAGCTGAGAACAAAAGCAGCTAAGACACAAGCCTTTTATAAGCTACTTGCCCCTTAGGCACCAAAGCATCTAGGACATTTTTTTATTATTCAACAACATATTTTGGCCCCTGATTTTTGCTTTACTTCATATTTATCTGCTGTATCTACAACCTTCACATCACAATATAACTCTATCCTGAACTACTCAAGTGCAAAAAAAAAAAATCTAAAGAATATAAAAATACGGATATCATTGATATAATTAATATATATAATATATAATAGATATATATTATATATCTATATAGTAATATATAATAGACATACAAATATTGATATCATTGGCTGCATACAACATTGAAATAGCATTAATATTTATTTACCTTTTTGATCACTGAGTTGCATCTGTTACTGCCAAAGAAAATCTACTGATTTACATGCTATTTGCATGTTATTCCACTGCAGAATACATTCCATGCCTTACTTACTTACTGAACAACTGATACAGTAAATTCAGAAATCAAAGAAAGCAGTGGAAATAAGACTTTCTTTTATCCATTTATTACACTGCCCATTTTTGTCCCACCTAATGTTTATTGTGTTCCCTTTTAGCTGTTTCTGTATTATGCACTTTGACCTTTGGCTCATATCACAGCAAAAAAATCCAGAGTACAAGAACCACTGTAAAGTTTTAAAAAACATATTAAATCACAACATATCGACATTTATCAACATCAGTACATTTTTCTCCCAGTTCATTCTTAGTAGTATGCAAAGACTGCTGGAAACATTATTTTGCTGAGGTGGTACAGAATAATTTGTAATCATTATGGACAGAAGCTGCTCAGGATTGTACTTGTCCTTCAGAAGCAATGCGTAGATCATATTTGGCACTCTACTGTGCTCTGGTCATCTGCCTGATGACTTTCCAAAGATGACACTGACTAATCAAGTGAAGTATGTCTTTAAATATACAGAAGTTACAATGGATCTATCTATCTATCTATCTATCTATCTATCTATCTATCTATCTATCTATCTATCTATTTATATTATTTGTTTATTTGACTTGATTTTTAGCATTGTAATAAAAAAATCCATATTTAAGATCTGAAATTCAAACCGGTGCTAATAATACCCCTTACTGCGAGAAGATGAAGCTGCCAGGTAACATGAAAAGAGGAAGGCCTAAAATAACGTTTATGGATGTGGTGAGAGAGGACATGCAGGTGGTTGGTGTGACAGAGCAAGATGCAGAGGACAGGAAGAAATGGAAACAGATGATCCGCTGTGGCGACCCCTAACGGGAGCAGCTGAAAGAAGAAGAAGACTGCAAGAAGATGAATGGTTTCTTACTGCAAGAAGGAAAGTGAATTTGCTTGACTAAGATGTCCTTTCCTAAGAAATGATTATACCTAGAGTTACTGGTTTCAAAGAAGAAACTGGAGGTCAGTCAAGTGCAGTGAATGGTGCTAAATGGCATATCACATTACAAAAAATAGAGTCTGGGGTACTATTAGACAGAGCAAGTAAAGTACTTGATGTAGGTTTTCACTGAAAAAAAGCAGATGATCATAATGCAAAGGCACAGGAGCTTTGCAGCTTGTTTTATACATAGACGGGGAAGAATTAGTAAATAGGTACATAAGGTTTGTGTCCAGGGCTTTGCCTTAAATGAAAGAAATAGCATGATTTGTTTTAAATGAAAGAAATAGCATGATTTGTTTTAAATGAAAGAAATAGCATGATTTTCTTTTCACTTTTCAGTGAGTGTATAACTGTTTATTTGACTGCTGGCTCAACTACAAAGAACCTGGAGAAAAATATGGCATTAGTTCAGACTGGCATTTAGCATTTAATATTCAAGCGAGAGTAAGAGAGAGGTATACAAGAGCATGGGGGTTATCAAAGTGGGGAATTAACATTAGCTATATGCAGGTCGATGCTGTATTGGTATTGATGTAAACAGACAATAACGCACTTTCAGTTTATGGTTCACAAAAAGAGATGATAAAATTCCCTAGCTGATGAAGATAAGGTCAGAGCCCAGAACAGTTGGCCTGAGCTACTGATAACTGTTGCTCATTAGGGAGTGAATGACTTTTCCAGTGTTGCAAAACTTTTCATTATCATTATTATTATCACAGCAGGCAGATGTAAAGGAGTAAAAACGTAAGGCACACAGAAGCATAATAGCTGCAAGCAAGACACAAACTGTGACATGACAAATGGACAGAAAACAAGCAACAAACTCTGACTGTTATGCCAAGATGCTTAAGGCAGAATAAGAGATGGAAGTGGTTATAGGAGCCAGTAAATATGCATATATGTATATGCATTTACCCATACCAAAATCTTCTAAGTTAACATTCAACTTGCATTTTAATTTATTTTTCTTAGTATTCCATAAATATCATCAGGAAAAAAATAAGATATTAGACAAATCTATCTAATCTGTCTATATATTTATGTGTGTGTGTGTGTGTGTGTGTGTGTGTGTGTGTGTGTGTGTGTGTGTGTGTGTGTGTGTGTGTGTATATTTATATATATATATATATATATATATATATATATATAAGCTATATTTTTTGTTGATAAGCTGTGGCCTTGGTTATGGTAAGCTACGAGAGTTATGGACATTGAAACAAAGCCATAGGATTATCATTACCAGAGTTAATTACGCTCTTTACTACATCTCTAAATCAAACACTGGGGTGTTAGAGGAGACCACACTACAGTTCTCCTACTAACTCATGCACTCCAGTTGCACAGGTTCCTTTTCAGCATACATGCATAAACACACACACACACACACACACACACACACACACACACACACACACACACACACACACACAGACACGGACAACCTCAGTTATTTATCCACATTCATACTATGAGTGAATGGATGTGTGCCATCAAAAGATTTTTCTCTTTGTGACCGAAATAACACAATAGAGTGACTCTCATGTGATTCTCTGAATCATACTACCATGCTTTTTCTCATACCAGTGTGCCTTCTATCGAAGAGCACATAGCTAATTCAAATTGGCCATGCTCCCAGACTTCCATATTTT
The DNA here is from genome assembly GCF_019279795.1 of Protopterus annectens. Classification (NCBI taxonomy): domain Eukaryota; kingdom Metazoa; phylum Chordata; order Ceratodontiformes; family Protopteridae; genus Protopterus; species Protopterus annectens. The sequence goes on from NC_056736.1 coordinate 99,144,982, forward strand.
CATACAGCTTCAACTGTAAGACTGCTGTCTACTCTATGGTCTGCATACCACCATAGCGGGAGACTGGTCAATAAATCAACCTAGAGTACTGCACTGTGAAAACCTTCTGAATAATAGCTTCTGCAGTGTGATAAGCCCTTCCAGTCAGTACTTATTTGCTGTAATGGTGTAGCTTTTATGATCGTTATTCTGGCCTCCACTGCAAAGACAGTGAAATGTCTTAATTTTTCCTTTTTTTTAACCGATCACTGAAAACAGTGTAAATCAGCACTTTAAGCATTGCAAAGATTAAGAGGCACAAACTATTGCAATTTCATTTTTATGAAAGCTGTCATCTTTGTCCAAAATATAGTATATGCAGGAAATACTGATAGCTAGTTATGTAGAATATTTAGTGTTAATAGTGAATGAGAGGAATAAAGTGGGTAGAAATCTAGACGCTGCAAAAAATTACAAAGACATACATCTGGAGTGTTTCTCCCCGGGCCTCCACTGAAAATTGACTCATTCCAAGTCAGACTTTCCCAGTCAATAAATGAAAAATAAATAAATACAGTATCAATATAACTGTGGCTGGAGTTAAATGAACAAAAATGTTTCGCTTATGGATGAGAATGAAGGTTAGGTAAAGTTCAGCCATGTAAGTACAGACAGAGGCAGACAGTAATGCTCAAACTAACATTCCCCCAACATAACATCTAGAAACTACATAACTACCATAGCCCCTCCTAATAAATGCCCATGATACATAGGGACACACTTGGCTTGGATTGTATGGCTAGGTTTATAAAGGCCCTGGTGGTCATTAGCTTAGTATAGATATATATATATATATATATATATATATATATATATATATATATATATATATATATATATATATATATGAACCTATGAACTTACTATAACAGTAGATGTTCGAATGATTACTGCTGCAGTAGCCTTAGCTATATGGGTTGTACCCTGTATAGGATATAACAGCTAGCTAGCTTTCAAAGCTTCAGGACACCTTCCAAGCACTTCAGAGCTTTCATGCCAACAGAGAGAGGAAGGCTGAAAAGGCAATGTTAGGAACAGCAAAACATAAGTGCTCCCACCCTGACATAAACAACACACCAGAAAACAAGTGGGATGGAGAAAGGGAGGGAGCAGGTACTCCAGCAGTGATGATTTGAACATCTACTGTTATGGTATGTTTACTTACACAACTGTACTATATGCATCATATTGATCACTGCTGCAGTAGCCTTAGCTGCGTGGGTTACTGCTAGTTTAGTGCACTTGAGAGGTGGAAGGAGAAGGCTCCTGGAGTCCCTGGAGAATGATCCTAGCAAAGCTGCACATCCTCACTAAACTGGTGCTTAAAGGGTATTACAACTATATTATCCAGGCAGTGATTGGGGTTGGAGTGTATTAGACATCCATGATCTTGTATGAGTAGATCCATTCTCTGAGAAATCTTGTGGTAATTGCCTATGTCATTTTCCAAAAGAAGGGAGAACCACTTTTGCCTGGGTCTGAAAATAGTCACCCCAGTGATCTTGGAGAATTCCTTCTGAATCTTCAGAAGTACCCTGGATATCAGTGAAATGGTGGAAAAATATACATGAACGTTTCTGTTCAAGGAAAATAAAAGGCATCTGGCTTCCAGGCCTTCCTGCATGGAGTCCTGGAGCAGAATCTTGCCAGCCAATTGTTCATAGAGGAGGCAAATAGGTCTATTTCTGGAACTTCCCATGGATGGATCAAATCTTGGAAGACTAACCTGATATAGTTTTCATTTGTGAGGATCTGTCCTTGTCCTACTCAGCTTGTCTGCCATACGGTTTTGCTAAGACAGAACGTAAGATATCTGTAAAGTGAGACTGCACTGTGAAACCATATCCCTAGTTAACATGGCTAGTCTGCATTCACGGTATGAACTGGTTCCCCCCCCCCCCCTGTTTGTTGATGTACCACATGACTGTGGAATTGTCTGAAACAACTTGAAGAGGTCCCAGGAACAAAAGGTGATGCAGAGGGTTGAGTACCTTGAAAAGAGCAAGCATCTTTTTTATATTTATATGATTGCATCTGTCCCTGGTGTTCCACATACCTCGCACTTTTATCCCTTATCCCCCATGAAAATGGTCCCCAGGACAGTCTGAGATATCTGTGGTGACTGTCTTTTTCTTTTTTTTTTTTTTGTTTGGAACAGAGGGAGAAGGAGAGACATGGATTTAAGGATATTTACTGTTGCCAACAAGCGATTTCTCTTCTGACAAACTCCAGCACTAGAATTTGAAAAGACAAAGGATGTTGGTGCTGGGGCCAAGATATTTCAGATATCATTGTATCTTTCTCATGTGGAGTCTTGTAAGGGCTATCATAAGAATCATATGTGCCATGACACCCAAAATCCTGAGGTATTTTCTCACAGTGACTGGACTCTGAGTGGAAAAATGTATAAAAAGATTTAGATATAGATCTATTATTTTCCTGTGGAAGAGCTGCTCTTTGAACTGACCTGTATAGCTGACACCCCTGGAACACAATCTTGAGTGAAGGAATCGAAAAAGACTTTTGCATGTTCTCTTGGAATCCCAACTATACAAGGAATCTCTCAGCCAAGTGAGAGATTCCTGACACATTGAAAGGATAAGCAAGTCATCTTCATATGGCAAAATGTGGATGCCCTGTAGCCTGCAGTGAGCTATATCTAGAGCCAAACAATTTATCAACACTCTTGGTGCAATGGATAGTCGAAAGGGTAATTTAGAGAACTGCTAATGTGATCCAGACACACAAAACCTTAAGAAACACCTAACATCTGGATTAATAAGGATGTAATGATATACATCTTTTAAATCTAGTGTTACCAGGAAACTTAAATAAGGAAGAAGAGGCAACAGATTATAAAATGGCATCATTTTGATCTTGGGAACTATCACCAACAGGTTTAGAAAGCAAAGATCCAGAACTGGTCTTCAAGCATTTTCTTTCTTTGGCACTAAAAACATATTTGAATAAAAAGCATTCCCCACCTGGGAGGGAAGAACTGCTTTTATCACTTCCTGAGACAGTATGTGACAAAGGAGAGGTGGTAATAAAAGAATCTGGTCTGGAGAATGAGGAATTTCATTTTGCCTAGCTCATGTTGCTCTTATCCATGTTAATTTTAATTTTTAGATAGTTTTGTGACACTGCTCAACCCCCACCTCTATACTTCTAAAATAAACCTTATGTTAGCAATGTATATAATTATCTATGAGCGGTTTCACTTCATAATCTCAAATTACTGATATCTCAGAATTCTGTAACCCAAGACTATGAAGTCAAACCATTCACAACACCAAAACTCACAATCCCAAATCACACAATCACGAACATACATACCCCATACACCACTTAACATACACACCATTTCACCCACAGCACACAAACCACACAACCCTACACTACATATAAGCAGGGGGGCAAGCCCCCATGTGGGGAGCTGCACCCCCCACATCCCCCTACTTATATATACCAACTCTGAGGTTGCACATAACATAAACAAAAACAAACCACACACCATGCCTTCCTCCACTCACTCGCACACAAACACACATCACACATACACAAACACAAACAAATCCAACACTAACACTCACACTTACACCTCCCTACCCTTACCCGTATACAGAACATACAAAAACACACACAAACACTCACTTACCTGTGATTTCAGGCACCATAACACTACACGCGATGTACCAGAAATGCATAAGCGCGGATTCGAGATATTCAAATACGCTCTTATGCACTTTTGGCATTCTGGTTTTCAGCTTCGTAGTCTTGGGTTAATGAATTTCGAGATTTCAGTAATTCGAGATTATGAAGTGAAACCCTATGAGCATGCTATATACTCCATCTCTTAACTACAATATTAACTTTTTCTGCCCCCCCAATTCCTTCTCTCACCCCCATTTTTTTCATTTCTAAGAACTAATCATATGCTCTAGCTATCCGACAAATCCACTAATACATCTCTTCAAATGTTCAGTGTTCAAAATCTACTAATGCATAAGTGTATTTTATACTTTGACAGTTGTCTTTATTTTATATGAATGTAATCTTATTAGCAAATGAATGTGTAAATGCTGATGTATATTAGTTAATGTTTGTTTAAAATGTTTGTTATATGCTAGAGCTTTTTTTCCCAGGCCTCCTCTGAATAGGTTTTTTTGACTAAACCCAGTTGGGCAAACCCAATAAATAAAAACAAAAAAAAGTAAAATAAAATTAAATAAACATTGTTGACTGTAATCACTCTTTTACCAGGACTTCAGGTTCTTGGCAATCCCTGCTAAAATTTGAGTATCTGTTGTATTGTAATTACAAGTCTTTTTTTCTGACAGACATTTTCTGTTATAACTTAAACCCTTCCAATTTCAAGCTCCTTTCGTGTGTGTGTCCATCTCTGTAAAGTCGAATATTTATTTAAGCTACAAAAGAATTCACACTCAGACTGCCATCCTGCTTTTTTATCTTGGCCACAATGCCCTTTCAATTATTTTTTCTGTAGATCCCTGCAAGTGATGTTTCTTATACTGCTTCTGTTATTCGATGCACTTGTGAGAGAAGAGCACACTAAATTTTGCAGTACACTAAAGCCATCATCCATCTATGCTCATTAGTCATATTTATCTTCAACAGCAACTCCGTGAACAACCACTACCAACCATGGAGCTTATTGGCAAGTAAGAAATGGAAGTAGATTGCCATGCCTTCTTTTTGTATCACTCCCACACTGGTGTGCACACTTAGGAGAATTGTGACTCAACAGTCAGCTTACTGCATGTCTTTTGGAGATGAGAGGAATATGGAGAAAACCATGTGAGCAGGGTGGACTTTATTACTCTTCACATAAGGCACCTGGCTAACAATTGAAGCAGAAAATATCTTTCCTTACAACCAGCCAGAGTAATTACAGACCTATCAGCACTGCAAGCCTCATTTGCAAAGCCATGGAAGATACTATAACTGACCTTGCAATCTGTGATATCAAGTATCTTTTAGATTTGACACCCAACAGTCTGGATTTGTGAAGGGTAGATTCTGTCTATTTAATCTTAAAAATTTCTTCAACAGGGTTATGAAGGCTGTAAACAGTGACCATATGGTGCATGAGGTTTATCCTGGCCCAACTAAAGCCTTTGACACCATTCCTCATGTTGGCATCATACACATTCTAAAAGCTTTAGAAATTGGCCCATATGTGGTATGATGTAGAGAAAACTGGCTGAAAGACAGAACTCATAGAGTAAGGGTTTCAGTGTTTCATTAGAAGTATGAAAGAGTCCAGTGGTATCTTTCAGTCTTGGTGTTGAGATTTCTTCTTTTTGTTATTTACTTCTTAGATCTCTAAACAGACAACCAAGACCTCTGGCTGACAAGGTTTGTAGAAAATTGTATACTGGGAGCGGTTGTTAAGTTCCCTATGGCATCCAAACCCTTCAATATGGACTTCCTTGTTAAGCTCTTGTATTAAAATGGGATTAAACTAAATGTTGAAAGATGTAGTATATTCACTTCTGGTAGACAGCTCCTCCTCTCATCATTATTCTGTCTAGACAAGTTACCACTACAAAATGAAAATGTAGTTAGGGACCTGGGTACTCTCCCTCTCCCATAATTTCCCTCTCTCTCATTGGTCATTATATAACAGCAGTTGTCAGGAAATCCTTTTATGTAGCCCAGCTAATTGTCAAAGGAATATCATAAAGGTCTAAAGAGGTAATTCCTTATGCTCAGGTTTCATTAGACTAATTTTCTAGTACAATCTCCTGTTTGGGATGTATTTCACTAAACATATCAAACTGAAACAGAAAGGCCACAATGGCTCCCAAGCAAAACAAGCACAGGCCCAAAGTCACTAAGCTACCAAGAGAAACTGAAAGCTGTAGCTCTTTATTCTGTGTGTTATAGATTTTTGAGAGGAAATCTCTGTCTCACTTACTATGCTGATAGAGACCTGATCGTCTAAGATCTCCTGTTTCTTCACAAATTGAATACATCTACCAGTACTAGAAGCAGAACTAAATTTTCACCAAAAGATAAATAAAGAAAAGTGGTGGAGGGATAGATTTATAAACCAGCATCTCTGAAACATCTACAATAAACTCCCCTACATATTAAGCAGTATGACGCACTGTCTTCCTTTAAACATAATCTTGATGATTGGATCAGTATCCACAAAATTTACACCAGTATTGATCAGTATGACCTTCCTTGAGAAAGGAGGTGCTGCCTGAGAGAGGGTACTAGTAAGGTCAGAATGGTCATGAAACTCAAGTTTGGAATATCTGTCAATCGATGAATTTAAAATTCTAACAGTATCATTGCTGACCAGGCCTAAAAGCCGTTAAATTTACTTTTAATAATGCAGCTACTGACTACTGCAACTTTAATGTCCTTGGTGTTTCTGTAGGTATTAAGCACAGAGGTTTTCCTGCACTGCAATTTAGCATGTGCATAACAGAGTTTGAATGTTGATCAATCTATATTGAAATCTACTGGTAAGTCTGAGGAGGCAGACAGTGGCTGTGATTTGTATTTATTTATTTGTTTATTTATTTTATTTTATTTTATTTATTTTTTTGTAATTGTGATGTGGCTTGCTAGGGAGAATGGTAGAAAACTGCCCATGTCATTCACACAGGATGAGTATACCTTGGATACCTTTGCTTTACTAGTTTATGCTGAAGTCTGTTTAATTGAGCTAATATAATCTTTTAAGAGTAATATACTTTGAAGGCTTCTTCACTTTTTCCATGAGAAATCATTGTCTTAGAAAGAATGCTACAGTAGTAAAAAAATGAGGTTAGCTACAGGGATTATAACATGAAGACTGAATGGGTAGGAGCTTGGGGGGATAATCAGGCCATTCTGGTCTAAGGGAGGCCATAGTTTATTGTCTTGTAAACATGATCTAGTGAAAGTAGATGTGTTTTCAAGGGGTATGAGTAAAGGATGGAGGGGAATAGAGAACTACTTGATGGAAAGGTTTAAGAAGCAACTACAATGTGGGGTGAACAAGGATGGCTGCATTATTACATTTAGGTAGCAGCCTGGGGACAATTTAAGATATTTTCTCTTGGTAATCTTAACAGATCCTTAAACAACAGTTGGAAATGTGTATCTGTAATTGCAGCACAGCAGGCAGAAGAAGTTATATATCTGTAGGTAATGCACAGCAGGGTAAATGTATCACAAAAGTCCAGGATTAGAGTGGATCTGAGGCCCACTGGCCAAGGAGAGTCTCAGCGTGTTTGTCAACATTAGTGTCAGTCCCAAAGAAGACTTTAAGACACATATAATGCAATACAATTAGGCAACCTCAAGAAGATATGGAAGTGGATGACACCTTAGCTATAGCCTGTAGAAAGAAGAGGAGGAGGTGGATAATCTGCTCGACACCTGGAAGGGACAATGTTGTTGCTGTTGTCAGTGATTGTCTCAAGAGAGTAACAGCCTAGGTAACAGAGATCTAGAGGAAGGTCCACTCTCCAGAAACTAAGGTCCCTCCTCCAAAGTGTAGTCGAATAAGAATCTACAGCCTAGTAAATTGGACTTTCCATATGTATGCCATGAGGGAAGCATAACCTTCCTTTGAAATGACAAGTAGTCGATTGTACAATGATCAATGCCTAATTGTTAAAAGCCAAAATGTAGATCCACAAAAAATCAAAAGAAAAGGCATAATGTTTTTTGCATAGGGACAAGCCCCTCTGTACCTCACTAATTATATATACTAAATCCAAGATCACACTACAGTGGGGAAAAAGGTCAAGTCTCCAAATTGTCACTATACTGCAATCCTGTACTGGCAAATCTGGTATATTTTGATCAGCTGAACTGGCTCTGTCATAAGGCAATGAGGTTCCTTTTTGACAGAAAGTAGTGATCCTGCCATGAGGGATAGAGTTGTTTCCACACATTGCTGGAGTGCATATGAGATCTGTCTTGATTATACCAACCTCTGGAGATACATGAATGCATGTAGTTATGCAGATCCCACAGAGATTTAGTTCTCTTTTGAGATAGTCGGAGATCCAGCCAGTTATTCACACTTGAGTGACTTACTTTCCTAGAACTTTTTCTTATTTGACAATCAGTGTAGTTTGCCATCTCCTAAAGAGAGAAATACTTCATAATATTGCTTGTGTGGTCACCATGTGCATATAATACTTCAACAACAGTGGATCATACATTGCACTAAGTCACGTATGCTCCATGTACATAGAATACCTCACCACCTATGCAGCATACAAGACTTAGTGAAATGTGCAAGCGTTATCCAACAACAGTCAGGGTAAAATGAAAAAGCCCAACAAGAAAGTAGGGGCAAGAACATTTGCTGTATTATAACAGCTGCCCATGTATCTTTCTGGCAGCCATACCCATGCAGGAGGTGTACTTTTCACTAACACTAAAAGCTTGTTAAATTTTGCTTACGGCTTTGCATGGTACATGGGTTCAAGTAAAGATGCAGATATTAGCATACTGTACATTGGAGTCTTTAGCACACATAGACAAAAATCTGCATGCACCACAATCAGAAGCAATGATGGCTGAAATTTATGTGAAATATGAAAATATCTATATCTATATCTGTATCTATGTATCTATATCTATATCTAAATCTATATCTATATCTATCTATATATACCCTTTATATTACATACACAATATGTCCAAGATACATTATGCACAGGTATCTCAGTTATTCATTTACATAACAGTCTTTACCTTACAATGGTGTTGTGTTAGGTCATGATGATGTGAGAATTTGATGTGTCTGCTCAGTGTTAATAAAGGCTGAATGTGTCATCATAGGTTATCTTAGTGATATCACACATTTGTGATATTACTGGAAAATAGGTATTTTGATCAGACTATATTAAGTGACTTTGGAGAAATCATTGTTTTATTGTTTCTGTGAGGTGTATACTACAGTAAAATTAACAATATGTTGATATTCTTATTTCAAGGGTTGATATGATGGTTTTCTGTGGGATACTTTTGCCACATATTGTAGTAATACTATGCAGAAGAGCTTACAAAAGCATCTTATTAAATGTCTAATTTGTCCATTTGGTATTGGTACCAGTCAGTAAATATCACAAAAAATTATATATACCACTGTATATAAGCTGATGGCTGCTATGTATAGATATGCACATGTTTTGAGCTGGTACCCTTTGCTGAGAAGGGATTGGCTGTGGAGCTGCATGAAGCAAAGGAGGAGGAGGTTAAATATGGGAAGTATAGGAGGTTACCCAGAATACCTGGTCATTATACTATCACATATTATGATTATGAGTTATGCGTTGTAGCAAACAAAGGCACATTAGCACAAAATAGGGCAGCAATAGGGGAGAGGAAGGAGACTGAAGTACCCAAAGTCACAAAGTAGCTGTGTCACAAGACGTTGCATTTTTTGCCACCTGTGAAACACAGGCTCAGAGCATGCTAGGTCATTATAAACCATTTGGAAGCATTGTTCTGTCATACTGGACCTTCTTCGTTCACCACATGGATAGTGCAAACACCCCATAAGTTATGACAATTGACAAATGTCCAAAGCATGGTAAACTTCAATACTTCAGGTGGTATGCATAACTTTAGACACCTAAGTCCCTTGTGTGTCTCCCACCACGTTACAAGGGAACCAATCAGAGCAGCACTAAAATCATAACCTGACATAACACAAGCTAGAGATTTAAACAAATTAATGTACTTTTAGAGTTTCATGCCATATCTTATCTTAAAATGGTTTAAAAATATATTTTTATTCCTGTAAAGAGTTATTTTAATAGTATTACTTGAAATATATGAAATGCTCACATTAGAAGAGATGTGCTCTCATTGTCTTTCACTATATAATACTGATGTTGTCTTATTTTACAGCAGAGACATGCTTGTTGTTGACAGTTACTTGCTGTTGAGCAAATTGCTTATCACTGCCTATCTTTTGATTCATAGAGGCTAACATATTTGCTTAGAATATAATAATAGTTGTGTGATCAACATTTTACACTCTTTTGCAGCTGAAACTTCTGTATGTAGAAGACAATGTATACTGTAGAATATCTTGGCAATATACTATCATTGTATTTTACTGTTCTCTTTCTGTATAGCAGTTTGTTCTTGCTACACTGCTGATTGTGTGTAATTCTTGAACACCTGTGGTAGTAATTTCTCATTACAACATGGATCATTCACAATAACTAACATGTCTCAGCAGAGCTCAGAATTGCCTTGTTGTACATTTGCCTTGCATGTTTAAAAATCCTCCTGCTCATATCTAAAATTTCTGCAAAGAAACTTCCAAGAAAACAGTAACCTAACAGCTTTTAAAGGAATGATAAAAATTCTACACAATATTTTTCCTGAGCCTTAGGGGTAAAAGATCACATCCTCTGAAGAGAATAAGTTGTTCTGACAGAATGAAATGCTTAAAATATCATACTGCATGCAAAAATGAGTGCACTTGTCTGATTCTTTCTTTTCAAATCGTTCATTTACAAATTCTCAGTGTTGAAATTTAAGGATAGATGCCTTTTCAATTTGAAGTCTCATATTATGGCTGTCATCTGTGACATATTCTTGGCTCATTGTAAGCATTTGTGCAGTCAAGACAAGCAGGAAAGGTTTCTTTTATTACAAAAAATGATCATTTTTGCATCATAACAGACAGTTTTGGTTTTGTGTCTAAAACATGACACAAGAGATGTTCAACAGTGGAAAAAGTTTAGATAAAAGTTGGCTTTGTCGTGCAAACAGAAAAATTCAAAACATGCAAGAGCCAAGTCCAAAGCCCTCCCCAAACCTCTACTTCTTCCAGATAGTAATTGGAAGAACACCGATGCTTGGAGTAAGGGAAATTCTCCAAAATACTGCAATACCAGAAGTAGGATATTCTAACCAATAATTAAACTGCAGGGTTTGCACTTTTCAGTGTCAAGCTTCAACCAGAGTTGCTCCCTCATTTCATCTCTGTTAACAGCTGGTTGTCATAATGTATAGTATCACCTAAAATAACACAAGCATTGTAAGAGCATCACTATTCGATCCTTTAACTAGATTTAGCAAATATGATGATGACTAATTTCATACTCTTGCTGAGGGAAGTAAAGACTTTAAAAGCCTTACAGGGAAGGATGAAAGAGGGAGACTTATTTACTTATTTTTTTATTTATTTATTGACATTTGTTAACCGGGTTAGTCCAGCTGGGCTTTTGGCCCTTTTCCAGTAGAGACCTGAGGAGAAAAGCTCCAAAACAGACAGTTTACAAAATAAAAATAAACTTTACAAAACCATATGAAAAGCAATTGAGTTATACAATATCATAAACATACAAAGCAAAGAATGCACACACTTATAGTTGAAACAGACTTGTGTTAACAGAGTATAGATTATTTACATATTTACAAACATGAGTTTGGTCCATCAGATATGATGTATAAATCAGAAAGTGGTATCCTCCAGGATAGGGATTGCTGTTGTTGTGAGGGGCAGCTAGTGAGTAGGGTACACCAAGGGTAGAGAGGGAGGGGTCAAGTTGGGGCTTTACAAGAACAGATTTTGGAGCTAAGAAAATGGAGTTTGAGTTTTTCCTTAAAGTGGGCTGGATGAATAGTGATGCATATGTCTCTAGGAAGACATGAGATAGCCCATGAATTAGCAGTCCCATAAGCAGCTAAAGAACAATAACAATAACAGTACACTCAAATAATTACTGTAAGATAACTATTAGAACTGTTGTTTAATTATTTAGATCAGATAAAATGATTTTTACTATTTAAAGTTTTTGTAGAAGTAGCATTTGTTGACATACACACACACACACACACACACACACAAACACACACACACACACACACACACACACACACACACACACACACACACTCATATAGGTTTCTCGCGTTTATCAGTGCACATATTTGTCGCATGCTGAAATTGTGGTTTTATTTGGTTGCTAACGTAAGTTTATCAAATTGTGTTATAGTCAAACTTCAGTAGATTGACCATAACATTATTCAGGAGTTTTACCTTTTGTTTCTAGTTGGCCTCTCTGGACTTAGTATATTTAATTTCTGGGGGTGTGCATAAAGGTTGCTGTTTTGTTTAGTTTTGGTAGTCACAAATGTAATCTATTGATTTATATTTATGATTACTTTTTTCAATGATTTTGGTGGTGATTAATAATAATAGTAGATGAATTTGTTCAATGTTTTATGTTTTGAACAAACTCTCCAGTGATTATTCATTATAAGCACATATAAATAGAAATATAGACATATATATAATATATGTATATATATATATATATATATATATATATATATATATATATATATGGGTCTACTTCTGATTGTCGAAAACATACTTTCTCGACAACCAGAATATCTAACCCATTAAAGCAAAAGTGTACTAAATCGAAAGTGCACTTTCACAAAAGCTGGTTCTCCAAAGCACATTACAGTTGGGATAAGGAAATATATCCTTTTCCCCACTGAAGTGTGATCTCAGAGTTAGTATATTTAAGTAGGGGGGTGTGGGGGGCTACTGTTTAAAGTAATTTTTTTGTTTTTTTACGGTTCGGAGAACTGGCTTTTGCGAAAGTGCACTTTCGATGTAGTGCACTTTCACTTTAATAGGTTTCGATGCCTCTTGTTCGAGATTGTGAAATTTTAATCAATAAACATAGACCACTGTCAACCAAACACATATTTAACACTTTGCAGGGAACCCACATATACACAGCTCTGTAACATTTCATTGAAAATAGATTTGACTGAATCACAAATGGTCAAAAGAAAATGACTGGAAGTACATTTTATTGAAAATACATTTAACTGAGAAGCCATGATGCTGAAAACTGAAGGAATTTATAGAGAGTATTTCTATCATCATTTTTGAACATGGGAGTTGTTAGAGATACAATTTAAAAGATTTTGTGTGAATTGGCAATGCTGACCATCATGATGTACCCCCCCCCCACACACACACACAAGATTTGTAGATGTTTGTGTTAGTGCATCAGCACTGATTTATTGGGTATGTTGTTTTTTTTTTTTTCTTTTCTCCATGGGCATGTGTCTGTGGCGTTAGAATATAAAATTAATGGAGGTGTAGAGGGCAGAGAAGTATGCTCCCTTTTAAAAAAGCTTTTTATGGTATATGTGTTATTTAGAATGTTTTGTTGAAGTGACTGTTCAGTCATTGTACTTTCAAATATATGTACCAGCTGATTTTCTTTCAGTCAGACTTACCTTCAATGAAATGATACAGAACTATTTATCAATGTGTGTGTGTGTATGTGTGTGTGTGTGTGTGTGTGTGTGTGTGTGTGTGTGTGTGTGTGTGTGTGTTTGTGTGTGTGTGTGTGTGTGTGTGTGTGTGTGTGTGTGTGTGTGTGCACGTGTGTGTGTGTGTGTGTGTGTGTGTGTGTGTGTGAGTGTGTGTGTGTGTGTGTGTGTGTGTGTGTGTGTGTATGTGTGTGTGTGTGTGTGTGTGTGTGTGTGTGTGTGTGTGTCTATATATATTTATATATATATATATATATATATATGTATGTATGTGTGTCTCTGTGTGTGTGTGTGTGTGTGTGTATGTGTGTGTGTGTGTGTGTTTGTATGTATATATAAAGACAGGCACACACACATATGCAGACACACACACACACACACACACACACACACACACACACACACACACACACACACACACACACACACACACACGATCTTGCGTACCTGTCAACCTTCTACTTAGTCAAACAAATTTTGTCTATATATATATATATATATATATATATTTAAACTCAAAACATCAAAAGCATAAGATCTAAACCTCAAAACATCTAGAAGTCATAACATCGAATCTCAAAACATTGAAAACTACAAAGCAACTATAAATAACATCCCACACACTGTTTATCGCACTACAGTGGGAGAAAAGGTTAATTTCCTAACCCCACTGTAGTGCGATCTCAGAGTTGGTATATTTAATTTACAGGGAGTGTGGGGGGTGGAGCCCCCCACATGGGGAGTGCAGGGGGGCGTGCCCCCTTTCAGAAACGTACCCCCACTCTCCCTGCTAATTATATCTATCAGTCTATCTATCACCCTATCTATCTATACCAACTCAGAAATTGCACAGCAGAGGCGAAAGGCCAAAATCCCTGATCCCATTGTGGCATGATCTCACACAGAAAAAAAATTGGCAGGTTCGACAAGCTGATTTTCTATCAGCTGTACCAGCATTTTTCTTTTTCAACAACATAGACTGTTGACCAATTGTAGGTAAATTATACATATCAGATTTCAAAGTACCATATGATTGAATTGCACTTGATCAAGACCAAAAGCCCAAATTCACAAATCACTAAAAGTTTATATGATTGAATTACATATTGTCGAACACAATCCCCTGGATTCTCTATGCCCTGCACGGCATGCATGATTAGTGCAGGAGCTCTAGCAGGCAATATGTCTGCTGTGCGATCCAGGAACAGCTTGCAGGGGCATGTACGAGAGCTCCTGCACTAATCATACATGGACTAAGCCCTGGTATGCAACTCACCTCATTTGCAGGAGAAATTCATGCAAATGAGGTGATTTTCCAATCTGGGAAGCTTGCAATAGTCCGTGCAAGACTAGTGCTATCTGCAGAAATGTACTCGGTTAGTAACCGAATACATTTCTGCAAAATCAGAAACGGAGCTATGACAGCTAAAAATAAAGGCTGAATATCATTGAGGAAACATGCCAATGGCCAAGTATAAGGCCATTGGCATTGCAAACAATAAAAAAAATTAAAAAAACAACTTTTATTTTTTTTCACCGATCTCAGCTGTTTAAGCATAGGGAGTGACGCGCAAACTGGATTGAGGGGGAAATAATAAATTAAACCTAAAATAAGAATTCCAACTAAAATCAGTATTTTGCCATGCAAGTCAATGGCAGGCAGAAGACAACCTGGCCAGTGAGTAATGGTTGCCAAGTGGGGGGGCTCAGTGTGAGACATGTAACTATGCATTAGCAGGCAATCCTATGCAAATGAGGAGAAGGGTAGTGAATCCCAGTTTTCCCCAGCATGTGAGGCAGGTCCCAACAGTGTAAGAGTATTAATAGCTGGGTGCAAGACTAGGATATAGGTGATCAAAATCCACAAATAAATGGTGAAGTAACCACCTAGTTTCAGAGGTCTCTGTATGGTTCCTTATATCACCACCTCTCTCATTAGCAATGACCAAAATTTTATGTTCTCAGTTATTGAGAGAATTATTTCTAATGAGCGAGGTGGTGATATAAGGAACCATACAGAGACTTCTGAAACTAGGTGGATTATCAGATTAAGAGCTAATAAAGGAAAGGGCCTTAATGATATACCCTTGAAACCTGTTCTGAAGAATAGGAAGTTGTTCAAATGAAATTAAATTATTTTAATGAAAGACAGAGAAACATATTAAATATATATATTAAATATATATTTTAAAAGTATATATTTTAATTGTTTTTAACTAATGCATTTTATGTTACAATGTTTATTACGTATCTGTACTTGAAATGTTTTTCCAGTATGACTTTGTACATATTGTAGAATGACTGGTTTTACTTTAAGTACTAATTACTTTAAGCATTAATTGGTTTGATTTGATTGGTTTAAATACTGTTTAAATATAGTTGGGTAGGAAGTGTTTGTTTGAAGGTCTGAAGAAGTGATATGTGTATCATGAAAGCGCTTACCTGAGTGAATAAATTTACCTTGGATTTTATCTACTTTTCATTCATTCTTGGA
The DNA here is from genome assembly GCF_019279795.1 of Protopterus annectens. Classification (NCBI taxonomy): domain Eukaryota; kingdom Metazoa; phylum Chordata; order Ceratodontiformes; family Protopteridae; genus Protopterus; species Protopterus annectens. The sequence goes on from NC_056736.1 coordinate 99,160,817, forward strand.
CTGTGTTTAAACTAGGACATTCTGTGCCATGGTTACTTCATGATTTCTTTGTGGATTTTTATGACTTTATTGTACCTTGGTGGAGTATTTATCCTAGCTGTTTCCTGTCTAGTGTTTTCTAGGCTATAGGTGACATCATGGGAGGGGGTGTCAGGCATAATGTAAGCGGATTGGAACCCTGTGGCTCGGGATTGCTCCTAGCTTAGCAGGGGTATGTCTAAACCTGCCTAGCACTCTTAATAAAGCCTAAGCAGGTGTGCATGCCACGTACTGGGTTTTAAAGAAAAAAAATAGTAAACTAGGACATAGCAGCTGTGTGCACATTTGAGCACTTTGTTTGCATAGCGCGTCCCTGGCCTTAAACAGGAAGGCAATGGGAAGGGAAAACAGCAGTATGAAGGTAATCAAGGAGAACTAGCTTAGCTGGCAGTTGAAATGATCAGAATCAGCCAATTACACATGCAACAGACCAGACCAGCCCAGCGCACCACTATAAACTATGCAAACACCTTCCCCCCTTGTTTTTTCCCAAAAACTCTGCACCACCGGTGTATACAAATGGGGAAATTTTACAAAACGAAAGCAAAACAATAAATGTTAGGGGCTGCTTTTGCTATCATAAACCAGCATGTGCAAGTGGCTGAGGGTGGTGAGGATGTGAATGCTGCTGACCAACCCACAATGAGGAGACAGAGAAAAGTGTACAGACTCAGGGTAACCTACCAAGAGCTACATGAGCTGGAAATAGTGGAGTGCTATAGGGTGGACAGGAACCTCCTACAGCAAATTGTTGAGCTGTGCCGGCCACGCCTCACGCACAGAACTAAGAGAGGGGAACCCATCCCAGTGGATACCAAGGTATGTGTAGACCTAAGAATACTAGCTACAGGTACCTTCCAAAGGCCAACTGGGGATATGATGAGGATTTCACAGGCATCAGCATGCAGGGTACTCCACCAGTTCCTGGATGCCATGTCAGCACATGTCAGTGAGCATGTATATATCCCCAACACCCGTGAGGCGTATGCCAGCAATACGCGTCTCTTCCACCAAATAGCAGAATACCCTGAAGTAGTGGGTGCAATAGACTGCATGCACATACGCATTAAAGCACCACCCGGTGAGTGGGGTAGGGTTTACATCAACTGCAAGGGCTTCCCCTCCATCAACTGCCAGGTTATGTGCAATGCCCAGGGCATAGTAATGAATGTGTGTGCTGGCTGTCCTGGAAGCTATCACGATTCCCACATCTGGCATCTGATGCAGCTGTATGAGAGATTTGCCAATGGGGACATCCCACATGGTCCCCTAGTGGGGGATGCTAGATACGCACTGGAGCCATGGCTGATGACACCCATCAGAAATGCACACACACCCGAACAAGAACTCCATAATGAGGCACACGCACAAACAAGAATCATAATAGAGCGTATGTTTGGGATGCTCAAGTCATGGCCTGGACACATCTGGTGACGCCTTGCAGTACTCACCAACTACATGTACCCAAATTGTCCTTGTATGTGCCATGCTACACAATATGATCCTGTGGAAACAGCTGCAGCAGGAACAGTGTGGGGCAGGGCCACACAGCCCCCCACCATTGCCAAGGCCTGCACATGCACAGAGTGACTCGGAGGAGGAACAACCTGAGCCTGCCCCAGTAGGCATAAGAGGCATGCCCACTATGCCCTGGCCTTGACAAAGAGGCAACGCATAGCACATGCACTGACACAGTAAGGACCCAGGGAAAGACACCTCTCTCTGACTCGCACATACAGTACAAGGGATGCCAAACATGACACTACCTGTGCTCAACCATGTATAGGGAATGTACTATGTGCATCCGACATAGACAGCTCTGCAGCACCACCCTCAATACTGGGACACCCACAAGGTAAGTGACTCACACATGCCACTCGGGGGGGGGGTCACATACCCAACAACAGTCACAGCCAGCAGGATAGATGTACACAAACACAAACAAATGCTGTAATATGGCCTCTGAATGAGGCCTATGGGTAACCCCCCAGGCCTACACAGACAGACTACAGCAGGCCAGCCAGTTGGATGTCAGTTGTGAAGGCTAGGAAGTAAGAAACTAATATGTAGGTAATTAAAAGCTAAGATCTGTAGTACACTAATATGCCTCTAGCCATCATGATAGGTAAGACTACAGACTAAAATGGAGTACCTGACACACCAGTACAGTCCTAGCAAATGTGTACAAGTGTCAGGTGTGGACCCCCATCCTACATAGGCTTATAGTAACAGTCAGGTGTGCCCCCCCATCCAACATAGAAATATAGTAACAATTAGGTGTGGCCCCCCCAAACCTGTGTAGAAATGTAGAAACAGTCAAGTGTCCCTCACTCACGCTATGCAGAAATGTAGCAACAGTCAATGCCAACTGACCGATAGATACACTGCAGACTTAGCATGCTATCTGTCGGCATACAACACAAAGGTCAGCACCGCAGTACAAACTACCTAGACTTGATCCACACATGCAATACAGACAGCCATACTGAGCATGCTCACACACAGAGAAATGAAGGCAATGTCAGTCAACAACATTCTGAAAGGTTATACTGGGCATGCTCACACACTTAAACACATGAAGCCCATGTCTGCAAACACCAGTGGACCAGACATATCTGGCAGTCGCAGTACTTATTGCAGACACATGTCAGTATGTACCACTCCTGCATTGCACACACAGTGGATAGGAATACAGACATATATGTAAGGACAACACACTATAATAAGCCAAAGGCAGACGGACATAGATGTGTGGGAAAGGGTGACCGTAACAAGGAGCCATCCAGCCCTGTCCCACCCAGCACATAGCCAAAAGGTCCCAAACACATGAGGTACAGATGTCACCTGCTGCAGATAATAGCCACCAGTATTTGTCACCATTACAGACTAAGTGGTGCATGTGCCAGCTGTGCAACATGACTATACAAGGAAGTAGTCATGTAGTAGCTGTATACACATACCTGTAACATATGACCCCATGTGTGCCCTTATGTGGCATGTCAACCCCTAGATGAATGGGTTCTGACCCATGCACACACTGCCCTAACCATAGCCCTACTATGACAAGCCTGCTGAGGTTATCCAGTGTGAAATACACCCTTGGGAGAGCTGTAGCCCAGTAATCTCTGTGGTGCATCCCATAACTGCATACTGCTGTAGTGTGATAAACTAGTTAGGTAGAAGTTCTAACCCCAGACTTGGAAACTGAGTGTGTGTCTGTGTGCGTGTCTGACTGTGTAGAGAGCAATGCTTTTTAGGCTGCTCACACTTCTTACAATTCATATACTCATCTTTGCAAGGCTGCTGATGTCACCCACCTATAAATACACATCCAGGAGCATTGCAGCCCAGTAATCTCTGTAGTGCATCCTATAACTGCGTACTGCTGTAGTGTGATAAAGTAGTAAAGTAAGTGTTCTGACCCCAGACTTGGCAACTGTGTGTTTGTATGTGTGTCTGACTGTGTAGAGCACAATGTTTTTAGGGTACTCACACTCCTTACAATTCATATACTCAACTTTGGCAAGGCTGCTGATGTCACCCACCTAGAAATGCACCTCTGGGAGGGTTGTAGTCCAGTAGTGTGTCCTGTAACTGCATACTGCTGTAGTATGATAAAGTAGTTAGGTAGGTGTTCTAACTCCAGACATGGCAATTGTGTGTGTGTGTGTCTGGCTGTCTCTGACTGTATAGAAAGCAATGCTTTTTAGGGTACTCACATTCCTTACAATTCATATACTCAACTTTGGCAATGCTGCTGATGTCACCAACCTAGAATTACACCTCTGGGAAGGCTGTAGCCCAGTAATCTCTGTAGCGTGTCCGGTAACTGCTGGAGTGTGGCAGTTCTGGATGTTTTGTGTGTGTTCCAATGTCTGTTTATGGAGCAATGTATTATAGGCTAGTCACACGCAGTACATTCCAAATGCCCTACTTTGGTAATCCTGCCAATGTCATCCATTGTGAAATACACCTTTGGGGAATGAGTTCTCTAGTAACCCCTGTGGTGTGTCCTATAACAGCTCTGTGATATAGACCTGTGTCAGGGGTTCTATACTCGCACATGTCACTTGCAGATGTTTTGAGTGTCTCTCACTGTCTGTGTAGGGAGCAATGCATTTTAGGCTACTCACTCACAGTACATTTGAAATGCCCTATTTTGGTAATCCTGCTGATGTCATCCATTGTGAAATACACCTTTGAGGAAAGAGTTCTCTAGTAATCCCATGTGTCCTATAGCAGCTCCATGCTGTAGTGTGATATAGATCTTGATCAGGGGTTCTATACCCACACATGTCAGTTGTGGATATTTTGTCTGTGTAGGGAGCAATGCATTTTAGGCTGCTCACTCGCAGTACATTTGAAATGCTCTACTTTGGTAATCCTGCTGATGTCATCCATTGTGAAATACACCTTTGGGGAAGGAATTCGCTAGTAATCCCTGTGGTTCGTCCTATGATATCTCTATGCTGTAGTGTGATATAGACCTCAGTAAGGGGTTCTATACCCACACATGTCAGTTGTGACTGTTTTGTGTGTGTCTCACTGTCTGTGTAGGGAGCAATGCATTTTAGGCTAGTCACTCGCAGTACATTTGAAATGCCCTGCTTTGGTAATCCTGCTGATATCATCCATTGTGAAATACACCATTGGGGAAGGTGTTCTCCAGTAATCCCTGTGGTGTGTCCTATAGCAGCTCCATGCTGTAGGGTGATATAGACTTCTGTCAGGGGTTCTATACCCACACATGTCGGTTGTGTGTGTCTCACTGTCTGTGTAGGGAACAATGCATTTTAGGTTACTCACACGCAGTACATTTGAAATGCCCTACTTTGGTAATCCTGCTGATGTCATCCATTGTGAAATACACCTTTGGGGAAGGAGTACTTCAGTAATGTCCATGGTGCGTACTATAACTGTGTAGTGTAATAAACTAGCTTGGTAGGAGTTCTACTCCAAGACATGAGAGATGTGTGTGTTTGTGTGTGTGTGTGTTTGTAACTTGTATCCTGTGTAGAGATGATTGTGAGTGTGTGACACCCGTGGCCAATGTAGAGTGGGTTTTGCATATTTCTTATATGGTGGCCCTACTATATATCACAATGTCAACCGTACTGGGATAACAGATGTCAAATAGCTGAGAGGCTGTGGTGCAAAGCCATACCCATACATGTGACATCAAGGCCAGGCAATCACAGTTGGCAGCCCCAGTATTACCCAGATCACGCTATCTACCCATGTCTCATACACACACATGCCTAGGCAACAGCCAATATGTGGGTATACATATTGGCCACCAATAGTGACTATGGAGTGATAGCAGTGGGTTACAGAGGGCATGTCACCCTGCCCATCTGTCCAATATACACGCACATGCAGACAGTGCACTTCCCCCATGTTCCCCAATGGACACCTGCACCACCTGTGGTGCCTTCACATGTGACCCACAATGGACATACCATGCCTGACAACATGCCCTGTATGGACAGATGCCACTGACACCAGGGAATGATGTTAGCATGCTATCAATGCAGGTGCAGGGTAAACTTGCTGCCCATTACCAGTTCCTGCCACAGGTGGGCAAGGCTACCACATCTGATGATAATCTGTGTTCACAACATGGGCCAGACACCCCACATGTTACTGTACATGCATGTGGGAGGTGTGCACATCCTAGACACCATCCATGTCATGAACTAAGGAACACATACATGGCAGGTGATGCACAGCATTGGCCACACACAATAGTTAACCAGGTGACTGGATGGGGGATACGATACTCACCTGAGTGGGCAAATGCAGAAACCACAGCCCTGAGCCACAATGCAGACCATTGTCATGTGGCCTGATGCCAAGGTATACCCATCACCTACCCTTGTATAGCCTGCTGGCACAGTTGACCACCACACACCTGTGCAGACATGCACCCATGCATGTCAGTACTGGCACCCTGTGTATTTGTGTGTGTGTTGTATGGTGCATATGGTCACATCCACACTCACTACAACCCCCATGGGCATACTGAAGCATGCTAATGTCTAACACCTCCTCATAATCTTTTCCCTTATGACCTCCGTATGACTCGTGTGGTGCATGTGATACCCACACAGTGATGTGTTCTGGCAATCCCACTACTGATGAGTTGTACTCCTGGTCCTGCCAAGTGTGTCAATGTGTGTGCGTCCCTGTGAGACTGTGGCTGTGTTGACACTGGCACCTGTTCATGCAGACAGGCACATGTACATCACCTACCTTATATGTACTGTATCCTTGTTGCAGACGTAACTCACCATCACATATATGTTCTGAGTGCGCCACACAGATAACCCATGTGGTGCATCCAATAACTGTATCTGCCTGTGATAACACTACATAGTTGTTGGGGGTTTGATACCCTGTGCTGGTAGGTGTTTGACACAAACATGCTAAAGTTTTACTCTCCCACCCCTTCCTGACAGGTATTTGCCTCTGTCTACCTTTCCCACTCTCTCTCTGGTGGATGTGGAGACCCACACCTGCTTTGCTTAGGCAGCAGCATGTGTATTTTAAGTGATGCTCATGATCAGCTGATGGCCTCTGCACAAATTGCAACCCTCCCCTAGCTGATTGCATGTAGAACAGCTGTGGTAACATTCCCATAGCCAATTTGCAGGAAACACACTTCAATATCTAGGAACATCATGGTGGTGCTGGCCCTTTTCATTCACTGTGAGCAGGAACTAGATCTGTTGTTTGGCAAACAACATCTCAGATGGATTGTGGATTTACCTCTAACAACATACACTGTGGAAAGAGGACAACAAACAGGACGGGGATGTGCTTGACCTGACTGCAGACTGTAAGTGCTGCTATACTACATTTGGAGTAATGTTGGTTTAACAGTTTTTGTCTGGATATGGCTGTTGTACATGTTGCAATACTTGCCATGACAGTTCCATGTTTATGAGGAATCCCCATCTGCAGGGTCATCTGCAGAATGGCCATTGTTTTGCCTTTGGTTTCATGTGTTAGCCACAGAGAATCTATCTGTGGACTGCAGAAGGTAGTGTGAAGATTGCAGTCTGTAGATGGTGAAGGCCATGACAGTTACTGACTTCATATCCCTCATAGGACATATGTTGCAACAAACCCTGTTACAACAGTAAATGTTTGAGGGTATCACAGCAACATGTCAATATTGGCCCTGTGTATGTGCTTCCAGCCACACCTCTGTCATCCTTTGTATATATGTCATGCATGAAGTGGTGCATATGTACCATACACCATAATTAGTGTCATCATATCTGATAACAAACTAGTGATATATCAGACTGCTACATATGTTATGTACAGTACGGGTTATATTTCATGACATAACCTGGACATCCTGTGAATTATTGTACAGTACTGAGGTCTGTGTACTTATGGTGAATGTCGGCAGTGGGTGTATTGTTAATATGTACTTTAGCCTGTGTACAGACTGTGGTAGATGTCATTGTTCTAGCTCCCCTCCTATCTGATGTTACATGCTGCCCCACTGCATGGTACCGTATTGACGTACATGTTCGTATGGCCATACACAGACATGTCCCATACCACAGACAGCCATCAGACCAAACTGTGTAGCAGCCCAGCATATGTAGGGTCATTCTGTGAGTGGCACATATGAGGATGGTGTAGAACAGATAGTCCATATACTGGAATATTATGCTAGCTTACCAAATGAGGCTGTGGCTGGCTTCACATTGGTTGTGGTTATGCACTTTTACACAGGTGTATCTTACCCTGTGCTGTGACAAGCCTGTGGAGCCTGCTATATATGCAGGTACATGTGCATTCCCCCATAGGGGATGTAGGCCAGTGTTGAGCAAGTCCACCTGTAGCCTGCACAGTGCATTGTTACATGCCTAGCAGCTTAGTGTACTTACCCAGTGAGATGTCATGTGCAGATACTTGCCAGATGTACTGCAGCCGTACCTCCCTTAAAAGTCATGTACGTCAGACAGAGCAGTGGGATGCTGTACAGATGTATGTCAATAGTGGGTAGTATGTGGCCATGGCTCCCCTGCACCAGCAGTCATTAAGTGTCAGGCCAGACAGGAGTGTGTGAATGCATAACCCCTGGTGGCAAATGTATACCAGTTGTTATGTGTTATACCCATCTACATGGCTGTCTACATCCAAATTGGCAGGCATGTTGCACATATTGTGCACTAAGGGGGTTATGTATATACCTCTGGACTGTACAGGGTGTGTCAGAATGTCCACATATTTTGGCCAATATCTCTGCTGCAGTCTACAGGGCCATTACATGCTAGCAGCGGTACATTACAATGATTTCCTTAGGATGGCTGTCAGTAGCCAATGGCACACATGTTAGAAACAGATGTGACCCTCTGCACACACCATGTCTGTGAAGACAATCCCAATGACAGTAGCAATAGTGTATTAATATTCCTGCTATACATACCTGACATCCCCTTGCACTACGACTTAGGTTCATAGGTTCATAGGTTTATACTAGGCTATCTGCCCTAAGGCATTTATAAGCCTAGCCCAAATTATTGTGGCTTACGCCACCCCTTATATGAAAAAATACTGTGCCCATTAGTTTGTTGTGCCTCTGTCCAGCAGTGACCCAGAGATGATTCCCGGGGTAAACCTACGATCTCCCATCCACAGGTCTAGATTTCTCTTGAACAGAGTCAGCGAGGTGCTCTGCCTCACATGGACCGGGATTTTATTCCACAGCATAGGGAGTCTCTGAGTGATAAATCTATCCCTCCAGCACGTCCTATTTATATCCGTGCTAAGGTTTAAGTCGCTTGCTCTAGTGGTTTTGGTGGATTTGGATTTTTGAGGTGGAGCATGTCCATTAATTCCGGTTGGACATGGCCTTGTATGTCAGGCACATGTCACCTCTGAGCAGACGGTATGCGACTGAATAGAGCTGGAGTTTCTTCAATCTGGCAGCATATGACAGATTTTGGAGTCCCTTTATCCTTTTGGTGAGGAACTTTGGGGTCTCCAATTGCTGCAGATGTCGGGTGAGATACATCCCGAATGGGGCATTGTACTCGATCATTGGTCTGATAAGTGAAGAGTACAGGGGAACAATGACCTCACTAGATCTGGATGTGAATCCCTTCATGATCAGGTGGGCAATGTAGAAGGTCTTTCTAACCACTTTAGCAATGTGAGTGTCAAAAGAAAGGCCACTGTCAACCTGGGTCCCCAGGTCCCTGATAACCTCTTCTGTGCTTAGTGGATTGCCACCTATATGGTAGCTTGGGGTTACCTTGTTTTTCCCAAGGGTATGACTATACATTTTTGGCGTTTAACTTCAGGCCATGGCTCTGGCACCAGCTATCTGTTTCCGTGAGTCCCTTCTGAAGGATATCCGTGTCCGATGCACTTTCCACTATGGCGCCCAGTTTGCAGTCATCTGCAAACTTTGTCAGCCAAAGTCCTCCCATGTTGGCCTGTACTTCTGAGAAGTAGATGCCAAACAATAGGGGCCAAGGACCGAGCCCTGTGGGACACCACTTGTGACCGCTTGGAGTCTGACACAGCGCCAGCAACTCTAACCCTGTGGGTTCTGTCCTTAAGCCAGTTTGCAACCCATCTTGTGACATATGGGTTTACATTTAAGCTGGTAGTTTTTCTACAATACCCGAGTGGGGTATTGTGTCGAAGCCTTGCAAGGTCAAGGTAGGCTGTATGGACTGCCTTTCCTCATCAATGGCCTTGGTGACTATTTCGAAGAAGTCGACCAAATTCAAAAGGCATGATCTTCCCTTGACAAAGCCAAACTGGGTCGGGTCCAATGTCTGCAAGTCCCCTATATCTTTGTTTATGAGCTCCATTATGATCCTCTCCATAGCTTTGCAGACTAGACTTGTTAAGCTTATGGGGCGTAATTACCAGGGTCCGTGAGGCCACCTTTGTGGAGTGGGACCACAGTTGCCGTACGCCACTCCTTGGGCACGTATCCTGTGGTAAGGCTGAGATTAAACAGCTGCCTTATGTGCGGGTTTAATTCCTCATTTAGCTCGTGTAGCACACAGCTGGGGACACCATCCGGTCCCATTGATGCTGTGTTTTTAGCTTTAGAGAGAGCAGCTTTCACCTGCGCATTTGAGATGTCCGGGAGGCTACACTCGGCTGGGATAGTTATCTCTCCTTTAGGGGGCGAGAGGGGGGTGAAGTTTGCACTGAACGTGTCTGCCAGTATGTTGGCAATGTCTGTGGGTTCAGTGATTTTTGTATCATTTTGGACTAATTCTGAGCATATCTGTGAGTTTCCACCCAGGTTCCTAACATAGCTGAAAAAGGCCTTATGATTGTCCTTTGAATCCATGGCAATTTTTCTCTCAAAATTGGCCTTAGTTGATTTTATGAGTGCTCGTATTTTTTACTAATAATGATCAGGGTGACTTCCCTTTTATGGATTTTGTTCTATCATGTAATAGCTTTCTCCTCTTATTGTAAAGTTTGTTAATGGCTGGGGTCCACCAGACTGGACGTTTGCCCTTTGTGGAAAGAGTCTTGGTTTTATTTGGGATTGCCTGATCCATGCAGTCCTGGAGGTGTTCATAGAAGGCATTTGTAAGGGCTTCGCAGCTTGGGTTGTGGTTTCCTCTGACTCAGGGGCCTTGAAGGATACCACACCAGTCTTGAGTAGTGTGAAGTTTGCTTTAGAGAAGTTCTTCACTATGGTCTTTTGTTTGGGGTGGGGGCGGGATGTGGATTTCCAGTGAGATTAGTTTATGATCAGATCTCACCAATGAGGGATATACTTCCGTGTGGAGCATTTTGTCCCCATGTTTGTGACAATGAGATCTAGTATATTTTCTCCTCGTGGGAACAGTGACTAGCTGTTCCATGGCATTTGAATTTATGAATTCCAGGAACCGTTGGGCTAGAAAGTTAGGGCTTGAGTAATGTTCCCAGTCTATATTCGGTAGTTGAAGTCACCCAATATGATGGTGTTTGGAGATACATTTATACCCTCCAGTGTCTTCAGGAAGGCTGTGTGGGGTTCCTGAGTTTGAGAGGGTGGCCTGTAGCATGCTACAATTTGTAGAGCAGTTTTGCCTATTGTTAGTTGCACCTGGATGGTTTCGAAGCTTCATGCGTTGCCACCAACCTGGAGGTGTGAGTATCCTTTATGAATATGGATACACCCTCCTTTTGTGGAGTGGTCCGGGTTTTGGGGCGGAACGCATGATATGAGGTAAAACCTAATAGTGCCGGGGTGCTCTCAGGAGCCTTGAACCAGGTTTCAGTTACAGCACAGACATCGATGTTCTCCATACTGAGAAGGGCCTCGAAAGTGCATTTTGAGATTTAGACTTCTGGCATTGAGCAGCATTACCCTCAATTTCTTCCCATTTTTGTTTTCTAGGGTGGTAGGTTTAGAATTTGAGCCTTGCCTAAAAAAGGCACTATGGGGGTGGCAAGAGCCTTAGCCAATATCCGGAATCCCAGGGGTGACAGGTGCAAGCCGTCCCTTGCGAAGCTTCATGTCCAGGATATATGGTGGAAATATATGTACATATACTTATCCAGATAGCCATATATATATATATATATATATATATATATATATATATATATATATATATATATATATATATGAATTACACATGTGTAGAACTTTCAATTACCACTGTCATGGCAATCACCCAGTATAAATCCCTGCATCATGTGGGCATGGTCCCTTTACATTTCCTGTGTGATGGACATCCTACCTGTGTGTGGACATTAGTGTTACAGACAGCAGGTAGCACTACCTCTTACAGGAGAGCCTGTACACTCAGGGCCGCTACATATCTGTAGGAGGTTCAAGAACTACAGACAGAGTGTGAGTAGAGATGTGTTATGCTTTGTATAGCACTGGTGTTACGCAGTGTGTGTATACAAACAACTATACCTTGGAATGCAATCTGTCTGCATAGCTCTCAACTATGTGCCTATCCTCTTGGTGGCCAGTGGTATGTCTATCATGTGTTGTCTGTCCACCACACAGGTCCTGTGTCAGATATGTCACTGGCAGTGTGTGTGTTGAGTGCTATCAGTACATGGCTACATCCATTTCTGATTCTGACCTCAATACCCTGACTAAGAGTATGTTGCAGACTATCCTGTAACACCAGCAACCTGCTTAGTGTATGGCAACAGTTCTCCACATGTGTGCCTGTGTCCCAGCCTCTGTTCTCCTCCTACATATCAGGCTTTGCACATATGACATGCTGCAGGTAGTTGTTCCATAGTGGGCTGTGAGTACATCACACTGCCATTGCTGTCAGCAGTCCACTTCTGTTATATCCCCCAAACATATGGTGGGGCTGGGGCCATAAATGTGTGGGCATCACCTACACAATACATGTGTGCTCTTATGCACTCCAGAGGCCAGTGTATGTAACAGTGGTATATGGCCCTATACTAATGAGTCGGGGGAGCACCATAAACGACCTAGGCTGTTAAAATATGTGGGAGTATTAGAGGTGAGCTGCCTTAAGGTATCTGAATGTACAGTACTGTGTACTTCACCTATATTTACATTACTTACATATCCTGGGTTAATGCAAGCCTACCGCCTCCTGCCATACAGACTGTTCTGTTTGTCAGCATGTGATGGTGTCAGTTATGCCTTATTATGTAACAGTTACAACCCATTTGGTCACATGATGTCTTTACCATCTACTGATGTTGTACAGAGTGTAGATAGAGGCTGCTGAACTATACACCTGCAATACATACTGTTGATCGTTTGGTATCCTGTGGCACAGTTTGTCCTCACTATTGTACAAATTGAAGGGTTTGGCCTGGACAGCAACAGTTGTGAACCTTTCCAGACTACTGTAATAGTATAACTGTTTCACAGTTGCTTTCCTCTGTGTATATGGATGTCTGTGTCTGAACAGCTATATGACATGGCATATAGAACTGTAATAGTACACAATGAAAGGTATTACATTTCTGCAGACCTGTGTGTGGTGTTTTCCCTATGACCTCTCTGCGGGTATATGTTGCAGACAATGAATGTCATTTGTATGGGTGGCCCATACAGTGTCCAATTGTTCAGGTGTTAACTGTAGGCATAGTTGCTGTTCCATATTGTGTGCACCTTCTACATATGTATCGTACTGTACATATATCTGCATGTGTATGTGTAGTCACATGTGTATACACACACACACACACACACACACATATATATTAATCCATATATATGTATATATATATATATATATATATATATATATATATATATATATATATATATATATATATATATATATATATATATATCCATATATAGATATATATACCTATATATATATACACACACACACACACACACACACACACACACACACACACACACACACACACACACACACACACATATATATATATATATATATATATATATATATATATATATATATATATATATATTTACATTTCCTATACAGGTGGCATGTAGCACTGTTAACATCTTGTGCCCATGTCGTTTCAGGTCCTGGTTATGGGTTATGCAACATTTACTAGTGTATCACAGGGCAGACGTGTATGGCTGTGGGGAAGAGAGGCCTATTTGTACAAGATGTATAGTATATGGGGCCTCCCAACCCCATTAACAATACATGTGGACATATGTGTGTTTGCTACTCTGCCATTGCTATCTACAGATGTATGGCCATATATACCAATATAGAAATATATATCTGCTTACATATAAATGACTATGTCCGTATATACCTACATATGTAACTTGCTGTGTATATATAGACATATAGGTTTAGATACATATATGTGTCGATGTAGGCATTTGCATGTATCTATGTTCATATATATTTATATAAATGTATAGAGATTTAGAAATTATATATATCTGCATATATAGATATGTTGTATCTGTTTACATATTAATATATTTCCACACATACATCTAGATGATGGCATGCATTCTCTGTACTGTTGCATTACTGGACTGGATGATATGTTTGTGAAAACATCAGGATTATGTATATCTGCCATGGGTTAGTGATAAATCACTTTGTGTACGGTGTGCATGGTTCTTGGTTTGAGCCTTGCAGGAGCTGTTTGTCTTGTTGCTAGGCAGAACACGGCTATTGGATACAGACAGATTAAGGCAATTTTTAGCATGTGTAAGTGGGTCTGCATGGCGGTAAGCACTGCCTACACAGGTTAAGCAATATAGAAGCTAACTGACTGTAAGTTACTGTAACCGGAAGTTGGCATTGCTTAGCTCCACGCAAACCCACTCAAACCTGCTTACAACTGCTTTAAAGTGCCTTATTCACACTGTATCCAACGGGTCGTGTTCTGCCCAGCAACAAAATGAATAGCTCCTGCAAGACTCGAAACCAGGACCCTGCACACTATACACAAAAGTGATTTACAACTAAGCCTTGGCAGATATACATAATCATGATGTTTTCACAAACGTATAATCCAGCCCAAGTATTCAACACTATGGGGAATGTATTCCACCATGTAGCTGTATATGTGTGTGTGTATATATTTATATTTAAATGGATGTAACATCTCTATAAATGTAGATATAGATATAGAAATATAAACATATATATATTCCAATATATACATATATACATAGATACACATACATCTATAGATATATATATATACATCCATATGTCCACATATATACAACAATAAATATATATATATATATATATATATATATATATATATATATATATATATATATATATATATATATATATATATATATATATATATGTAAGTATATATATAGATATATATATATATATATATATATATATATATATATATATATATATGGTTCAACTTTCAAAGGGAGAAAATTATTTCTCCAAAAGCTGGAAGGTCAAAAGTAAATTTTCAACATTGCAAAATCTTGGAATAAATGCATTGAATGTGCAATGAGCGAATGTCACTATGCATTCGCTTATTGCAGATTTGGCATTTTGGTGTGGATTGCACTATAGTGGGGAACGGGAAAATGCCCATTTCCCTACTGTAGTGCAATCTCGGAGCTAGAATATTAAAGTAGGGAGAGTGTAGGGGCCACAGCCCCCCAGATGGGGGTGCAGGGGGGCTTGCCCCCCTGCATTACGATATGTATTATAACTTGTAGTTCGAAAATCAGCAAATCTGCTTTTTGATTTGCTGAGTTTTCAACTCCAGTGCGATTCAAAATGACAGATTTGTCCTTTTTGTTCTCAGAAAGGGCTGTTTGGAGAAATGATTTTCTCCCTTTCAAATGTAAACCCATATATATCTATACAGGTATATATGGACATACATCTGTAGATGAAATTGGGAACATAACCAAAACATTTATGTCCACATGCACCATTAATGGGTTTGAGAGACCCAAATAACATACATCTGGCACAGATAGGTGTTCCCCCCCATAGCCAACCAAGTCTGTCCTGAATACACTACCAACATTAGCAGATCCCATAACCAGGACCTTACATGACAAGGGCAGTACATGTTAACAGTACTCCACCCCACCTGTATGATGTCAGGCTGGCATCTGTAACATATCATGCAGTACAGTCAAGTGAAGTGTCATGCTTGAGAGAATCCCCTGGGCAGGCTCAGTAAGTAGCTGGGATTCCTCATACGATCCAACAGGCATACACCTGACAATGGATTCACCACTGCTGCCAAGGACAACCACAAATCCACCATGTCAGCTGGGAACTACCACCCAGTAGCCTGATGAGCCTGGTCTGCAGGTACAAGGAACATATCAATAATGAACCCATGGCCAATGTCACTGATAATCCTAAAACCCTGGGACCCACCAATACTGGACTTGTCAAAGGCAGAGAATACCACCTGAACCTGGTATACCTCCTTGATGCAATCATGACAGGTGTAGATGAGGGTTAGGAGGTGCACACAGCCTATGTCGATAATAGCAGGCTTTTGTACACCATCCCACATGTAGGAATGTGTGTAGATGTTAAGGGATCTACCTCCATTCACAGAACATGTTTCCCCCTGGACTGCTTGGCAAATGCCAACATTCCACAGGTGCCATCCCATGGACATACAGACCTTCACAGGTTGTAGATGTGTTAATGCCCTCCTCCACACTGCAGAGGTGTGCAGTAATACTGGGTTGCTATAATTCACTGGGTGTGGCTGTTGTGGACACATCTGCCATCATTGCAGTTACTGTTGCATCTATCCCCCCACATAGCTGTCTGTAATACTGTACAGTGTATGTTATCAGGTTGGTTTGTTGTTGTTTACACCATTCACAGTAGTAGTGCACCTCATACTCTCCTAAGGGTAGGGCTATGCCACCGGCATTGGCACACCCATGTTACTGAGGTGAAGATCGCAGTAGAGTGAGGAAAGAGACATACACCCTGCTGTTAGCATGTTCAATGTCATTCAAATAGCAGACTGCATATATACCAATGTGTGATTGTGCCTATCCTGTCCTGGTGGGATTACATGGGCAACAGATGTGTTACCTGCACAGGGACATACCTCCATGTGTACAGACTTGTATCTGTACTGCATCCAAACCAAAGGCTCTGTGAGTTGTATCCAGCCATGTCATGTGTACCACCCACTACACTTACTGTTGTCCACTGTAGAAGGCCTGCTGACATCACTACAACTATCAGCCATGTGGCACATGGACAACCACAACACAATCAGAATAGATAATGGTGAAAACAATACAACATTGTTAATTACAGCTATAAAGCATCATGGCAGGATGTTAGCATTTCACTTTACTGCTGACAATATGCTACACAGCATTCCATTGCTACACTGTTGTACAGTCACCCAGTGCATCAGCACCATGTTAGCCTTTCCCTGCATTGATGTTACGGATGGCAGGATGTGGCACAGGTATCATCATATGCACAGGGTGTGTTTTTGGTTTGCCAGTGGCCTAGGCTGGGCCATACAACTGACAATGTGTGTTTGTGTGTGTGAGGGGACTGAGTAGTGTTATAGGCCAATGATGATGTTGTGTGTGTATGTATGTGGTTGCCCTATGTTTGTTGTTTATGTGTGTGTGTGTCTGCATGCACACAGTTCCATCATGTGGCTGCCCTATACAGGGATTTGTGAGACAGCTGCAGACTGTACCAGGCAGGGTTTTCAGTTCACCATCTCCTGCCATGGACACGGGACCTGTGCCTGGCAGGGGCGCTACAGGCAGTGTCAGGTACAAAGCCAGATAGGGTACTGTCCCCGAGCTTGACAAATGTCCACTGGATCCAGGTCCCTCCTGGGACTGGCCAGGGCCAAGTGCACGTGGTCTGCTATGACGGTCTGTGGACAACACCCCCCACAGTGCTGGGGCTGGTACTGCCACTACAGAAGCGGCTGTGACTGGTGGGATATCTACGGCGACCTCCAGTTGCTGATTTTGCTGGCATATGTCCATGTGGCTGTCGCAACTGCCCCCCCCATCCTGACACATGGACATGACGTTGTTGATGAGATCCAATGTCTCACCCCACCATCTATCCATGACCTCTGTGTAATTATGAATGACACCTGCTAGGTTACGGATGCTGTCATTTACAGAGGTGTGATGAGCCCTTTGCACCCTTAGACCCTGTCTGGTGTACCATTCCATTCGTGCCTGTGCCTCCATGACAGCCTGGAACATGCGTGTGGTAGATGTACATGTGGCACGTCTGCCAGGGGCATGATGACCAGCAGTGCTCCGATGAACACCCCTGAACATCTGCCTATGTGGTACCCCACCACACATTTGTCTATGGCTGCTGTGTCCTGACACATGCCATGGATACCACACTCTCCTAGCCAATGCCAACCATAGACTGTCCCTCAGCTAAGGCCAACGGTGATGAGGTATGTAGAGTCAGTGTGACTGTGTGCGTGGATGGGGTGGATACTTGTGGGATGTCAATTGGTGGCCCAGTGGCAGCCCCTGATGACCCTGCCTGTGTCTCAACACACCTATCCTCATGGTCACTGTCTGTATCAGTGACTTCAGATTCCCTGCAGGAGGGACCCAGCCCCACCTCGCCACCTGTGAGGGGAAAACAGGGAACAGACTGTAAGACCTGTACATCACCGCTAAGCAGTACATACACATACACACACACACACACACACACACACACACACACACACACACACACACACACACACACGCACACGTGTGTGCAGACATGGCCACACACACATGCAGTCACCAGAAAGCACCTACAAACTACTCCAGCACCCCCATAACACACACAAAATAGCTTGTGATGGTGCAGTACATTATCTTGCAGGACATGTGGTGCTCAACAGCATGCAGTGCAACTGTAGTCAATCCACGTTACCAACATTATACATGGCTGTGATGCATGGCTTCTGTTAGTAGGTGATGACCCTCCCCCTGGAACACACTACACCCTTGTCCACAGCATTGCTGTGCATTTGTTCAGCACCCTGGCATGTACTGTGCACCATACCTCACAGGTGTACACACCATTGTGGGATGTGTATCTGTGTGTCAGTTATGTTTCCTCTGCTGCTCACAGCCTCTGTGTGTTTCTGGATTATATGTGGACATGGGTTTTGTGAATGCTTGATGTGTATTCACAGATATCATCATCATTGGTGCATGTATGAGTGATAGAATACCATTAAACCAACCACAGACACAATGTACTGTACCTATGGTGAGTGTACAGACCATTATTGACATGGCACCCTCTTCCATGACATGCCATGGCGCAACACTACTGCATATGGCAACACTACACATATCTGATATGTGACATATGACCTAGGAAGTTAATTGCATTATGAGCCATATGTGTCAGTTGTGCAGATGCTGATTGGGATGCATACCATTTGTGGGTGCATATGTGTGCACACACATATCATGATGGTGTGTAGCAATAACCGCTATGTGTACTACTGCGGTCACAATACCTAGCATGGGCCATCATCATGAGCCAGTAGTTGGTCAGTCAAGCTTGCATGTTTGCATGCTAGACACGTGCACAGCCCTTGGAGGTCACACAGTACCATCACTAGTGCCGTGGAGTCAGGGCTATGTCTGCCACACTTCATGACCTTGACTGTGTGCAGATACAGCCATTCTCAGCGGGTTTTTCTCTCCACTCCAGTGCACTGTTGTTTCAGGATGACACACCCTCACTATCTCCTGCTACATTGCAAATGCTCAACACCTGTGGCCTACACCTGTGTCATATTGCAGTATCCCAAACTAGGAACACCGTGTATACTGACATATTCCCTGCCAATGCAGGGCAAACATGCAGGTGTATAGTGGCACCAGCATTGTACAGATGAGGATGTCATCTCTGGGTTGTGGTTAGGTGTGGATTATGCAGCACATGTATCAAAACTGCAACTTCCTGGACTTCCCCAACATGGTGCTGGTGCATCAGTACACATTGCGACACATGGCTTTAGCAATGTCCCACCATTATGCAGGTCATGTCTGTATTGAGCCCTGACTGATGTTGCCTGTAGTACACATAGGTTCATAGGTGAGTAATAGTCTATTGGTCCTGAGGCCTACATAAGCCTAACCACAGAGGTTCCCAGGCATGCACCACCCAATGATGTTATTCCCCTGTGTCCCTGTCAGGCTGTGGCACAGACATACTACCCAGGGTGAATTCCCCATTTCCCATCCAGTTGTCAAGTGTTTTTGTAAAGAGGGACAATGAGTAGCATTGCCTAACATGAATGGGTAGTCTGTTCCAGAGTGTGGGAATTCCCCAGGACAGGGCCCTATTCCTCCAGTATATTCTGTTTAATGTGTTGATGTGGTTTAGGACCCCGGAGCATGTATTTGCAGAGGGATTGGGATTTCCTTATGTGTAGCATGTTCAACTGCTCTGTGTATGACATAGCTGTATATGTTAGGCAGATGTCAGCTGTGCCTGGGCAATGCGCACTGGAGTGTAGCCACAGTTGTCTGAGATGGTCTGTGTATTGCATGTGTTTGAGGCTGGTAATCCCATTACTGAGGAGTGTGCTCTGTCAGTGGACATGTACAGCATGCATTATGGGTAGGTGTGTTAGATGGGTACATGGCCTACACCTTAGCTATGACATGCACAGTGTATTGCCAAGCATGACCTTAGACCATACTCACCAGCATCCGCCCGCTGCCTTGCTGGTATCCCAGAGGTACCTACATTGGGATGAGATAGAGTTGATGTCAGTGGCCATAGCTGTAGCATTGCTACAGGGTGGGTGCAATATTTCAGTAAAACAACAGTAATACAGATTATGCACAACTGATTATCAATACTACACAGCAATAGACTCCATATCTCACATATGCATGAGCTACCTGTACAAATGCATACACAACAGTGGTCTACTGATTTGGCCTAGAACCTTACCTGCATGCTCCATGTCTGGTGTGTGGGTAGCACCCACCTCCATGACTGTATAGATCTGTAACTCTTGTGGGTGGGCAGGTGCCTCCAGGCTCATGAGCAGCTCCTCAACTCTGGTGAGGAGGGGTGGATGTTATGGCCCCCCTGTTGCAAGGTGGTCACCCTGCACGTCAGTGGCATGGTGACATGCACGGCGGAGCAGGTCACTACAATGATGGCGGACCTGCTCATACGTACAGCTGTGCATGCCCACCTCATTTACCATGCGGACCACATCATTCCACATGGCAGTGCACTCATGATGGTCATGGCTTGTCCTGGAGAATAGCAGCTGATAGTGCTGGATGAGGCAGGTGAGTATGATGTCATCCTCAGCAGCTCTGTAGGCTGGGTTCCTTGGATGTACCATTGTCCCTGAAAGACATAAAGATGGAAATATGTCTGAGCAACTCATATGGCATGGTTACCATAATACAAAACACATATCAGTCTCCCACCACCATATCAGCTCCAACTTAATGTTCACACAACGCAAGTGGTATGTCTTCGGTTTATCTACCATTGGGACATATATTGTATTGTACAACACTTTCTACTATGTGTTTATAGACATGCTCCCTGTGGGGACACTAGAGTTGCTATGCTGTTACAGAGTATTTCACCTGCAGGCCATTGTCACTGCCACTATGTTTCCACATATGCATGTGGTATGCTTGCTATGTGTTTGCTATACATATGCCATTCTGTGTTATTGGGGATATCTATGCATGCTGTTGGACATGTTCTGCGATTGTGTGGACTATTACAACCCACACATGCTCCATAACAGTATGTGTAGAGGATATTTGCCAGCAGGAACACCTCTCCCACCTAATGTGGACATGTTACCAGGCCACATCACATCCGCAACCCACAATGGAATCTCATTATCTAATGGTCCTGTACTACCTTCATGTGGAACCACCTCAGGGGATGGTGCCCCTCCCAGGTGCACACACAGGCATATTTCTGTCACTCACAGTTAAGTCCAGGGTCTAGTGCATAGGGAGCTCCACAGAGACATAGGGGTATGTGCTACATAACCTGGAGGCGTGCAGTACACATACACAAGGTTAGACATGCATTCTCCTCCTACTCAGCCCACAACCCAGGGACCTTTATGACCATGTAAATGTTGTGACTGTCCATAGGTGGGCACCATGTTCCCTTTGTTCCCATATGGGGGCTCAATGGCCTCCACATTCCAAATAAAACTGCCCATCCACAGTGTTTACCCACAACATGTGTCATATACCAGCCCTGTATGCTGTCCTGTTTGTCACCCAACCAAACCTACATACCAATATGTGCCTACTACCCTTCACCAACATAGATATCCCACCTTCTCAAACAATTGCAATGTGTTCCCATCAAGGGTTACACACCACATTCCACACTCTATTTTCCAGCCATGTACTGGTGTATAGATGTGTTGTGTATTAATGTGTGATGTTCTCTCACACATGTCATGGGACACCTATTGACATATATATATATATATATATATATATATATATATATATATATATATATATATATATACATATATATATATATACACACACACACACACACACATATATATATATATATATATATATATATATATATATATATATATATATATATATATATATGTGCATATATGTGTAGATATCATTAAGTGTTGTTTATATACCTATATATATGTATAACTATCCGAGGTTCTGTAGACATACACAGCTGTGAATATATATAACACATATATTTATCTGTATGTGGGGTGCATACAAATATCTGGTCCATACTCTTGTAACTCTCTTTACTTCACAGCTGAACTGTTCTGCCTTGCTGCAACACAGACAGGTGTCACATGAGAGCATAGACTAACATTGGAGGGTATATATGGTGACAGATTTTTAGATAAGCATATTATACAGCTATGACAGTTGGGCATTCTATACTACACTTTAACATGACTGTCCTACAGGTGGTGTGCTTTCACACCCATGTGTCTATCATGACAGTATTAATACCACCACCAGCCATTGGCCACAGTAATGTACAGAACACAGATATCATGAGTCACATCTTTGCCATTCACTGCTGATCTGCACAGTTGACAGGTATGTCCCACTGCCCACAGGGACAGACACTATTGTCCAGAGCAGTTGTTGAGCAGAACATCATTACAGGAACAACTACTGATGGCACATATAAATAATTTCACATTATATATCCTATTATTCTATGCCATATACTACATGCAAGTAAATACATATATGTTTCACATACCATTTATGTTTTTTTCCACTGTAACAACTCCCTGAGCTTTGTTATTTGTTTTTAATTTGTTATGTTTTGTTTTCTTTTTCTCTCTTTCTCTCTCAATCTCTCCAGTAGAGTGATTGAGTTGGTTTGAATAGATTGCAGCATGCTTTTTTAGGTATTGCACATGATCAGGTGATGGCATCTGCACCAGTCAGTGTCCACCAGTTGCTAGTACTTCAGATAACCACTGTCATGGCAACCCAGTACTATAAATTGCTGCCTTCTGTGGGCGCCGTCCCTTCACCTTTCCAGTATGGAGGACATCCTTCCTGTGTGTGGACATCAGTGTTACAGACAGCAGGTAGCAATACCTCTTACAGCAGAACCTGTAGACACAGGCCAAATACACATTTGGGTAAGGTTCCAAACCTACAGACAGCATAAGTAGTGCTGTTGTGTGCATTGTATCTTGCTGGTCTTACAGGGTTTCTGTGCACATGGTACTTAAGCATGGAATGCAGTCTGTCTGCATAGCTCTCAACTGTGGGCCTATCCATATGATAGCCAGAGGATTGGCTGTTAGGTTTTGTCTGTGCACCACACAGGTATTGTTCCAGATATATCAGTGGCATTCTGTCTGCTGAGTGTTATCAGTACATGGCTACATCCATTTTTATTTCAATGTCATATTCCTGCATAAGGGTATGCTGCAACAAATCCTGTAACACCAGCAATTTCCAGGGTGTGTAACAGCAATAATGCAAATATGGCCCTATGTTCCTGCCTCTGTCCTCCACATATATGCCAGTCTTTGTCCTGCTGTGATACAGTGAGGGGTTGCTAGGTAATGGCCTATCATTATTTACTGCTAGCATTACTGCTATCATCCCAGTCATGTCATGGACTCCCACACCAACTGTTGGGCAAGGTCCATATATATGGGGGCAACAGTTCATAGGTTCATAGGTTCATACTAGGCTATCTGCCCAAGGGCATTTATAAGCCTAGCCCATAGTTATGTGGCTTTCGCCACCTCTTTAGTTTGAATAAAAACTATGCCGATCATTTTGCTGTGTCTCTGTCAAGCAGTGACACTGAAGTAATCCCTGGGGTATATCTGCAATCTCCCATCCATTGGTCAAGATTCCTCTTGAACAAGGCCAGAGAGGTGCTCTGCCTCACATGTACCGGGATTTTGTTCCACAGCATAGGGAGTCTCTGGGTGATGAATCTGTCCCTCCAGCACGTTCTATTTATAACCGTGTCAAGGTTTAAGTCTCCCGCCCTTGTGGTTCTGAGGGATCTAGATTTTTTGAGGTGAAGCATATTCATCAAATCTGGGTTTGACATGGCCTTATATGTCAGGCACAGGTCACCTCTGAGCAAGCGGTATGAGACTGAATAGAGCTGGAGTTCTTTCAGTCGGGCAGCATAAGACATATTTTTGAGACCCTTTATCCTTTTGGTGAGGAACTTTTGGGGCCTTTCAAGCTGCAGCAGGTGTCTGGTCAGATACATTCGAACGGGCATTGTACTCGATCATAGGTCTAATGAGTGATGAGTACAGGGGGACGATGACCTCCCTTGATCTAGATGTGAATCCCTTCATGATCAGGTGGGCGATATAGAAGGTTTTCCTAACTACTTTAGCAACATGAGTGTCAAACGAAAGGCTACTGTCAACCTGGGTCCCCAGATCCCTGATGACTTTTTCTCAGTGGATTGCCATCTATATGGTAGCTAGGGGTAACCTTGTTTTTCCCGAAGGGTATGACTATGCATTTTTTGGCGTTTAACTTCAGGCCATGGCTCTGGCACCAGTTATCAGTTTCTGTGAGGCCCTTCTGGAGGATATCTGTGTTAGATGTGTTTTCGACTATGGCGCCCAGTTTGCAGTCATCTGCAAACTTTGTCAGCCATAACCCTCCTGTGTTTGCTTGTACTTCAGAAAAGTAGATGCCGAACAAGAGTGGACCCAGGACTGAGCCCTGTGGGACACCACTTGTGACAGGCTATGAGTCTGACATGGCTCCAGCAACTCTGACCCTGTGGGTTCTGTCACTTAGCCAGTTTGCAACCCATCTTGTGATGTATGGGTTTACATTCAAGCTGATGAGTTTTTCGATGATACCTGAGTGGGGTATTGTGTTGAAGGCCTTTGCCAGGTCGAGGTAGGCTGTATGGACTGCCTTTCCTCATCAATGGCCTTGGTGACTGTCTCGAAAAAGTCAACCAAGTTTAAGAGGCAGGATCTGCCTTTGACAAAGCCAAACTGGGTTGGATCCAAAGTCTGCAAGTTCCCTATGTCTTTATTTATGAGTTCCATTATGATCCTCTCCATGGCTTTGCAGATAAGGCTTGTCAAGCTAATGGGGCGGTAATTTCCAGGGTCTGTGGAGGCACCGCCCTTATCAAGTGGGACCACAGTCGCCGTGCGCCACTCCTTGGGTACGTATCCTGAGGTGAGGCTAAGATTAAACAGCTGTCCTAACTGTGGGTTTAATTCCTCGTTGAGTTCGTGAAGCACACAGCCGGGACACCATCCGTCCCATGGATGCTGTGTTTTTGCCTTAGTGAGGGCAGTTCTCACCTGGGCGTTGGAGATGTTTGGGGGGCTACAATCCTCTGGAATAGATATCTCTCCTTTTGGGAGGGAGGGGAGAAGTTTGCACTGAACCTGTCAGCCAGTATGTTGGCAATGTGTGTAGGTTCAGTAATTTTCACATCATTTTGAACTAATTCTGAGCATATCTGGGAGTTTCCTCCTAGGTTTCTAACATAGCTAAAGAAGGCCTTATGATTGTCTTTAGAGTCCTTGGCGATTTTCTCTCAAAATTTGCCTTGGATGATTTTATGAGAGCTCTTAGTTTTTACTTATAATGATCAAAGGTGTCTTACCTTTCAAGGATTTTGCTCTATCTTGTAGTAGCTTCCTCCTTTTGTTGTAGAGCTTGTTTATGGCTGGGGTCCACCAGACTGGACACTTGCCTTTGGTACAGAGAGTCTTAGTTTTGTTTGGGATTGCCTGATCCATGCAGTCCTGTAAGTGCTGGTAGAAGGCATTTGTAAGTGATTCAGCGGTTTGAGTAATGTTTACCACTGGCTCAGGGGCCTTAAAGGAGACCACACTAGTTTTTAGAAGTGTGAAATCGGCTTTTGAGAAGTTTTTCACTGTGGTCTTTTTTGTTTCAGGGGGGGGCGGGATGAGGACCTCCAGCGAGATTAGTTTATGATCTGATCTCACCAGTGAGGGGTATACTTCTGGTGTTGAACATTTTGATCCCATGTTCGTGATGATGAGATCAAGTATGTTTTCTCCTCTTGTGGGGATGGTGACTAGTTGTTCCATGGCATTTGAGTTTATGAACTCCAGGAATCTTTGGGTTAGAGTGTTCGGGCTTGAGTGGTGTTCCCAGTCTATATTAGGGTAGTTGAAGTCACCTAGTATGATGGTGTTTGGAGATACATTTATCCCTCCAATGTTTTCAGGAAGGCCATGTGAGGTTCCTGAGTTTGAGAGGGTGGCCTGTAACATGCTACAAATTGCAGAGCAGTCTTGCCTATGGTTAATTGCACCTGGATGGTCTCCGATGCATCGTGCGTTGCCACCAACCTTGAGGTGTGGGTGTCCTTTATGAATATGGACACCCCTCCTTTCTTGGTGTTGTCCGGATTTTGGGGCGAACGCATGATATGAGGTGAAACCTGTTAGTGCTGGGGTGCTCTCAGGAGCCTTGAACCAGGTTTCTGTCACAGCACAGACATCGATGTTCTCCATATTGAGAAGGGCCTCGAGTGCGTGCATCTTGAGATTGAGACTTCTGGCATTGAGCAGCATTACCCTTAGTTTTTTTCCTTTTGGTGTTCTAGGGTGGTAGGTTTAGAATTTGAGCCTTGCCTAAAAAGGCACTATGGGGTGGCAAGAGCCTTTGCCAATATCCGGAAGCCCAGGGTGACAGGTGCAAGCCGTCCTTGGAAGCAGCGTGGCTTGTCCAGCATGTCATCCCAGGCAGACAGACATTGATCCCCTTTGAATGACACCAGAATTTAAGCCAATTATTAAAGCTGATCATCTTATCACTGTATTGTGGCATCATTCTAGGTGAAGGTAGGATACTGCTCAAGGTCAGGGTCATACCTGCATGGGCTACATAATCAGAGAGCTCCTCGATGTCCCTTTTCATGTAGTCCAAGGAGGTACGTCTCAGGTCGTTGACACCAGTGTGGACAATGACTGAGTCGTACTTGTACCTGCTGTTGAGAGACCTGAGTGCTTGCGTTATGTGGTGGATTCTAGCGCCTGACAGGCAGCTTACTGTGACCTTCTCTTTACTCAGTCTGGTGAGCGGGACGTCAGTGTGTCTGACTATGGAATCACCAATGACAAGTGTGTCTGGCATTTTGTTTGGCCTTAAGGGCTGTGACTGTTTGACACTCTGACTGTGTGGTCTATGTGTTGCATGTGTTGGGTCGTGAGGTGGTAGTTGTTTACACATATGTGCCCTTGTACATTCCAGAGGTCAGTGTGTGGTACACAGTGTTCCTTGCCCTTGTACAGCCTTTTATGGGGGGTGTTCAATGCCATTAACCTAGGCTGTGACACCTTTTTAGGGATATAAGTGTTAAGACACATTGAGGTGTAAGGGTGTATACTTTCATACATTCCTCCATGGGAACAGTGGTGGGCTACAGCTTACAGTATTACACAAAGTTCAGTCAGTCAGTGTGATACTGAGATGTTAGGTTAAGCAATGTTATGTACGAGATACTGTGACATTACCACAAGTGCTACATTTGCCCCTAGGGATTGACTACAGGGTGTAATTGGAGGCTGCTGAACTACATCTGTAATTGTTGATTGTTACTTATCTTGAAGGCAAATCCTGTGTCTACTGTTGTACTAACTGAATGCATTGGCCTGGACAGCATAGTATGGTATATATCCACATTGCTTGCATCTACTGATTTGTGTGGGCCTTGCTTTCATCACTGATTACATATTTCAAAATTTATGTGGTGTACGTACTGGCATACATTATTGTATAGTACACAAATAAAGGTTTTCTGTGTATGCATACCTGTGTGTCGTGTCATGTCCTTTGACTTGTGAGTGGGTATATGTTTAATGTAAGTAGTCTCATTTGTGGGAATGGTTGCCACACAACACATTTCACAGGTGCCAGTTACAGGGCTTGTGGCTGAGGGATATACTTTGCACCCAGTACTTCCACACTACTTCTACATATGTATGGCTACTAATACCCTTTGTCTGTATATATATATATATATATATATATATATATATATATATATATATATATATATATATATATATATATGTATATGTACCTATATATATCTCATATTTATATATATATATATATATATATATATATATATATATATATATATATATATATATATATATATATATATATATACATATATATATATATATATATATATATATATATATACACACACACATACATATGAACATATTTATCTGTTTATATACAATTGATGTTATATGATTATTTGTGAGTCATACACACACACACACACACACACACACATATATATATATATATATATATATATATATATATATATATATATATAGATATATAGATATACATATACACATATACATATATCTGTCTATCTGTTTACATTTACAGATATATATATGTCCATA
Organism: Protopterus annectens; assembly: GCF_019279795.1. Classification (NCBI taxonomy): domain Eukaryota; kingdom Metazoa; phylum Chordata; order Ceratodontiformes; family Protopteridae; genus Protopterus; species Protopterus annectens. The sequence goes on from NC_056736.1 coordinate 99,189,248, forward strand.
TGTCCATGCATGTACCACTCATATTTTGCCCTGTACCACATTCTCTTGGCAATTGACATGGATGATCGCAGCACTGAAGTCAGTAACTAGTGCCAACACTTTTGTGTGTCAGACCTCATCTCTTTCTACATATGTGTTCTAATACATATAACTGTGTAACTAGCAACATTTTAAGTGTATTAGAGCAGTAGTTGACATATATCCCTATTTGTACCCACATTGTGGCACACTTTGTCCAGACGTCTTGCATTAACAGGTTGTGTGGTATGATATTACTACATTTCCTGTACTGTTGACTGATTGTGCTGGATGTAATTTTGGGAAAACATTAGGGTTATGTATATCTGCCATGGTTTAGTGGTAAATCACTTTGTGGATGGTGTGCAGTGTTTTGGGTTTGAGCCTTGTAGAGGCAATTTATTTTGTTGCTGGGTAGAACATGGCCTGTTAGATACAAAGTGATTAAGGTACTTTAAAGCTGTTGTAAGTGGGTTTGCACAGAGCTAAGCACTGCCAACTTCCGGTTACAGTTTCTTACATCCAGTTAGCTTCTAAATTGCTTAACCTGTGTAGGCATAGCTTACCCCCGTGCAAACAGGCTAAAACCTGCTTACTGCTGCTTAAAAGTGTCTACTCCCGCTTATGCCTGTGCTAATTTCTTTAAAAGAAAAGACAAAAGGAAAGTGGTGAAAAAGGGGCACAAAGAGGGAAAGACAATAGGCAAGATAGCTAGGGATGTGCAGGAAGGGTGTAGGGAAGGTCTATGGCTGCCCATTTCTTCTACAGCAACAGCTGTGCATATGCAATGAATTTGGAGGTACATATGAACACTCCAACCCCTGGGAGAGGGGTGAAGACAACAATAATATGTTGTGATGCCAGTTAGACCAGATTACATGTGTCCAGTGGACATGTGTGCAAAATTGACAGCTATGTATGGGGCGTGATTTTGTTTTTTGGGAACAAATTGCCCTTTTTTTAAGGTGAGAGTGGGATGTTGGGGAAGGAGAGTAGGTATGCTCGGGGAGGATAAGTTGGGTAGGATGACAAACAAGACAGACAAGACAGCATACAGGGGTGGTATATTTCACATGTGGGGGGGACACTTTGGATGGGGAGGGGTGTTTGGAAGTTGTAAGCCCATGAGCCCCCAATGGAAACAGTGGGACTGAGGTCCTCACCCATGGGCAGTCACCACTGCACCTTCATGGCCCAAAGGTGGCTGTGCTGGGGGGCAGGGTAGGAGGGGCAGGCTTACCCTCTAATTGCACCACTCAGCCCTCAAGCTGGCGTAGCCAGTCTTGAAACTCCATATCGAGCTCCCTACACACCACGGCCCGGACCAGACGACAGGTGACATGTTCCTCTCCACGCCCGCTCCCGGGGGGGCAAGCCCCATCCCCTGCAGTGGTTCCACCCAAAGGTAGTGTAGGGCCAGTGGAGGAGGAGGTCCCGGGCTGGGCACCAGACATGCTGGTGCTCAGTGTCATGGCCAGCTGAGGTGAGACAGGTGGGTCCGCTAAGACTGGCCTTCCCATATGAGCTATGTTGTAGCAGGTTTATGACAGATATGTGTTACTAATAGTCAACAGCATTCGGGATAGTTATAACAGCATGCATGGGTATTCCCATTAACCCAAACCACCAGATTTAAAACAGTTGCAGAGCAAGCAGAACACATGCATATATGGAACAACAGTGGCCATTACAACAGCATGCAGGTTTTATTGATGGCAACAGGCCACCAATATGGGTGTATTTTAACATGGTACATGCATATAAACAAATGTGAATATTTATAAACCATTAGGACATATGTCCCAGCATAGGTTTGGAATGTACACATACAGATTGGAGCGTGTCATTGGGTTATTTTGGCCCACATGGTAGGGGTGAAAGAGAAAGTTCAGTTAACATCTAATATATCCTTGTAGTTTTCACAACATTCTTAGTCACTGAAAAGATCTGTCCCTTACATGTTTTATTACACTAACAAATGGCCTTATATTGTACACTGGTATGTTTATAGATTATTATATACATGACTTGTGTCTTACATACAGGCGTGACAGGATGCAGGTGTTAATGCAACATATGCTGAGAATTGCTCTCATACACTTTGGATGAGGTGCTAGAATGACAGGTTTGTTTTCATATACATTCTCTGAGTATATAAATGTCTGACTATCAGTTATATGTCATTAACGGCTGCCTACATTTCTTGGATCATCACACTGATTCAGGGGAACAGAGTACCAGGCTGGTGATGTGGGCCATTTATCTGGACATGCTGGACAGATTGGAACAGTTGTGGGGTATGAATATGCATACAACTTTCTATTTGAACATTCTAGCAAATTCTGTACAGTTGTGTGTAATTATGCATATAGCTTTCTATCTGAACATTGTAACAAAATTTGTACAGTTGTGGGGTATGATTATGCATACAATTTACTAGCACTCCCGGGATTCAAGCACCCTGCTGTGTGTGACAAAAAAATTACAGTTGACATCACAATACACTGTGCTATCAGGGAATTGATGTGAAGCTTTCTACTGTTTTCTGTGTAAGTCTCCCTCACTTGTACAATATGACTGACCTCTTGGCACTTCCAACATTGTTATGCAGAACTTCATACACATTTTAGCTGCATACCACAGTGCAGGTAACACTGCTTAATACAACAGTACTATTTATAATATGCAACAGTTCAACAACATATGAAAGAAGAGTAAACAGAAGCACTCCAGGGGTTATACCTTTATTCACAGAATATTGCACATGTATTTCTACTGGTACGACACTTTCTAAGGCTCTTATATTTATTTGTTATGACAGTACATGCTGAATAATTACTAACCTGCCTCACGATGCAGCCTTTGCAACCTAGCATCATGGGCTTGCTGGTTCGCAGCCTACTCATCTGCAGCTGTCAGAGAAATACAGTGATATTTAGCCATACCTATCCATAGTATACACAAGCTAGGCAGTTATTAACTACTTAGTAGAATGAGTACTTAGTACTGGGGCATTAGGCATCTGCCGAGACTCCTGGAGCCACTGTTCCTGTACAACCCCCCTCTGCCGCTTCAGGTCAGCATGGTGGTGCCTGACCTGCTCACCAGTCCAGGCGATACCTGTGGCACTGGTGAGGTCATGGGCGAGACTGTCCCAGGCCTCCGTTTTATACTACGAGCCCTGGTACTGGACCTGCAGTAGTCTCTGCTCATGGTGTTTTACCAGGAGCCATACCATGATTTTTTACTCCTGGATGCCCCAGCGCTGCGCTCTGAATCGAGTGCCTTTACCCACACCAGCCATTCATCCTGCAGTAGGAAGCTACAACCAGTTATGGAAAGCATTCCCGCATGTGGGGTTTAAATAAGGCTAAATTCCTGCACTTCCCGTGTTTGGCCGGATTTGAAAAGGCTAAACTATAGGCACACCTGCTTACATAAGTTTGGCAGTGCTTAAGGAGGTATACCAATAGGCAGATTGAATCAGCTGCGCTACACATTGCTTACACTTAACAAGCTAAGCTGTGCAGCGGTTAGCATTGTTTAACAGTTACTTAGCATTATATTTGCTTTTTGGCAGTGATTTATTATTCATTACAGGTTATATATGTGTCTGGTAGCCATGATTCATGTGTATATATACTGTATGGGGTCCTGTGGACATCTACAATTTATTACAATAACACCTCACATCTGTGCTTACTGCAGTACTCCAGTTCACATATTTATGTGATGTAGCTGGGTATACAACATAAGGCTGTATAGAAAGTCCTTTCACATGTTCAGCTTGTTTTCCTATGGAGAGGTTTGTTTCTTAAAACCTCACTCTTATGCACTGTTGCCTTGGCTTAGTGGTTAAGGACAGTGACTGCAGAGTGCAGGGCCTACGGTTCACAGCCTGCAAAGGCTGGTTATTTTGTCCTGCCCAGAGCAGCGGCTGATGCATATTGACTGGTCAAGGCAGTTTTGAGCACTTGTAAGCAGGTTTGTGCAGCTTTGCGTGAGGGTAAGCAATGCTAACCTACGGTAACATATCCTTACAGAGAGTTAGCTTCAATCTTGCTTCACCTGTGTGAGCATTGCTTACCCCCACACAAATGGCCTTAAACCCACTTACTAGTGCTTAGGTGTGCTTACTACTGCTTACTAGTGTTTAAGAGTGCTTACTACCGGTTACTAGTGCTTACTTGTGCTACATTTTAGACAGTCATAGTGTAATGGTTCTTAGGGAGGTGGGGAATTTGAAGACATGAATTGACTTATCATTCATTATGCAGTTTACCTTCCATTTGTATCTGACATACTGTAAGGATCATGTGATTATCTGTGGACTTTGCAACATTATGACACTAACTCCTCACATCTACATCAAATGCAGTATTGCAGTTCAGAAATATATGTTGTTTATTAGGTTATGCAATAAAAATATTTATCATAGACAGTGATTTGGAAGTGAAAATGGAATATACTGCAGAGGGACTTGAACCGGGAATGATTGCTTGTAAGTCGACTGTTCTGCCCACTACACTATTGCTGTACTGCTTCATTTGCATATATCTTACTTTTTATCCTCTTTCTGCTATTGCACCTGTATTAACCGTAGCTATGCGATGGGCAAACCCATGCACCTACGGTTAAACCTTGTCCGTTTTATTAAAAAAAGAAAAAAACTTTTTATTTTTCATCTTCAGTATTGCTTTTATACATGTGGGGGAGATGTCGCTGGGGATATACATATGTCTATGAGTGGTCTCGCTCATTGTTTATGATCATTCTGCAGTCCTTCATTGCAGGGGCATGTATATTGTGAGACCTCTGCTCTCAGACACGCCCCCTGCACTCGTCCAAGCTCCATGTAGGATTTGGAGCTCAGGCAGCGCGCTTCATTAATAGGCATGGCACGCTGCCATCCTCCTCCTAAGCTGCCGCTTATGTGCAGGACTAGAATAGTCCTGCACAAAAGATTAGTAAATCCGGGGGAATGATAATTATTTATGCCTAAAACGTTAAGTAGAGTACTATCTCCTCAAAGATTTATACTTTGTACCTAAGGAAAATGGCAGACGTTACGTTTAACAGTGGTGGAACTACCCAAAACTTGAATACAACATTATAAAAAAAGTAAGGAAGTGCTTCTATAGAAGGCTACTACTATTATCCATTTAGTTAATGTTATTATTATTTATTAAAGTATTATTTTGTCATTCGCAATTTGAAACAGTGTTGCGAAATACGTCTAATTGTACAATGTAAAATTGTGGAATAAGTCTATTCAAGTTTAGAAAGTGTTTATTGTACACTATAAGTTCATAATGTGCACAGGTGTGATGACCACATTGTTGTGTTTATAAGCATCACATTTACAGGTTCATTGTATATACTTTTGTGGGTGATACTGTACATGCATACCCCTCTGGCCGGCTTCTGCTATGTAGTGCGATCTTGGAGTTGGTATATTTAGCTTGCAGCAGGTATGGGGGTGCAGCCCCACTGCAAAAATGTAAAACTATAATTTTTTTGGGTCATGGGCATGTGGTGGGTCTGTCTTTCCATTTTCGATCTTCTGACACTCAATATTTAGAGGTTTCAGTGTCTTGTGCATTCGAGTTTTTGATCTCAATCAAGTGCAATTCGATCATATGGTAATTCAATGTTTGAAAGCAGAACCATGTATGTGTGTGTATATATACACAAACATAAAATCATGCTTGCATTAG